>NC_092387.1:10869315-11177915 GCF_030028105.1 Mobula birostris | reverse complement strand
TTCTGTGACCTCCAGTCCCTCCTATATCGCATAGATGTGCTGGTAAGTTAGTTTACCCGAGTGTAGGTAAGTGGTAAAACAAATCAACTGGTAAATTTGTTTAGTATTATTAGGCGTTCTGAGGTACAGTGGGAAAAATGTCTTGCATACCATTCATACACATCTATTCATTACAATAATGCACAAGGTAAAACAACAACAGAGCTGAATAACGTGCAGTGCAGCTAGACAACAACAAAGTAGACTGTGAGGTCAAGAGTATATCCTCCTCACACCAGAGAACTGTAGCTAGAGTCTGATAACAGTGGGATAGAAACTGTCCTTGAGCCTGGTGGTACATACTTTCAGGCTTTTGTATCTTCTGCCTGATGGGAGAGGGAGAAGAGAGAATGCCAGAGTGGGTAACACATGCAGAATCCTGGAGGAACTCAGCAAGTGTGGCAGTATCTATGGAGAATAATTAACAGCCAATGTTTCGGGCCAAGATAGCAGCTTTATCGAGCCAGGGAGCAGTGTAGATGGGTCCATGCAGAGTAGGTTGTTTTCCATGATGCGCTGAGCTGTGTCCAGAGCTCTCTGCAGTCATGGGCAGAGTAGCTGCCATGCCAAACCACGATGCATCCAGATAGTGAATTGATAAAAAACTGGTGAAGGTCAAAGGGGACATGCCAAATATCTTTAGTCTCCTAAAGAAGCAAAGGTGTTGCTCAGATTTCCACCATGCTGTCGACATTTTTGGACTATTAGTAATGCTCATTCCTAGGAATTTTAAGTTCTCAATTCACTCAACCTCAGCACCATTGACGTAACCAGGAGCATTTTACACACTCCACTCCTTCCTAAATTCAATAATCAACTCTTTTTTTTTTACATTAAGGGCTGTGGTCATGATATCATGTCATTAGGATTTCTATCTCCTTCGTACACTCGACTCACCCTTATTGGAGATATGGCCGGCTACAGTGCTATCATCTGCAAACCTGTAGACACCGAGTTAGAGCAGAGTCTGGCCATGCAGTTGTGAGTGTACGGGGAGAAGAACAGGGGACTGAGGATGAAGCCTTGCAGGACACCAGTGTTGAGGATAATCATGGTGGAGATGTTGTTTACCCTGTTGATGCTGGTGTGTTGGTTGTGTTGTCAAGGATCTAGTTTCAAAGGAATGTGTTAAGTCCTCGGTCTAGGAACTTGGAGACAGGTTTTCTTGGAATTATAGAATGAAGGGTGGAGGTGTTATCAATAAATAGTAGCCTGATTTGGTGGAAATTGATGGAAATGGAAAGGAAAAATGGCAGGAGAGAAGTGAGAGAGGGGCAATGGAACTGACAGGATTGCTCTGCTGGAACCTGATTGGTTGAACGGCCTCCTAAGTATTTATCTACCTTACTCATGATCTTTAGGGATCTGTGGCCCTCTGTTCCTCTACACTCCTTCATATCTGTCATTTAATGTGAATGTCCTCAAATTGTTCACCCTCTCCTATGCATTACCCCACACTCCCGTGGACCAAGTTCCACTTCTCACCTCTCTGGCCACCAGTCCATTCACTGGAGTTGTCAGCCTGCCCATTGTAAGTGAGTTAGCAACAGGCGAGGAGTGATTATAAAATGTGACAGGTGTGTAACCACTGGTGCCGTTAGCAGTGATTGCTAGAATAACGCATTTAGTCAGACATTTTAAATGCCTTGCTAGTCAGGCGCTGTGACAAGGATCCAGCTGTTGCCTGCAGCTCACTGTTCACTTATTAACTTACTGGAGTCCACAGCTCAGTCATTTATCAACAGGCTGGTTTATGTACCCAGAGGTGGAAAAGAGAGTTGTTATTTTCAGAGCCATTTGTTGCCGTTTTTAATGAAAAAGGATTGAGTTGCCAATTCACTTGGTCCTGAGAGAGCTTTTGTTAAAGAGAAAGTTAACTAAGAACTTCACTGGGAGAAGTGTATTTTTTTTCCACCGTGCCTCAATATATCAATGACACCAGAGCACGATTGAAGGGACAATGTTAACCGAGGGTGTTCAAGAAGAGAGACAATATATCAATGACACCAGTGCACAATTAAAGGGACAATGTTAGCCGAGGATGTTCAAGAAGGACGACAGAGTGTAGGAAGCTACAGGACAGTTAGATTAATGTCAACCATGGGCAACTTTCAGAACCATCATAACAGGGCACTTAGAAAAATCCAGGGTCACGGTAAAGTCAATATGGTTTAAAAAAGAGGCTTGTTTGACTAGTTAACAAAGCCGTGAAGAAAGCGGTACATGCTGTGGGCAAAGGTGGATGTAGCAATGGGTTCAAAGGTGGAGGTGGAGACAACAGCCTGGGATTCATGTGATTATGAGCTGGAATTAGAGGACGTAGGCATTTCTGCGGAATGAAGTATGTTGCATTTATCACCTGCAAAACAATATTCTGATGGGCACAGGCAAAGTGCTGGAGGAGCTCAACTGATCAGGCAGTGCCTATGTGGGGCAATAGACAATCAACGTTCTGGGCTGAGACCCTTTATGAGGTCTGACAAAGGGAGTTTGAGGGTGTGTGTGCATTGATCAAGATTTTCTGCATGTGCTGTCCCTCGTGTCTAATATTCTGATGGGAATTGACAGCAGACAAGTTTAGAAGTCAGTCCTCTGATTCAAAGACATTTGCCTCTGGGTAAGGTAAAAGCTGGTTAGGACTGAGATAACATTTTCTTTTGGTCATTGGATCCTCCATCTCCAGCCAACATCCATTCATTAGCAACATTGAAGGCTTCAGTCGAACACTTTGGAAGCCAGAGTTTATGGTTGGTGAGGGGACTACAAGGATGAGGTAGAGTTTCAATCCCAATCTTATTGAACAGTTAAACATGCTCAAGGACCAACTAGCTGGATCACTCCTGCTCCTTCTCTTCAATGTATTCTTGTCTAGAAATTAACTCCTGCACATGCAGTCAAAGACTGCCTGTGGATCAGGGCAGCCTGCTGCTTTGTGAAGTGCAGCAGAGTTCTGACCAGGGAATGAAGGAGGTTACAACACCATGACCACCTCAGACCCTGCTGCAGATGCAGCTGACAAACTCAGCCCACTGTCAGCTGGCTCAGGACAGATGTCTTTTGCTTCTTAGGCAAGACACTGAGCTGCGGAAAATTACGGCCCGCCTCTGACAGATTCAGCTCATTAAAAAGTCAGATTCCCAAACTAACAGCAGGAGAGATTTTACACATTCAGTCCGAAGACCAGACTTCACCCACTGTGAGCACTCCTGGGAAACTCAACCTTGAACATCAATGAGTCTTCCAGGTTACAAAAGGGAACAAAGGGTTAATTGAATGAAATCAACTCTGAAAGGTTACAATAATTGACACAGATGTTCAGGACAGCTCTTGGTTTCCTGAAAGAAGATACTATACATCTGGGAATGTTTGACAATGGGTCTTTAAAATTATGAAAAGCACAGGTGTCAGAGAAGTTGTTTCTGCCAATCAGAAGAGAAAAATCTAGGCTTCATAAATTGAAAAGATAGTTATTATTCAGGGGAATCATCTTGCCATTACCTTATTAGATCCTGGCCCACAGCCCAGTAGAATGGATAGATCTAAAGCAGAGCTGAAAAAGTGTATCAAGAATAAATGGATAAAGTATGGATCAGGAAGATAGAAGTGAGGTAGCTCATGTGGTGTATGATTGCTGACCACATTTGGACTGATGGTTTTATGCTGTAAAGGTTCTGTATAAAGTTGGCTGGATGTTTCATCTGGAAAAGTCAATGAATTCTCTGAATATCTGCCAACTGCACTCTCCCTGCACGGAGACAGTTTCAGAACATCACCTAGTGATAGAACATCTCTCACGGGGACAGTCTGTAGAACATCACCCACTGGTAGAACATCTCTTACTGGGACATTCTGTAGAGCATCACCCAGTGGTAGGAGATCCCTCACTGGGACAGTCTGTAGAACATCACTCAGTGGTAGGAGATCTCTCACTGGGAGACTGTAGAACCTCACCCAGTGGTAGGAGATCTCTCACTGGGACAGATTGTAGAATCTCACCCAGTGGTAGAATTTTTCTCACTGGGACAGTCTACAGAACCTCACCCAATGGTAGAAGATCGCTCACTGGGAATATAGATGCCTAATTCCTTGAAAGTGTCATCACAGGAAGATAGGGTCGCAAAGAAAGCTCTTGGCAGATTGGCCTTCATAAATCTATGTATCGAATACAGGAGTTGGGATGTTATGTTGAAGTAGTGCAAGACATAGGTGAGGCCCCATTTGGAGTATTGTGTGTAGTTTTGGTCACCTACCTACAGGAAAGATGTAAATAAGATTGAGAGTGCAAAGAAAATTTACAAGCATGTTGATGGGACTTGAGGACCTGGGTTACAGGGAAAGGCAGAATAGGTTAGGAGTTTATTCCCTAGAACGTAGAATATTGAGGGAAGATTTGACAGCGGTATACAAAACTATGAGGGGTATAGATAGGGTAAATGCAAGCAGGCTTTTCCTACAGAGGTTGGGTGGGACAACAGCTAGAGGTCATGGGTTAGGGGTGAAAAGTGAGAAGTTTAAGGGGAACATGAGGGGTATCTTCTTTACTCAGAGGGTGGTGAAAGTATGGAATGAGCTGCCAGCACAAGTGGTGAATGTGGGTTTGATTTCAACATTTAAGAGAAGTTTGGATAGATGCATGGATGGGAGGAGCATGGAGGTCCATGGTCCAGGTTGATGGGACTAGGCAGATTAATGGTTGTGCATGGACTAGATGGGCCAAAGGGCCTGTTTCTGTGCTGTAGATTTTTATGACTGTGGCCAGTAGCATCACTTTCTAGGAATAATGGATCTGTATTTCTCAATCCCTTTGTTTTACCACAAACTCCATGCCCTATCCTTCACTGTTTAAGTCCTATCCAGGTTAGTTCTCCCAAAGTGAAAAACCTCACACTTGTCTGCATTAAATTCCATCTGCCATTTTTTCAGCACATTTTCTCAGCTGGTCCAAATCATGCTGCGAGCTTTGCTGGCCTTCCTTGCAGCCCACACTGTCCCCAATCTTGGTGCCATCCACAAATTTTGTTGATCCAGTTTACCACATTATCAAATAAATCATTAAAATGGGTGATAAACAAAAATGGCCCCAGTACCACTAAGCATAGGTTTCCAACCAGAGAGGCAAGTATTTACTTACAGACTCTGCTTTCCCCTGAAAATTCAATGCTAAACCCAATTTCATCCTGAATGCCAAGCGACTTAACGTTCTTGACCAGCCTCCTATGCTGGTGTTTGTCAAAAGTCTTGCTAAGGTCACACAGAAAACATCCAATGCCTTTCCTTCATCAAACCTCCTTGTAACCTCCTCAAAAAGCCCTTATAAGATTGGATAGGTATGACCTACCACATACAAAGTCATGTTGAATCTCCATAATCAGGCTCTGTTTGTCCAAATACTTACATATCCTGTCCTCAGAATACCAGCCCAATAAGTTACCCATGACTACTATCTATAATTTCACAGCTTATTCTCAGAGCCTTTCTTGAACAATGGAACAAAATTTGGTATCATATACATAGATCAGTGCCTTTGGGATTCTCTTTCACCTCATCTCCCAGAGCCACATCATGTCCTGTTTTAGATTTCCTAATTTCTCTACGAGGTGGTTGGGCACCATAGTAGCGTTGCAGTCAGTGCGATGCTATTATAGCCCAGGGTGTTCTGGAGCTCTTTTTTTTTGTAATTTATTTTTTATTGAAGTTTATCATCAAACAAACATTTCCATAAGATGTATTTCAGATACTGTACATATATATCATACAATCATATTTGCCACAAACCTCCACATAATATTTATCTGAGGTATACACCTATAGAAAAGAGAGGAAAGAAAGAACAAGCAAAGGGAGAAAACTATGTACAAGGAGGGAGTGATTTTTTTTACAACATATTCATTGATTTGTGAGAATAAAATCAGGCCTATGGGGTGTTATGTAGTTGAACCATTTTTCCCAGTATGAATCAAATTGTTCCAATTTATGATTAACAGATGCTGTTATCTTCTCCATTTTGTAAATGTCCATTGTAATTTCTATCCATGCGTTTAAAGTTGGGCTCTCCTGTGATAACCATTTCCTGGTAAGGGTCTTTTTACCAGCCACCAGCAGTACATTCATTAAATATGTATCACCTTTCAACATTTCTTGAGGTATATACCCTAAATATATGGTCTTACTTTCTAAGGGTATTTCATATTTAAAAATGTCTTGTAGAGCATTATGTATCCCACTCCAATAGTATTTGATAATGGGGCAAATATGATAATAGTTTGCATTTTGATTTCCACAATTTCTCCAGCAAACAGGGAGGTTACTATCATAATTGGAATTATGAGAGGGTGTAATAGAATATCTTATCAAGTTTTTCCATCCAAACTCCCTCCATTTCTGTGAACTGGTACACTTCCATTGATACCTCCATATTATTGTCCATTCTTCCTCAGATATTATTATCCCTCCTTCCTTCTCCCATTTTGTTTTAATGTAGGAAGTCGAATGTGTTTTAAGATTTGACAAACCCTTATAAATGCTTGAAATGATTCTACTACCGTTATCTGAATTATATGCTTTTCTAAATAGCTCTATCAAACATGTACTTGCCTTGGTTACATTTTTAACCGTCCTATTAACATACGGTCGCATCTGTAGATATCGATAAAAGTCTTGTTTTTCTAATAAGTGTTTCTCTTTAATCATTTCAAAACTGAACAGTGTTCCTTCTTTCATTATATTGCAAATAGCTGTTATTCCTTTAGCTGTCCAGTCCTTAAATCTAGCATCCAGTTTATTCAGCGTAAAATCTGAGTCACATGCACACCATTTAAGAATTGCAGTATCTTCCTCTAGTTTATATTCTTTTATAATAATTTTCCATATTTTAAGAGTCCATTTCACCCATGGATTATCAATAGTATTTATGTACCTTTGTAGGTTGTTATCAGCCAAAATTGCCTGTATGGGGATGGAAAGTATCCTCTCCTCAATGTTTTTCCATTGAGCGTCATATGATGGGTTGCACCAGCATATCACAGCTCTCAACTGTGCTGCAAAATAATAATCTCTAATAGAAGGTAGGCCCCATCCCCCCTTTTCCTTGGCTAATTGCAAAGTTTTGAGATGAACTCTAGGCCTTTTACCTTGCCATATATATCTTGTGGGCACGTGGCCAAGTGGTTAAGGCATTCAACTAGCGATCTGAAGGTCGTGAGTTCGAGCCCAGGCCGAGGCAGCGTGTTGTGTCCTTGAGCAAGGCACGTAACCACACAGTGCTCTGCGGCGACACTGGTGCCAAGCTGTATGGGTCCAAATGTTCTTCCCTTGGACAACATCGGTGTCATGGAGAGGGGAGACTTGCAGCATGGGCAACTGCTGGTCTTCCATACAACCTTGCCCAGGCCTGCGCCCTGGAGAGTGAAGACTTTCCAGGCGCAGATCCATGATCTCACAAGTCTAATGGATGCCTTTATTTTATATATCTTGATAACATTTTGTTCCATTCGTTGAATTGATTCTGATTAATCTCTATTGGTAGGGTCTGAAAGAGATATAATAGTCTGGGCAATATATTTGGTGTTCTGGAGTTCTGAGCTCAACTCTGGTGCCATCTGTAAGGAGTCTGCAAGTCTTCTCCATGCATGGGCTTTCCACAGTTGCCTCCCACAGTCCAAAGCTGTAGCAGGTAGGTTAATTGTTCATTCTAAACTGTCCCGTGAGTAGGTTAGGAGGTAATTGGGTTTGTTGGGGAGGTTGCTGGGGTGACATGGCTCAAAGTTCCGGCGGGGTTACTCCACACTGTATCACTAAATGAAATAAAGTGTTCTTTTACCATTTGTGTACTCCTCAGGCCTCACTTGCTCCTAACGGCCTCTGGCTGATATGCAGAGAGCAGCGAGCATCAGGTACGGGCTGCCGGTGGATGTGGTTGCATCTGGTACATTAGTATTTAGGAAGCAATTAGATAGGTACGCGGAGAGGTGGCCTTTGGGAGATTTATGGACTGAACATGGGAAATTGGGATTAGCTGGTGCACAAACCAGAAGCAATTATGTGTCTGCATTACAATGCCAACAGAGAATACTACTGTAAACCAGGCAATAATAACAGCCATGGAAACAGGCTACTGCATCAAATAACTTGTGCCTAATGTTACACTAACACCTTTTTTTTAATTCTTCCCCATATTCCCACAACTCCTCCCAGTTTTACTACTCACCTGCAAGCAAAAGGCAACTAACTTACTTAGGTCTTTATTCTACCATCTGCAGTTCTTTTTCTTTTAATTTTCATTTACTATAACATTTGGTCTGATTATATCTGCCAATTAACCTCCCAACCCACATGCATTTGTGGGAGGAAACTGGAGGGAAGTTCAGGAGAAAGACATACAAACTCTGCACAGACAGCACCAGAAGTCAGCATTGAACCTGGGTAGCAAGAGGTGTGAGTCAGAAGCTCTACTAGCTTTGCCACTGCACTCCCCGAACCACAATGCTGACAGTCCAAGGATTAGAACAGTGCTGATCAAGGACAATCACAGGTTAACTGATATGACAGTGACCACTTAACCAATTGTAAAAGGCTTTGGGATTGTCAAGGTTTTGAAAGGTACTACAGAGTACAATTGAGTCCTGATGAAGGGTCTCAGCCCAAAACATTGACTGCTTATTCCCCTTCATAGATGCAGTCTGACTTGCAGAGTTCCTCCAGCATTTCATGTGTTACTACAAAATACGATGTGTTACAACGTGGAGTATCACCAAATGTGTGTCTGGCCAACTCACTCAGTGTAAATGGAAGCAAATCCTTTCAAGAAAGGAAATTGTATTGCCAGGTTCATTTTCCCAAATGATTTGAAATCAGAGTTTGAAATTTATAATTTTTGATCTAAAATTGCCCAGTAATTCTATTAAAATAATGCCTGAGGAACTTCATCGTTTCTGTTCGAGGATTACAAAATGACTTGAGAAAATGCATTCACCTTTAAGAACGAAAGGCTGAGTAGGTTTCCGCTCAGACTGCAACATCAGCTCGTCAAAAGTTTATTTTGAAAAGGATAAAAGCGAAAAGTGATTAGAGGGTAGCATAGGGAGGAGGGGCGTCACCCTGGGCACGAGATGAAGAATTGATAAGATTGTTTATAGAGTCACAGAGCAATACAGCATTTCAACCCAATGAGCCTATGCCAACCACCACAACATTCTGCAGAGTACAACACTGACATACAACCCAGGTGCTGAGGAACAGCAGGATCTCCAGGAAGAGACTGAAACAAGAGGTTAGGCATTGGAATACCAACAGTGCCTCAGGGGAGTGACTGAACAACGCCACAAGGTAATTCATCCTCTCGGACACAAACTTACTCATCCCAGGAGCTGTGGACAGCAGGCTCGTGACTCAAACCAGGCGCAGAGAGACGGCCGGATCCCCAGGAAGAGACTGAAACGAAAGGGTAGACACTGGAATACCAACAGCCTCAGAAGAGTGACACCACAAGACTCTTCTTTCTCTCCAACACAATAACCGCAACTCAGGCACTGAATGGGAGACCTCTTTGAATAATCATAGAATCCAGGAAACGTGTCAGCCACAATTAACTTGACCAGGCTAAACTTCTTTTTCTTCTTCTTCTTCTTCTATTTCCGGCTGTTTAGACACATCTAGGTGTATTACAGCCCTCTGCAGGATGTATAATTAATTATAGAACTTCAAGGAACTCAAATTCTTGAATATAATCCAGTCTCACGAATAAACTGAATAATAAACTCTTCAATCTGATGTTGATTCTCTTGATGGCCAAAGAAAGATTTAATAGAAAACCAAAATAAATTTAAGCCAGACAGCCTCTCGAACAACATGCTTCTTTCAATTTTGTATCGACTGCAGCTCAGCAAAACATGTTGGACTGTCTCTGGACTACCACAGTCACATAATCCAGTAGCATGTTTTCCTATTATCTTTAAATAATAGTTTAACCCACAATGCCCTAACCTAAGTCTTGTTAATTTCACCATATCTCTATGACTTAAAAGGTAACAGTCTGAGACCTTTTTAACTAGTGGGTGACTAGAAAAATAATGCCTGCCCCTTACTTCATTTTTCCAAACCTCCTGCCACTTCTTCTCTATACCTTTTTTAATCCTACTTTTCAATTCTGCTCTGCCTAGGGGAACTCTAATTTCTACTTGCCTGCTCTGTAAGGAAGACTTTGCAATGTCATCCACAATTTCATTTCCCTCCACCCCAGCATGCCCAGGTATCCATGAAAATCTAACTGCACAACCCATCTTCCCTACTCTAAACAACAAATCTCAACAGACAAGGCTAAACTAAAAACACAAGGACTTAATGACTCTGGTTAAAGATACTGATTAGTAAATACAGGTGTTCAAAACCCCTAGAAACCCAGTTCTCTACAGTAAGCTGCAGGGCTCAAGACAAAGGCTTTCAAAAAGGTTAAAAGTGTTATAACTTGATGTTTGAACCTTACATCTGCATCCAGATCTCGTCTTCCTTACCCAATATCCCTCCTAACCTCTCTCTTGATCCCTCCATCACAGCTGTCTCCCTCAGTCTCATTTGTTAGAGAAAAAATTGCAGAAATGTAGCCAAATAGTTCTGGTTGAAACGTTCTGTTGTAGAGCGAGTGGAGAGTGACTTCTGTTCAGATCCCAGGTGCAAAATGTATTCAAGGACGTTATCACAGGCAATCGACACTTAGCAATCATTTTTTTCATTACAAATAGCTCAACTAATCTGCACGTTTCTTGTGATTCTTCTGAAGCTTGAGGATTAGCTCTGGCTGGAGAACTATGCATCAGAATTTCCTTGTAATCAAATGACAAACAAGAGAAAATCTGCAGATGCTACTTGGATTTTCATCATTGAACCACATTACTAAAAATCTGTACTTTATTATACTGCAGAGCCCTAGGTTACTCTGAGAACAATGGTCCAAGGGACATGTTGGATCTTGGGGCTATCACAGGAGCAGTGTAGTGATCCAGTGTGGACATACTGACTGTGTCGAGCCTTTGTCACCGTCTTACTGGCTGATACCATCAGTTTTCCATCCACCACATTTATTTTCCAAGTTAACTTTACCATCCAGCTTTTCTTTTCCTTCTGCCTCATTTTATTGTCTATTTCTTCAGATTCCTTTTTCACAGTACATGCTGTCAAAGGTCATCAATGATGCATAGACCTCAAACCAGTTTATTAATTCACTGATGACAATAAGTGGAAAAAAGTTAATATTCATCCTGATTGGAACCACTGAGGCCAGAACTCCCAAAACAGTAATCTCTGACAGCACCGTGTTGCTGAAAATGTCACTCCCGACATTTGAAATCATTCCCAGCTGAGGGAGAGCAGAACCTCTGCCAGACCCACTGTCTTATTGAAGCGTGGCAATGAAAATATCCTTACATTGGACAATGTCTGGTGATTGACCAGTTTGTAAGGGCACCAGAGGAGCAGTGGACAGCATTTCAACACACCCCACCCCCGCTCTACTACAAACACCAGGAAATCTGCAGATGCTGGAATTTCACGCAACCCACATCAAAGTTGCTGGTGAACGCAGCAGGCCAGGCAGCATCTCTAGGAAGTGGTACAGTCGACGTTTCGGGCCGAGACCCTTCGTCCTGACTAGCAAACAAATTCTTTGTTTCAAGGAAGTGACGAAAGGGATAAGTTTGGTCCTCAAGTTAAGGTCCTAAATTGGGAGAAGACCAGCTTTGATAGAACAAGAGGGAACCTGGAGAAACTAGATTGGGAGCAAATGCTTGCGGGTAAATGACATCTGACATCTGGGAGCCTTTTAAAAGTGAGTTAGCAAAGAGTTCATGGTCAGCATATAAAATGGCAAGGTAGTAGGCTTAGGGAAACTTAGACAAAGTTTATTGAAGGATTGATAAGGAAAATGAAAGGTGTATTATATTATCACACTCCCCATCCCCAACTCTGCCCCAGCCAGCAGGAATTAGAGAACGGAATACGTGGGGAGATCACAGAGAGATGAAGGAATAAGAAGGCTGCACTAATAGATGGTTTTAACTTCTCTGATTTTGACTGGGACTACCACAGTGCTTGGGGGTTGGATGGGGCAGAATCTACTTGTGTCTAGGGGAGACTAGAGCGGGGAGCAACACTCAAGCTCTTAGAGTCATGGACTCATACACAGATACAGGCCTTTTGCCCACACAGTCCACAATGACCATAACACCCATGCTACTAGACCCAATTTCCTGCCTTCAAACCATATCCTTCTAAGGTGCACCTCTCCATGCACTTGTTAAATACTCTATGTACTCACCACCCTCTGCATTGAAAAAGTGGCCCTTCTGGTCCATTTAAAATGTTTCCCCCTTATCCTAAACCTATGCCTACTAGTTCTGGAATCCACTACCCTTGGCAAAAGACTGTTACAATCCATTTTAACTGCGTTTCTCATAATTTTAAATGTTTCAATAACATTACCCTATCATTCCTCCTTGAGGACTACAACCTTGTTGTGGTTTGGAGGTTTGCGTGCCTTAATGACCCGGACAGCGATGTTGGCTGGAGCCAGGGCCTTATACATTGGGTCACCCTTGCCAAACAGCTCAAAGTGTAGAGGTGTAGAGGTCAGACTAAGAGTGGTCCACTGGTCCTCTTGGTTTGGGGATTCCGCTCAGGGCTAACAACCCTGACTGGTCAAACAGAACTGTTACAGAAAAGGCAATAAAGGATCCTACGTCAGAGTGTAACAGTATTCCTGAGTCTCCACCTGGGACTTGCATGACTGACAGTAGTGAAAACCCAGAGGAAGCTACTGGCACGATGAAGGAAGCCGTGAACACTGCCAGAGATGGAGGACCTTCACTGCTGCCCTAAACGCCAGCAACATGACGGGCAAAAGAGAAACCTCATCGTTCTCCTGCAGTCCAAGGAGTCAAGATCTAGTCTGGCCAACCTCTCGCCCTTGAGTTTCACCAGTCATCCTGTATATCTTCTCTGCACTTTTCCGGTTTGACCATGCCTTTCCTGGTGCAGTGTAAACTAAACTGTATACAGTATTCCGAGTATAGCTTCACAAACAACTTATACAACTGAAATTTCTGGTGAGGCCGCTCGTCTGAGTGCTACTGGTACCATACTACCTGTCGCATGGTCGGGTGGTTGGCGACTAAACCGGCTCCCCCACCAGGCTGGCCTGGTGAGGAGGGTGTCTAGACACCCTGCAGCACGACAAACAAGACCTGTCAAAGGGTGGATGAACCCTCTCCTAGGGTCAACGGCCATCTAGCAAACACGTGCCGTGAAGCGCGGAAAGGGCATCCCTTGCATCGAAGCTTGGTCTGGCCATTCACTGCAACCGAACTTCCCCCGGCCGTCTTGGACCCCACCATGCCACTGGATCCGGGAGGGGATGTCGAGGGGGTGGGTGTGGACCTGTGCAACCCCCTACTCACCTAAAATCCACTCACGCACACGCTGTTCCTTTCTGAGGAGTGGGGTCAACCCCACTAACTGACTGAAAGAAACCATCATCATCCTATGGGATGGATAGCCAGAGAGAGAGAGAGAGATACAACTGAAATTAATATCCCAACACTTACTCAATGCAATGACTGATGTGCTAAGCACCTTTTTAACCGCCCTGTCTACCTGTGACACCTCTCTCAAAGAAATATACACTTGTCCTGTGATCCATAGTGCCCCACCTTTCACAGTATAAGTCTGATGCGGATTTGACTTTCTAGATTGTATCACTTCACACTTATCTGTACTGAAATCCATCTGTAACAACTCAGCCCACTCCCATAATTGATCAAGATCCCCTGTAACCTGTGCTAACCCTCTGCGCTATGAACACCTCCTAATTTTGTGTGATCCGCAAACACACCAATCAAACCTTGTTGACACCATCCAAATCATTTCTCTAATACTGAACAACAAAGGTCCCAACACTGATGCCTGTGACACACATCACCATTAGCATTACAATAGTTATGCAACAGAGTAGGACTACATAGTCTTAGTCATACTTTATTGATCCTGGGGGAAACTGGTTTTTGTTACAGTTGCACCATAAATAATTAAATAGTAATAAAACCATAAATAATTAAATAGTAATAAAACCATAAATAATTAAATAGTAATATGTAAATTATGCCAGTAAATTATGAAATAAGTCCAGGACCAGTCTACTGGTTCAGGGTGTCTGACCCTCCAAGGGAGGAGTTGTAAAGTTTGATGGCCACAGGCAGGAATGACTTCCTATGACACTCTGTGTTGCATCTGACTGAGTCTCTGGCTGATACCCCACACAAATTAAATAGTTAAATTGGAGCATGGATAATTTAGAAGGCAGGAGACTGCAAAGGCTGATTTGCAGAAATCCAGCAAGTGGGAGGCTTTTAAAAGTGAGTTCAGGGACAGTGTGCTCCTGTTAGATGTGAAGGACAAGGTTGGCAAGATTAGGGAAACCTGGCTCATGAGGATAGTCAGGGTCCAGTCAGGAAAAAGAAGGTGTTTATTCACACATAGGTACCTATTGATGGCAACTCCAGCTGTGACACAGAGGTGCAACTCCAGTGACTCCCATCCTGACCTCAGTGGAGCTTGCAGGTTCTCCCAGACAATGTGGGTTTACTCTAAAAGGAGTGCTGTAGGGCAATTGGCCTCTGTAAATTACCCCTGGAGTAGCTTTGGGACTGGAGATTCAGGAGTTGCAGGTGAGCATGGGAGAGAATTAGTGACCAGGAAATAAGTGAGGAATGGGATTTTATGGACTTAATGTGTGAACCAGTATAAACTCGATAGGCCAAATGGTCTCCATGCCATATGAATATATGAGAAACATGGGACTAAATGGATTACTGTTCACAGACGTCACAGGATGAACAGTATCATCTGTTGAATGCAGAAAAGCAGCACAGAATTATCTGTGCACTTATCAAAGACTTGGGAGTTTTCGGCAGATTGTGCCGACTTCTAAAGGTGGTGAGTTGGGGTGGACAGGGTGTGGGATTAAAAATCACAAGCAACACCCACAAAATGCTGGAGGAACTCAGCAGGTCACAGGCAGCATCAATGGAAATGAATAAAGAGTCGGCGTTTCAGACAGACACCCTTCTTCAGGACTGGAAAGAAAGGGGGAAAACACCAGACTAAAAAGGAGGAGAAGGAATGTGATAGAAGAGGACAGTGAGCAATGGGAGAAAGGGGAGAAGGGGCACCATGATACACAGGTGAGGGGAAGTAGGAGGCCAGAGTGGGGAATAGAAGAGGAGGAAATGCTGTTCCTTTTCACGCCTTGTGGCACATCTGGCCTCATTTTTTGTTATTTCCTTAGCATTTGTCTGTTTTTTTTATGAGGCCGGATTTGCTAGCTTGATGCTCAACCCTGCATGGATGGAAAGCGTGCAAGGGGCCGGCCAGATTCGAACCCTGGACCATTCGCCTCGAAGTCTGGTGATGATGCCACTGCACCACCAGCCGGCTAAGAGAAGAAGAGGGAAAAAGGAGGAAAATAACTGGGAGGAGAAACCGATGTTCATGCCAGCAGGTTGGAGGCTACCTGGAGAGAATATCCTACCACCAAAAATATTTTCTCCTCCCCACCCCCTGCCTCTCTCCACTTCCCACAGGGATCAATCCCTCGATGATTCCCTTGTCCATTCGCCCGTCCCGGCACTAATCCCTGCAAGCAGCTGAGGTTCTACACCTGCCCATTCACCTCCTCCCTCACCTCCGTTCAGGGCCCCAAACAGTCCTTCCAGGTGAGGCAACACTTCACCTGTGAATCTTCTGGGGTTGTCTATTGTGTCTGGGGCTCCCGATGCTACCTCCTCTACATTGGTGAGATCCGTTGTAAATTGGGGGAGCTGCTTTGTCGAGCGCCTCCGCTTCATCTGCCAAAAGTGGAACTTCTCTGTGGCCAAGTATTTTACTTCCAATTCCTATTCCCATTCTGTCATGTTGGTCCATGGCCTCCTCTTGTGCCATGATGAGGACACCCTCAGTGTGGAGGAGCAACACCTTATATTCCATCTGGGTAGCCACCAACCTGATGGCATGAACATCGATCTCTCCTTCTAGTTAAAAAAAATTCCCTCCCTCTCCTCTCTTATTCTATTCCCTCTTCTCACCTGCCTATCATCTCCCCTGGGCACCCTTCTCTTTCCCTTTCTCCAAAGGTCCACTCTCCTCTGCTAGATTCTTTCCTCTCCCACCCTTTACCTTTCCTAACTACCTGATTTTACCTATCACTTTCTAGCTATCCTCCTTCCCCTCCCCTCACCTTTTCAGTCTGTCATCTTTCCCCTTCCTTTCCTGTCCTGAAGAAGGGTCTCAGCCCAAAACATTGACTGTTCATTCACTTCCATAGACGCCACCTCAGCTGCTGAGCTCCTCCAGCATTTTGTGTGTATTGCTTCGGAATACGACCTGTTGCTCCTCCATCCCGAGAGTGGCCTCATCATAGCAAAAGAGGAGGCCGTTAGCTAACATGTCGGAACGGGGATAGGAATTAAAATTGTTGGCCACTGGGAAATTCCGGTAAAAAAAAATCACAATACACCCAAACTCTTGGTCGCAGTCACTTAACTGCTCCAGATGCCAAAAGAAGCCAACCAATGTGTATTCATCCTGATGTTGGAATTACGTTACGGTCATTGTAAGTTACACCGAATGTAGTTTGTTACATCAAAACCAGACACAGATGATCAGCTTCAACCCTAGGTCTTACAACTAAGCAATCAATTGAAACTGACTGAAAGGTTAGACCCATGTCACGAGCCAGCTGAAGGATACCTTAATGCCTGGCAACCCTGATGCTGGGAAAGGCCATCCTCCAATCATCA
Organism: Mobula birostris; assembly: GCF_030028105.1. Taxonomy (NCBI): domain Eukaryota; kingdom Metazoa; phylum Chordata; class Chondrichthyes; order Myliobatiformes; family Myliobatidae; genus Mobula; species Mobula birostris. Next base: position 11,161,035 of record NC_092387.1, on the reverse strand, counting down.
ACCAAAATCGTTCATAGCAGATGTTATAGTTGAGCTTCTGCTGATGTGTTTGCTTAGAAACTTGGGTAAAACTGCCCTTGAGAAAAACTAGCTTAGTCCAAAGCATCTGGATGCATGTTCATCAGTTGCGTCTCCAGAGGAAACTCAACTTCCCCATTAACATGTTCAACCATTAATTCCGAGCTTCCCACCCAGAGATACAGAGCTACATCTGGTACTACGGAATCAGCATCTCGATTTCACTGCAACCATGGTAAAGCTGGAGCATGTTTGAAAGTCCATATCAGCTAAATGCTAAACTGATCAATGTAAGGCTTCATTGATCCCAAAGCCATTTCTTCTGCAGATTGTAAAGTATTAGTGTCATGCTTGGTTCATAGTTAGGTGCCTGGTGACTACAAGTGTATCTTTCTCTGAAAGCTCCCTCATCACTTGGACACTCACAATGAATAATGGAATGAACCTTGAGCCCCCCGACAACCTTCAGGTTTAGGTGGGAGAGTGTGCTGTCACTGGGCGGGGAATGTGTATGGTCCAATATAGACAATACAAAGACATCCAATGAAATACAACACTGAACCCACCAGCTGCCTTTAATGTTTCTCTATTCCTTCAATGTAATCATCATAACATCGGTCCTTTCCTCAATAAAATGACTCTTTGCTCCTGATGAACTTCAAGTGAAAAATGTCACAATATTGCATAGTCACCGCCAAGCATCACAACTGTTAGATCTATATCAGCACAGTGAAGCAAACGAACCAAGATGTGTGCTTGTCTGAGTGCAATATATAATTCCAGTACAGTTCGAGAAAATAGTTTGAAATGAAGTTCTGCAGAAATTGCTAGCAATACGTCAATTAGATATATGGACACACTAACTCATACAAAGCAGGTCTGGCAGCAGCTATAGAAAGGGATAACGAGCTGGCATTTTGCGCTGAAAGCCTTCATCGGGACTGGAAAGGAAGAGGGAAGAAGCCAAAGAAGGTAGGGAGAGGCGAAGGAGCACAAGCTAGGTGATAGGCAAAACTAGGTGAGGGGTAAGTAGATGAGTGAGGGAGGGGAATGAGGAGCTGGGTGTTTACGGGGGGGAAAGGTAAAGGGCTGGAGAACAAGGATTCTGATAGGGGAGGAGAGTGGACCATGAGAGAAAGGGAAGGAGGAGGGCACCAGAGGGAGGTGATAGGCAAGTGGAGAGAAGAGGGTAAGAAGGGAGCCAGAATGGGGAATGAAGTAAGAGATGAGGGGAAGGGAGAATAATTGACAGAAGTTAGAGAAATAAATATTCATGCCATCAGGTTGGAGGCTACCGAGACAGAATGTGAGCTGTTGCTCCTTCAGCCTGAGGACAGACTCATCGTGGCAGAAGAGGAGGCCATGGGAATGGTGAGTGGCATTAAAATAGTTGGCCAATGGGAAATTCTGCTTGTTGCAGATGGAGCAAGGGTGCCCAACAGAGCGGTCCCCCAGCCTACTCAGTGATGTGGAGGAGGTCTCACCATGGTAGAGGAGGCATCACTGGGAACACCGGATACAGTAGATGATCCCCGATAGACTCTGGGTGAAGTGTTGCCTCACCTGGAAAGGCTGTTTGGGCCCTGAGTGGTGCTGAGGGAAGAGATCATGGGCAGGTGTGGCACTTCCTCCACTTAGGGTTAAGCGCCAGGAGGGAGATCAATGGGGAGAGATGAATGGACAAGGGATTCATGGTGAGTGTGATCCCTATGGAAAGTGGCGGGAGATCAAGATGTGGTAGGATCCCGTTGAATATGGTGGAAGATGTGCTGAATGTGGAGGCTCGTAGGTGGTAGGCAAGGACAAGAGGAACTCTATCCCTGTTATGGTGGCAGGAAGATAGCGTGAAGGTGAACGACTAGGAAATGGAGGAGATGCGGGTGAGGGCAGCTTCAATGGTGGAGGAAGGGAAACCCTGTTCTTTGAAGAAGGAGGACAGCTCTGATGTTCTGGAAAGGAAATCCTTGCCCTGGGGTCACCTGGAGGAGAGGGAGCAGAAAGTTCCCAATTCCATGTACACTCTGCAGACACCCCATGTTTTAACTGCTTCACAAATAAGTAGTTTATCTATCTACCCACCTATCGATTGACCTGTCTGTCTATTCATTCATTCCAAGATAGAGTGAGATAATAGGCCCTTCCAGTCCATTGGGCCCACACCACTCATTGACCAATTAATCTACCAACCCATATATCTTTGAAATGTGGGAGGAAACCAGAGCACGTGGAGGAAACCCACGCAGTCACGGGGAGAACGTACGAACTTCTTAGAGACAGCGGTGGAAATTAACTTGAATCACTGGTGTTATACCAATGTGTGCTGCCCCAATCCGACATTATTCCTAACGTCCAGGAAAACTGAATCCAATGTCTGGACCCGTGAAGGTTATAGTACCTCAGCTTTGAGGCATAAGATCAAAACCGATTGGCAGATTCATAAACGCTGAAGAGGTGACAATCAAACGGCTCCCAGGCAACACCATGTGTTGGTTAAGAATCTGGGCCCACGCCATTCATCGACCAATTAATTCACCTCCTCCTGAGGTGAAGGTCACTTCCATACTTTGCCAGCTACCATGTTCTTACAATGTCCTAAGATTCCCTGACAATTTACGTACAGTCGACCTTCACTAATCCAACTACCTGTAATCCGGTTCCTTCGATAATCCAGCACTGATTATGCTCAATGTGATCCTTCTGTAATTTGGCATTTTCACTAATCTGGCACTCCTCAGGTCCCAATAGTGCCGGATTAGTGAAGGTCGACCTGTATTGTGTAGGAAATATCAGCTAATACACCAGGACGGTATGACAGAAATAGTGATGAAATCCTGACAATTAAGAGACATTAGGTCCCAGTGTAAACAATCAAAAGCAGAACAAGTTTGTTTTTTTTTAAATGTTTTTTTTTAAGTCTGTACATACCGGCAAAAGCAATTTTTCAGAGTCTAAGAAACTGGGGTTTATTTCTTTAACCAGATCCAAGATGGTTGTAGGTAATGTTAGATTCCAAATACCCCAAATCCATGAGGTTAGAAACTAAGGAAAGAGAGGCCAGTGGTTGCTCAGCCCCTTGGGACGGCTCCTTAACCTATTCAGGTCAGGGCTAATCTGCCTCAGCACCGTTGCCGCATCAACCCCATTCTCCTTGAATCCCTCAATATATTTTAGTCTTTACCCTGAACACAAACTTGAATGTCCAATCCTGGCAGACAATTCCACAGGTTCACCTCCACAGGTAGCCAACTCCCCAGGTGAATGGCCAACTCCCCAGGTGAATGACCAGCTCCGCAGGTAAATGGCCAACTCCCCAGGTGAATGGCCTGTTCCCCAGGTGAATGGCCAGTTCCCCAGGTGAATAGCAACTCCCCAGGTGAATGGTGAGCTCCCCAGGAGAAACTGTGGGAGTTCAGTCATGAATGGCCGATTTATTACTTTGAGACTGTGACCTTTGGTTGTAAATACACCAACCACAGCAGCTACTAATCCAGTGTTTACCCATGAATTCTGTCCCAATTGCACCCCCTTCTCTTTCTTTTGAGCTTCAGATTCAGTTCTCACTGGTTAATTCCCCCATCTTAGAAATCAATCTAATGAACCTTCTATCAAAAAGGATATTCTTCCTGAGGTACTGAGACCAGACCTGCACTTAATAACACAGTTGGATCGGGACCTGTAGAATTTCATCAAGACATCATTACCATTGTGTTGAAACTCCAATGTTCCTAATTGCCTCAACGTTAACTTTGTGTAATCTGTGCGCTGGGACACTTGGGTGCGCCGAACAACATATTTAAAGAATAAATTGTTTTTTCTACTTTTTTTTGTCAAAGTGGACCTCATAATCCATGCCGAAAGGTAAACCTGCAGATGCGGAAATCTGAAGTAAAACAGAGACCGGTGGAATACTCGGCGTGTCGGGCAACGTCTGTGGGGGTGAAGCACGATTATGGTTTTATCGACTAAAGTTACTCGTGATCGGTGCTCTGATGTTTCGTGTTTTCAGCATTCCTTCCCCGTCAGCGCTTGACACGACAGTCTTCCTCCCCCCTCAGTCTATACCGGCCAACTCCCCTCCCCACTCTCAGTCCTAAAGCGAACATCGTCAATTCCTCTCACTCCCAGCCCACCCCCAGCAGATGCTGCTCGACTCGCTGAGCCGCTCCTGCAGATTGTGTACTGGTATCGCTGCGGATCCCAGCTCCTGCTCCCGGTCTCCCGTTTCTTCGCCTGCCTGCTGGTTGAACAATGCCGGGAGGAGTGGGGTCGCAGGGAACGACCAAGATCTGCAACCTGGGGCCCGCCCGTTTCCAGCTGGGACCGGGCGATCTGTACCGAGAGCGGAAGCCAACATTCAATTTGATCGCCCAAGGAAGATAAAGTCGCTACTGTTCATCACAGACCTGATGTGTTCCCGACCCACTCATGGGACAGGCGTACCGACAATGGGGTCGGTGTTCCTGTTGCCGCTCGCTTGGTATAGGGTTAAACGCAAAAAAAGTGTCTGGTGCTTAGCAAAGACTGGAACGGTCCGCCGGGACTCCCCACTCCCAGCTCTCCGGACAAGGCTTGGTTGTCCCGTCCCCGGGATTCCAGCGGGGATCGTAAATCTCGCTGGATTTTGCACAGGCGGATTCATCTGATCCAAAATGCAGGGAATGACATTACAACCCGCCCACCTCTCAATGAAACCGCTCAAACCGGCCCCGCTCACCACCCGGGACGTGATGTCCTCAAGTGAGGGTTTCTCCGAGTCAGGAACGTCTGTTTTACATTGTCCCGCAGCGAGATCCGCACGGAAGAACCGTTTTAAGCCTTCGTGCTTCGCCAATGACAGGAACTTTCACCTCGCCTCTGAGCACCCAGGACCTGTGCGTCCCGCAGATTATTCCCTCGCTGCCCTCTGGAAGGGAGGGTTGGGTGGGGTCTCCGGTGTGACCACTGCAACAGCACCGACTCACAACCGAGCCCTTGTCTCGCAAGCCACACCCAAACTCACGGTCACCACACCACCACCCGCACATGGTGACACCCGGGAACGGGGCAGGATTAACCCCGGGGCTGGAATCGCGCCCGTGAGTAACGGAAAGGCGAGTCCAAGGGACCCACCTTTTACCCTAGACCCCACCGTGCGGTGTCAGATGTCCACACAGCCGTGAATCATGGTCTCGCCAGCCTGGGACGGCGGAACCCCCCAAACTCATCCCGACGATGTAGGTTGGGACTGGGGACCTCCTCCTCCCTCCCCGGACGTCCCCAGTTCTATTCCTCCACCAGCCGCCGGTGCCGGGCGAACTGTTTGCCGCTTGTCCCGGTGCACGAGACTGCTCAGTACAACGACCACATCCGCTCCGCAATGCTAGAGTTCGGTAGGGCAGCGAGCGCAGGCTGTCCCACCCGGCTCTCGCTCCTCCTGTCACACACCCCTGGGACCGGGAACAGGTCTTGTCGCCCGCACTCCGGTGTCTTCGCCTCCGCAGGGATGTCCCCGGCCTGCTGTCGTTAACCACCGCCCTCTCCTCGTTGGTCAGTATTACTGTTCTCAGATATGGAACAGGACAACGTGGCCGTGATGGACCTCGGTTGCCGCCGTTCTCCCGGTCAATGTGGGGTGACTCTGGGGTCGGGGTAAGATCCTCAACCCTGTCCAACATCACTTCCACCCGATAGATAATGTTACCGCTTCAGCGCTCCAGATCCAGAATGTACCAACGATCACAGGAATAAAACGCTCTGCCTCTGCACCCACCCCCCCAAACACAACGCGGGCAGGAGCAGGTATGCGGGCTTCTGCCGTGCCGTAAACGCGGGGTAGCCGCCGGCGAAACAACAGCTGAGACCCGCAGACCCGCCACCTTTGCACAGATCGCCCAGGTAAAGGCCCTGCGTGCACGTTTGCCGGCTGCGCGATTGTGTGAAGGACCGCGCACAACTCTTTACAACGACTCGTTTTACCGGTTCTTCCCTTCACTTCCCTCGCCGCAAAGTTGAGCGCACAAGAGTCGCCCCAACATGCGTGTAATCGTTAAATGTATCGCAACGCCTGGACTCAGCCAGTCACTCCGCGACATGGAGGCACCTCTCCGAAACAGATCCGTCGCACTTTGGTTGGCATGGTTTTAAACACGTGAAACACATCCGACATGCAACACCAGAACACACAGCGAACCCTTCAATACAACCATACAAAGTGTTAGAGACCGCGGCAACAACGGTCAGTTTCATTTATTCAAACAAAGAGGGAATTCCACGATGTTTAACCAAGTTGCCACAACACACAGATAGATACCCGCTTTTCTTAGCAACGAAACTTGCCCCCCTCACTGGCGACGCACCGTTCACACAGTCACAGTCAAGACCAGGCAACACCTCGGTGCGAAAGCGCGGGAGGCAAAGAGCGAAGGGCGGAACGGAGCACGAACTGGCCTTCGCCAGCGTCCAGCGACTGCCCACGCCCGCGGCTACCGAGCTCCGGGCAGCAGCCGCTCACATCCTTTCATTGTCGGGGTCCCGGCCGGCTCGAGTTGGGGAGCAGCCGGTTACCTTCACCGCCATCCCACTGGACAGCCCCAGCCTCCACTCGCCTTAAACACCACTTCAGAGAGATGTCAGAGAGCCTGCGTCCCACCCGGTCACTGACCGACCGGTATAGAGGGAGTGACGGGCTAATCACATCGGCCGGAACGGCAATCGCCGTGTTTCAGTTCACTCAAACTGATTGTCTGATGCGTGATCAAATCTCACTCCGACCCGCCGCGACCGGAACACACCACCGACTTGAATCGCAGCGCTCCGACCCACACTACACAACGTGTGATTGACCCCGGTTAATCCCTCACATTTGACCCGGGTCAATCCTGAACCCTCGGCCCAGGTCAATCCCTGACCCCCTGACTCGGGTTAATATAGCACACCCTGACTCGGGTTAGTGCCACACACCCTGTCCCGAGACAATCTCACCACCTCTGACCCGGGTCAATCTCACGTCTTTGACATGCACAACGACCCGTATTAAACTCCCCCCACAACTCCGATCACCCCGCCCCCTGCTCACCCCCTCCCACGGCCGGGCCCTACAGCGGGAGCGGGGTCGCTCTCCCTTGCTCGCCAGCTCGGTTACCTCTGTTGCCGGAGCAGTGGTGACGGCGGGCAGGCGCCACCGGATCGCCGCTTCCCGGGAGACGATCGGCGGCGGCGGCTGTGAGAGCAGCGGACTCCATGCTGCAGTGGCCAGTGGCGGTGAAGAGACGTGAAGCGGTATCCCGGGGAGCTGCTGCGGCTGTGGGGGGCACTCAGAGAGCGGCGGCGCCGGGCAGCAGTGCGAAGAACGCCGGGCAGCGGCGGCACCAGCACACGGGCAATGGGCACCGAACGCACGTCATGCCGGCTCACTGGGCGAGAACAGCGCCGGCTTCGCCCGGGAGATGAGCCATGGTAATAATCCTTCACACTTCAAACATTCCCCAATCATCAGAGGAAACCGCCAGCCGGGGGAGGACCAAGTCCGGGTATTTAAAGAATAGAAGCAGGCATGGAATTTGTGCGTTGCACTCCCACAGGCCCTGGGGGGAATTCTCAGTGCATCTCCCAGCAATTGTCATCACAGTCTGATCTTACATACAGTTCCGTGTTTGCAGCCGGTGTCATTCGCCAGAGTGAAACAACTTTCCCCGCGTTAACTTTTCCGGCAGCCGGCAGAGCGGTTCTGCTCACCGGGGGATCGGGCTGGCGGCACTGCGCCGCTCCCTCACACCGAGAACGAGGTGACAGGCGATTCTGGGCCAGCAGAAAGACGGCGGCAGTGCTGAGTCAATGGGGCCGGCTGCTGCTGGGTGGACTCGTCTTGAACACAAAAAAACACGGGCATTTGGCGCTGCCCTGGGATGCCGTTCAGAGGGCAATCTGATGAAAAGGACATTAGGTAGATGGAAGTATGGATTTCAGCTCATTGGTAAAGGGACGGGAGGGGTAACACCCGCAGAGTAACGGGCACCTGGGACGCCGAAGACCCCCAGTCTCATCACATCTGGGTGGGCGGCCGGAGAATGACAGCCTGCGGGGCAGCTGAGAGAGTTGCCCCCTTGTTGCCGCCTCCCACACGGGCACGCACGGGTCACTGTCCCTGGCACACTCAGTGAACCCAGCACCCCTCAACTTCAAACTTCCCAACCGCACCTTCTCCTCCGTCTCGGATCCCGAGGATGTGGGGGAGCCGTGTGGACGGGAAACAGTGTTCAGTCTCTGAGGGAACAAACTGGGTAGTACAGCATGGAAACAGGCCACTCGGCCCGCTTCTCCGTGCTAACCATCTATATCAATTCGATTTTCCAGCATAGCCTTTCCGGTGCATCTATATACATCGTCGAGAATCCGGGATCCAACAAGTTGTAGCCATCACCCACAAAATAGGCCCCCCGGCCCACCATATACATGCTGACCATCAAGTGCCTTCCCTCTTCTGCCTCGGTGATTTCTGCGCTCATCCAGATACGCCCCTAATGTTGTGGGAGTACCTGCTTCTACTACCTCCTCACGCAGTGTGTTCCAGATCTCCAGGTGAAAAAAAATCTTTGCCTCAAACCCTTATTTCCTGCATGACTATCAGTTGCTGTCTCATTGAACCTTCCCTCACGTTGTCTTACACTCACGCTAGTGTCACCGGAGACCACCATTGGTCCTAACTACAGTGGTCTCGCCTTGGAAATGCGAATCGTTCTCTGGAGCAAGTTGCAACTCTCATCCACCTTCCCTCCAGTATATCAGTCTCAGATCCTGCTTTTACTCCAAACTGGGAAAAAAAATTCAGTCATCTTTGAACCTTGAGTTCTCTATCCTTAAATCTTACCTTCGTTTATGCTTAAAATCTCTTTCTCCACCTCTGGCACCAACCATTACCATTCAGAAGGTCGCCGCTTTCCACAACACACAGAGCTAAACAGAAAATCTGCAGATACAGGAAACCTGAAACAAAAGCAGAAAATGCAAGGGTAGACAGCAGGTCAGGCAGCACCTGCAGGAATGAAACACCATTACTGTCTGAGGTCAACGACTTTTCAGCAGAATGAGGGAAAGTTCGAAATCAAAGTTTTTAGTACGGGAAATAGATAGGGTGTGTGGAGAGTGAGGAGTGTCTCTAAGTGTGTAGAGACAAAGAGGAACTGAATGGCACAGACACTGTTGGTGCTGCCCCGGAGAGGCTGGTGAAGATTAGTTAATCTGTCTGCAGGTGTGGTTAGTAAAGGCAAGTGAATGTTACAGGCATGGAAAATCAAACATTGCTGGAATTGGGTTAAATAGGCTGCAGGTGATGTGTCGGGTATGAGCCACGGGTGAACCCTAATAACTGGGTGCAGACTGGGAGGTGCCCACATGGGCAGGCTGGGAGGCATTAATGGGAGCCAGCCTGAAACATTGAGTGACAGCTATTTCATTTCTCAGAGTTCAAATGTCCAGTGCTGGAGGGCATGATGTCCAGTACTGGAGGTCATAATGTCCAGTACTGGAGGGCATGTATTTAACGTAAAAAGGATCTGGGCAAAGCAAGTTTTTTACACAGTGTGGTTGGTGTCTAGAACACACCACCAGGGGTATTGGTTGGAAGCAAATTTGTCAAAGGCTCTTTGGCACCATGAACATGTGGAGAATAGAAATAAATGAGGATTGTATAGACAGAAGAGACTACATTTGTATGCTTATAATTGCTAGTTTAATTAGCCTGGTGCAACATCATGGGCTTAATGGCCCATTTCTGTGTCATACTGTTCTATGTTCTATGTACTGGTTGTATGAAATATGCTAACTAGATTAATGATGGTGCAGGTATGGAACTATATTAATGGATGTGTATATTATTCTGGTTAACAACAGTTTAAGAATATCTTAAAGTTAATAGTAATTTATCTATAGCAATGTTTCTGCACAGCACCGTTCCTAAGGATTGGAAACAGGAGAGTTCAGAAATAAGTGGGGACGGTTGGGACATTCTGCACTCCACTGATCCCATGGAGACGTTGGATTACGCATATTTAGGCACTTAGCAAGCCAATAAGAAGATGTTAGGTTTAAATGGAGCAGCCATTGTGGGAGCAGCCACAGTGTGAATGGGCCAGTGTTAGAGTGGGGAGTTCAAGCATTGGATCATAGAGTCTTCAGCGAGGAGAGGTGAAGGTGCAGGTAGATTTTTTTCATTTAATTTTTCTTTCTTTCTTATTGCACAGTTAGTGCAGTGGGGATGGCAGTCTGGACAGAGAAATGTTCCCCTTCTGGATTGTGGGAAGGCAGGGAAGCGTCCAGTGACCACGACAACTGCAGCTGCAGGACGTGCATCCAGGTGCAGCTTCTTCCAGACCACGTTAAGGAAGTGGTGCTGGAACTGGATGAACTCTGGATCATTTGAGGGGTTAATCGACAGGACATACAAGGAGCTGGACATGAGTAACTGGGTGACCGTCAGGAGGAAGAAATGGAACAGGCAGCCAGAACAGAGTATCCCTGTGGCTGTTCCCTCAATAACAGGTACACCACTTTGCCACTTTGGATGCCGTTGGGGGAGGATGGCCTAGCAGGGGAAAGCCATGGCAGTCAGGTCTCTGGCACTGAGTCTGGTGATGTGGCTCAGAAGAGAAGGGAGAGAAGAGGCGAGTTGTAGACATAGGGGATTTGTTGCTTAGAGAAATAGAAAAGAGGTTCAATGGACGAGAATGAGATTCCCAGATGGTTCGTTGCCTCCCAGGTGCAAGGGGCAGGGACATCTCGAGTCGAGTCCAAGTGGGAGAATGAGCAGCCAGAGGTTGTGGTCCATGTCAGTGTAAATTACATGGGTAGAATTGCATGTACCTCCTTCCTGATGGTAACAATGAGAAGAGGGCATGCCCTGGGTTATGGGAGTCCTTAATGATGGACATCGCCTTTCTGAGGCATCGCTCCTTGAAGATGTCTTGGATCCTATGGAGGCTAGTATCCATGATGGAGTTGACTAATTTTACAACTTTCTGTAGCTTCTACAATCCTGTACAGTAGCCTCCCCATACCAGATAGTGATGCAGCCTGTCAGAATGCTCTCCAGGGTACATCTGTAGAAACTTTTGGGTGTTTTAGGTGACAAAACAAATCTGTTTGAACTCCTAATAAAATATAGCCACTGTCTTGCCTTCTTCACAGCTACAGCAGTGTGTTGGGATCCTCAAAGATCGTGATACGAGCCTTCTGGTTCATGCATGGCTTTTGGTTTGGGAATGTACAGCAAGTCTTTGTAGGCACACACTCATCCACATGGGTCTTAATGAAGTCGGTAACAACTGCAGCGTATCCATCCAGGTTCGAAGATGAATCCCTGAATACAGTCCAGCCACCAATTCAAAACATTCCTGTAGGCGCTCGTGTGCTTCCCTTGTCCATACCTTCTTGGTCCTCACCACTGGTGCTGCAGTCTTCAGTCTCTGCCTATACTCAGGGAGTAGAAGTACAGCCAGGTGATCAGACTTTCCAAAGTGTGGGCATGGGATAGCACCATAGGCATTCTTGATGTAACAATGGTCCAAGGTGTTGTTTCCTCTGGTACAATAAGTGATTTGTTGATGGTGATTATTTAGTGACTTTTTCAAGCTGGCCTGGTTAAAATCCCCCAAACTGATGGTGAAGGTTTCAGAGGTGTGCTGATCCGTACATGTTGATCACATCACTCAGATCATCCTGAGCCTGTTCCATATTGGCCTGAGGTGGAATGGACAACATTACCAAAATGATCGCAGAAATCTCCCACGGCAGGTAAACCGGTCAATACTTAAATGCGAGATATTCCCGGTCTGGAGAGCAGAATTGGGACAGCACTGATACATTGGTGTCCCAAAAGGAGCTGACCGTGTGGCATACACCTCCTACCTCTGTTTGATAGGGTTATATCAAATCAAATCAAGTTTAATTGTCATTCAAACTATACATGGATAGAGCTGAGTCAGACAGTGTTCCTTGGAGGACAAGGTGCAAAAACATACACGCGCATTCAAAATAATGAGAAAGGAAAAAGAGAGCATAGTCACGTAAGAAAGCAAGTTTTTAGACCAAGTTCCTAAGTGACAAGTTCCATAAATTGATCAGGCAGCATCTCCAGGAAGAGGTACAGTCGACGTTTCAGGCCGAGACCCTTCGTCAGGACTAACTGAAGGAAGAGTGAGTAAGGGATTTGAAAGTTGGAGGGGGAGGGGGAGATCCAAAATGATAGGAGAAGACAGGAGGGGGAGGGATGGAGCCAAGAGCTGGACAGGTGATTGGCAAAAGGGATATGAGAGGATCATGGGACAGGAGGTCCGGGAAGAAAGACAAGGGTGGGGGGGAACCCAGAGGATGGGCAAGAGGTATATTCAGAGGGACAGAGGGAGAAAAAGGAGAGTGAGAGAAAGAATGTGTGTATAAAAATAAATAACAGATAGGGTACGAGGGGGAGGTGGGGCATTAGCGGAAGTTAGAGAAGTTAGTGTTCATGCCATCAGGTTGGAGGCTACCCAGACGGAATATAAGGTGTTGTTCCTCCAACTGAGTGTGGCTTCATCTTTACAGTAGAGGAGGTTGTGGATAGACATGTCAGAATGAGAATGGGATGTGGAATTAAAATGTGTGGCCACTGGGAGATCCTGCTTTCTCTGGCGGACAGAGCGTAGGTGTTCAGCAAAGTGGTCTCCCAGTCTGCGTCGGGTCTCGCCAATATATAAAAGGCCACATCGGGAGCACCAGACGCAGTATATCACCCCAGCCGACTCACAGATGAAGTGTCGCCTCACCTGGAAGGACTGTTTGGGGCCCTGAATGGTGGTAAGGGGGGAAGTGTAAGGGCATGTGTAGCACTTGTTCAGCTTACACGGATAAGTGCCAGGAGGGAGATCAGTGGGGAGGGATGGGGGGGACGAATGGACAAGGGAGTTGTGTAGGGAGCGATCCCTGCGGAAAGCAGAGAGAGGGGAGGAGGGAAAGATGTGCTTAGTGGTGGGATCCCGTTGGAGGTGGCAGAAGTTACGGAGAATAATATGTTGGACCCGGAGACTGGTGGGGTGGGAGGTGAGGACCAGGGGAACCCTATTCCTAGTGGGGTGGCGGGAGGATGGAGTGAGAGCAGATGTATGTGAAATGGGGGAGATGTGTTTAAGAGCAGAGTTGATAGTGGAGGAAGGGAAGCCCATTTCTTTAAAAAAGGAGGACATCTCCCTCGTCCTAGAATGAAAAGCCTCATCCTGAGAGCAGATGCGGCGGAGACGGAGGAATTGCGAGAAGGGGATGGCGTTTTTGCAAGAGACAGGGTGAGAAGAGGAATAGTCCAGATAGCTGTGAGAATCAGTAGGCTTATAGTAGACATCAGGTCATAGAATGAAAAGCCTCATCCCATGTCCTAGAATGAAAAGCCTCATCCTGTGTCCTAGAATGAAAAGAGGGAGATGTCCTCCTTTTTTAAAGAAAGGGGCTTCCCTTCCTCCACTATCAACTCTGCTCTCAAACGCATCTCCCCCATTTCACGCACATCTGCTCTCACTCCATCCTCCCACCACTCCACTAGGAATTGGGTTCCCCTGGTCCTCACCTACCACCCCACCAGCCTCCGGGTCCAACATATTATTCTCCGTAACTTCTGCCACCTCCAACGGGATCCCACCACTAAGCACATCTTTCCCTCCCCCCTCTCTCCGCATTCCGCAGGGATCGCTCCCTACGCGACTCCCTTGTCCATTTGTCCCCCCCATCCCTCCACACTGATCTCCCTCCTGGCACTTATCCGCGTAAGCGGAACAAGTGCTACACATGCCCTTACACTTCCTCCCTTACCACCATTCAGGGCCCCAAACAGTCCTTCCTGGTGAGGTAACACTTCACCTGTGAGTCGGCTGGGGTGATATACTGCGTCCGGTGCTCCCGATGTGGCCTTTTATATATTGGCAAGACCCGACGCAGACTGGGAGACCACTTTGCTGAACACCTACGCTCTGTCCGCCAAAGAAAGCAGGATGTCCCAGTGGCCACACATTTTAATTCCACATCCCATTCCCATTCTGACATGTCTATCCACGGCCTCCTCTACTGTAAAGATGAAGCCACACTCAGGTTGGAGGAACAACACCTTATATTCCATCTGGGTAGCCTCCAACCTGATGGTATGAATATCGACTTCTCTAACTTCCGCTAATGCCCCACCTCCCCCTCGTACCCCATCTGTTATTTATTTTTATACACACATTCTTTCTCTCACTCTCCTTTTTCTCCCTCTGTCCCTCCGAATATACCTCTTGCCCATCCTCTGGGTTCCCCCCCCACCTTCCCGGACCTCCTGTCCCATGATCCTCTCATATCCCTTTTGCCAATCACCTGTCCAGCTCTTGGCTCCATCCCTCCCCCTCCTGTCTTCTCCTATCATTTTGGATCTCCCCCTCCCCCTCCAACTTTCAAATCCCTTGCTCACTCTTCCTTCAGTTAGTCCTGACGAAGTTTCTCGGCCCAAAACGTCGACTGCACCTCTTCCTACAGATGCTGCCTGGCCTGCTGCATTCACCAGCAACTTTGATGTGTGTTGCTTGAATTTTCAGCATCTGCAGAATTCCTGTTGTTTGCGTCCATAAATTGATGGTTCCTGGCAGTCCCATCTGTAATTCCACTACTCTGCCACTGGAGGGCAGCACCAACAAGTGATGCCACCCCCAACCGAGCCCAGATGCCACGCTACAATGCAAGCCCAAGGACTGAAGCCTAGTCCTAGCTACAACTGAGGCAACACTGCTGCCTCACCTCCTGTCTCTCTCCTCCAAACAAAGGAAGCAGGTCTGCAGCAATCAATGTCCAACAGGTTCTCGTGATCGCAAAAGAAATGTCCAAGGCAGTCACTGCACACTGCCTTTCCGTCTGCTCAAGGGTACCGACTCTGGTGCCACTGAGTAGGGTGCCCCAGCACGGTCTCCACCCAAGACAGCACTTCCAAACCCAATCCAGCTTCTCCTTCAGCCCAACAGTCCGGCTCAAAACCATCGGCCCGATACCCTGGCTCAAATCCCCCAGCCTGATGGCCCGACTCGAATCGCCAGCCCAGCCCGACAGACTGGTTCAAATCCCCCAGCCCAACACCCTGGCCTGATGGCCCGACTTGAACCCCCCAGCCTAGAGTGATATTGTAGACCACTTAACAGCCTGCAGGATTTAGAAGAGCAAATTTTTAGAGAGATTGCAGAATGTTGCAAGGAAAATAAGGTTGTGATAGTTGATGATTTTAACTTTCCACATATTGTTTGGGATTCCCATACTGTAAAAGGACTAGATGGAATAGAATTCGTCAAACAAGTTCAGGAAAGTTACTTTAATCAGTCCATAAAGGCCCCAACTAAAGAGAGATACTTGATCTCCTATTAAGGAATGAGGCAGGGCTGGTGACAGAAGACTGTGTAGAGGAACAATAATCATAATGCCATTAGTGTCAAGATAATTATAGAAAAGAATAGGTCTGTTCTGTGGGATAAGATTCCAAATTGGAGAAAGGCCAATTTTGATGATATCAGAAAGTATCTGGCAAGTGTGGATTGGGTAAGATTGTTTTCTGACAGAGGTGTACTTAGAAAGTGGGAGGCCTTCAGAAGTGAAATTTTGAAAATACAGAGTTTCTGTGTTTCTGCCAGAATAAAGAGCAAGGATAATGTTTTTAGGGAATCTTTGCTTTTCGAGAGATATTGAGGCCCTGGCTGAGAAGCAGGGCCATGGGAGCATTGTGGTTAGCACAGTGCTATTACAGCGAGGGGGCGATGGAGTTCAGAGCTCAATTCTGGCATCCTCTGTGAGCAAGTTAGGAGGTTCCTTCCCATTTGTGTGGGGGGGTTCCTCCCGGTCCTCCGGTTTCCTCCCACAGTTCAAGATGTACCGGTTAGCAGTTTATTTGGTGAATTGTCCTGTGATTAGGGTGGATTACAGAGCAGCACAGCTCTTTGGGCTGGAAGGGCCTGGCTCTACGCAGTATCTCTAAATAAATTAATAAATGGTGGGGCAGAGCAGGTATAGGCGGGAAGAAGCAAAGGAAGTTCTTGAGAGGTGTAAGAAATGCAAGATGCCCTCTAAGAAGGACATCAGGAGGGCTAAAAGAAGGCATGAGGTTGCTGTAGTGGACAAGGTCAAGGAGAATTCCGAAGGCTTCTACAGATATATTAAGAGCAAAAGGATAACAAGGGATGAAATTGGTCTTCTGGAAGATCAGAGTGGTCATCTATGCATGGAGCCAAAAGAGTTGGACGGATCTAAAATGGATTTTTTGTATCTGTATTTGCTCGAGAGACAGACGCAGAGTCTATTGCAGTGAGGCAAAACAGCAGTGAGGCCAATGACCCTATACAGATTACAGGGGAGGTGTTTGCAGTCCTGAGGAAAATTAGGGTGGATAAATCTCTAGGGCCTGGCAAGGTATTCCCTCGAACCCTGTGGGAAGCCCGTGCAGGAATTGCAGAGGCCCTAGTAGAGATATATAAAATGTCCTTAGCCACAGGTGAGGTGCCAGAGGACTGGAGGGCAGCTAATGTTGCTCCATTGTTTAAGAAAGGCTAGAAGAATAATCCAGGAAATTATAGGCCAGTGAGCCAGACATCAGAGGTGGGTAAGTTATTGGAACGTGTTCCAAGGGACTGGATATATAACCATTTGAATGGACAGGGACTTATTAGGTCGTGTCTAACCAATCTTTTTTTAAGGAAGTTACCAGGAAAGTTACAGAAGGCAAGGCAGTGGATATTGTCTTCATGGACTTTAGCAATGCCATTGACAAGGTCCTGCATGGGAAGTTGGTCAAGAAGGTTCAGTCGCTTGTGATTGAAGAGGAGGTAATGAATTGGATTAGACATTGGTTTTGTGGGAGAAGCCAGAGGGTGGTAGCAGATGGTTGCCTCTCTGACTGGAGGCCTGCGGTTACTGGTGTGACGCAGGGATCAGTGCTGGGTCCATTGTTTTGTCATCTATATCAATGATCTGGATGATAATATAGTTAACTGGATCAGCAAGTTTAGGGGTGTGGTGGACAGCGAGGAAGACTATCAAAGGTTATAGCGGAATCTTGAACAACTGGAAAAATGGGCTGGAATATGGCAGATGGAGTTTAATACAGTCAAGTACGAGGTGTTGCACTTTGGGAGGCCAGATCAGGGTGGGACTTACACAGTGAACGGTAGGCCACTGACGAGTTCAGTAGTACAGAGGGATCTGGGAATACAGGTAATAATTCCTCGAAAGCAGCATTAACAGGTAGATAGGGTCGTAAAGAAAACTTTTGACACATTGGTCTTCATAAACCTAAGTACTGAGTCTGGGAGTTTGGAAAGTTATGCTGAAGCTTGGAATATTGTGTTCAATTTTGGTCACTGACCTGCAGGAAAGATATGTCAATAAGATTGAAAAAGTGCAGAGAAAATTTGCAAGGGTGTTGCCAGGACTGGAGGACCTGAGTTATAAGGAATGATTGAACAGGTTAGAACTTTATTCCCTGGAATGCAGAAGCTCGAGGGGAGATTTGATTGAGGTATACAAATTATGAAAGGTGTAGATAGGGCAACTGCATTGAAGTTGGGTGAGACTAAAACTAGAGGTCATGGGTTAAGGGTGAAAGGTGAATGTTTAAGGGGAACATGAGGGAATAGTTCTTCATTCTGACTATGGTGAGAGTGTGGAATGAGCTGCCAGCAGAAGTACTGGATGCGGGTTTCATTTCAATATTTAAGAGAAATTTGATAACGCTCTGTAAGGTTTCATTGC
Source organism: Mobula birostris (assembly GCF_030028105.1). Taxonomy (NCBI): domain Eukaryota; kingdom Metazoa; phylum Chordata; class Chondrichthyes; order Myliobatiformes; family Myliobatidae; genus Mobula; species Mobula birostris. The sequence goes on along the minus strand of NC_092387.1, from coordinate 11,143,266 downwards.
TAATGTAATGGTTTCTCTGTAGCAGCAATGTTTGGGTTATGACGAGAGATAACAGGCTTTGGAATGTGGGCTATCCAATGAGAGGGATGTTGTTCTTCCTTGTGGGTCTGGGATCAGGGATTTCACGGTCTTTTGCCGGAGAGAGATGAGGAGAGAAGACGTGAATGGAGAGAGTTGGTAGGTCACTGAACGGGGAGGACCGGAGCGAGGGTCCGAGGGTCGGCTACACTCGGAGGAGGTCGATGGGGAACCAGTGGACTGAACCGTGAGCTCCAACATTGCTCATTGGACTGTTTCATGAGAACGGGCCTTTTCTTTTTTTTGTTTCTTTACTAACTATATAGTCAAACTAAGAGTTATAAAGCTCAATTGTTTAGTCGCATACTGTGTACTGTTTGTTATTTTGTGGTACTGATTTATAACGAGACACATCGTGCAACATCCACCCAAACGAGATTTCTTAAGTTTGGCCAGGCCGAGGGCTGTCTTCCCCTAGATTAAGCCGCTAGCCGAACTGAGAGTTACATTTGGATAGTAACATGGATGGGAGGGGTATGGACGACATTGGTCTGGGTGCTGGTCAATGGCAGATTAATAGTTCAGGATGAACTAGATGGGCTGAAAGGCCAGATTCTGTGGTGTAGTGTTCTATGGTGCTATGACTCTATAGCATTAAGGGGAAGCAAACTTTCATTTCAAAATTCAAAGTACTTTTATTGTCAAAGTATGTATACCATTCACAACATTAAGATTCACCTTCTTGCAGGCAGCCACAAAACAAGGAAACATAATATAACCACTAAAACACACACACACACACACACACACACACACACACACACACACACACACACACACACACACACACAACTATCAAACACCCAATGTGCAAAAAAGAGAACACATCGTGCAGACAATAAAAAGGTAAACACGTAACACACAGAACATGAACTGCAGAGTCCCAAAAGTGAGTCCACAGCCAAGGAGCCAGTTCAGTGCTGTAACCGTCCCAGGAGCCCGATGGTTGCAGGCTACAGCCATGGAGCCAGTTCAGTGCTGAGCAAGTAAAGGGTCTCAGAGCAGTGAGCTGAACACCGGTCCATCTTTCGCCCACAGCCTCAACAGCTTGATCGTTTCAATCCGGCTCAGCACTTAAATCAGCTAAACATCGGATTTTTATTTACTGCTCATGGGCCCAGGCCTGTCCATTTCGATCCATTGTGAAGTTTCAGTCCATCCTCATGTCCACTTTAGCAATGGTGGCCATTGCCTCACCTGTACTCTCAGGAGTCTAGTTCACCGAACCCTTCAAATACCGCATAAACGCCAGGTCATACAAATGGTCCCAAGGGGAAATCACAAGCTGTGGGTTGCAGTGATCATAGTCCAGAAAAAGTGTAATTAATAGATAGTAAGTAGTTTTGTTTGCTGACTACAAAATGGCATCTTGTCTTGCCAGCACCATCAATCATTTCAGCATTTTTCCAGCCATGGACGTCACAAAGTGCTTTGCAAGTAATTGAAAACTTCTGAAGGAATAATTTAATGGAAGGAAACAGAGGAGAAGGGGGGAAATTACCTGCAAAATCCTTTTTTGTCAAGTGCTTATCTAATCTCTCCTTTAAAGTTATTTTTGTATTTTCTTCCACCTTACTTTCAGGCAGTCAGCGCTGATCACAAGTCATTGCACTGAATAAAAATCTCTTCATCTTGTCTCTGATTCAATTCCTAATGATTTGAATTCTGTTTTTTTTTTCCTATTTATTCAGGATCTCAGCATCAGCAGTCTGCTTTGGCCCGATTTAATTTCAGATATCAGCCAGTTGTTGCAGGTTCTACCAAACCACTCCCCCAAAACTCTTCTTTTTTTAAGTGCTCTGCTCAAGAACAATCCCAATTTTCTCAGTGTCCTTCGAACTGATGGCTGACAAGATTGCAGTTATTGGAATCTGCAGCAAAAGCGATCTGCTGGAGGAGTTCAATGGGGGAGCAGACCAGGGGTGGAGGCACATCTTCACCCTGGAGAAGTCGGTCGTATCAATATGCAATGTACTTTCTACATTTGGGTGAAACAGGCAGCAATGTGCGGCAGGTGATGGGAGACACGTTAGTGCAATTTGACACATGGGAACAATGGATGCTTTACCAGACTCTGAAGGGTACTTCCCTATTTGTGCTTTCATACCAGACTTGAGCAGCAAACAGCCACACAGGTCAGATACTTATGTAGGATGCTCATACAGATGAGGGAGTGGCTGAGGAACTGGTGCCAGAGAAAGCAGGATCTCCTAGTGGCCACACATTTTAATTCCACGTCCCATTCCCATTCTGATATGTCTATCCACGGCCTCCTCTACTGTAAAGATGAAGTCACACTCAGGATGGAGGAACAACACCTTATATTCCATCTGGGTAGCCTCCAACCTGATGGCATGAACATTGACTTCAAAAGCTTCCGCTAATGCCCCACCTCCCCCTCGTACCCCATCTGTTATTTATTTATTTATATGCACACATTCTTTTTCTCTCTCTCCTTTTTGTCCCTCTGTCCCTCTCACTATACCCCTTGCCCATCCTCTGGGCTTTCACCCCTCCCCCTTTTCTTTCTCCCTGGGCCTCCTGTCCCATGATCCTCTCATATCCCTTTTGCCAATCACCTGTCCAGCTCTTGGCTCCATCCCTTCCCCTCCTGTCTTCTCCCGTCATTTCGGATCTCCCCCTCCTCCTCCCACTTTCAAATCTCTTACTAGCTCTTCTTTCAGTTAGTCCTGACGAAGGGTCTTGGCCCGAAATGTCGACTGTACCTCGTCCTAGAGATGCTGCCTGGCCTGCTGTGTTCACCAGCAACTTTTATATGTGTTGCCTGAAATTCCAGCATCTGCAGATTTCCTCGTGTTTGAGGTCAGATACTTACACTGGTGTGCGCAGAATTTGTACTGAGTAACTACACTCCCAGATAAATCTAAACTGTTAAACAAAGGAAATCATCAGGGTCAAAAGTCACTTGGAATGAAGACTCCAATAATGCATAAACAAATAGGTCTGCAAAGGCATTGAAACACTTTATATTACTGTGTACTACACAATCTGTTTTTATACTGAGGCTCAGCAAGGAAGGGTAAAGTCAGGCAGAGCGATAATGATAGAAAACTCAATAGTTAGGGGGACAAACAGGAGCTTCTATGGCATGAAAGTGTCGCTAGAATGGTGTGTTGCCCCCAGGTGCTAGGGTCCAGGATGTCTCAGAGTGGTTACAGAATATTCTCAAGGGGGAGCGAGCAGCTAGAGGTCGTGGGGCACATTGGTACCAATGACATCAGTAGAAAGTGGGAAGAGATATGAGTTAGGAAAAGGGATGAAGAACAGAACCTCCAGGGTAATAGTCTCTGGATTTCTGCCAGTGCCACATGCTAGTCAGGGCAGAAATAGGGGGATTACGGGTTATGGGGAGAAGGCAGGTAGGTGGAGAAGAGTCCATGTCCAGGTCAACTATGATCTTATTGAATGATGGAGCAGGCTCAACGGGCCAGATGGCCGACTCCTGCTCCTATTTCTTATGCTCTTACGTAGGGTGCTCATACAGGTGAGTGAGTGGCTGAGGAACTGGTGCAGGTAGCAAGGTTTCAGCTTCTTGGATCACTGCATCTCTTCTTCAGGCCGGGGTGACCTGTGCAAAAGGGCCCGGCTGCACTCAAATTGGAAGGAAACCAACATCCTGGCCGGGAGATTTGCTAATGCTGCTCAGAACATTTAAATAGTTCGGCAGGGGAATGGGAACCAGAGCACCAGGTCAGGAATTGGAGGGATAGAGAGAAAGGTGGATGTCAGGACAAGTAAAAACAGGCAGCAGCAAAGTAATAGATACAAGTTCAAGTTTATTTTCATCTGACTGTACATAGAAACATAGAAAATAGGTGCAGGAGTCGGCCATTTGGCCCTTCGAGCCTGTACGTGTATATAATCAAGTGAAACAATGTGCACATATATCACACATGGCACACAAAACAAAATATAACCATAAATAAGTTAATAAAATATAATTCAAAATGCATGTAGTGCGCAGCACGGGTAAACAGTAAGCAGTTCGCTGTCCTAGTGGTGAGTAAACACTGCTGTGCCTTCTACCTAATGAGGAGGTGATGGGGTTCCAGGTTAGTTGCCATGGGTAGCTTGAAGTCTGTGTACCTTAATATCAGGGGTATTACGGGTAAGGCTGATGAACTTAGAGTGTGGCTCAGTACGTGGAACTACGATGTTGTGACATGGAACAATATCATAGCTGAACTCAGATGGGACATGTTGCTGTCTTGTCCACTGAGTCTGTATGGGTAGAACTGAAAAATAGAAGGGTGTAATCACTCTGAGAGGATTGTACTACAGACCCCCAATAGCCAATTGGACATCATGGGATAGATATGCAGGAAAGTGTAAAAACAATAGAGTTTTTGTCACAGGGGACTTCCCTAATATAAACTGGGACGTTCATGGTGCAAGTGGATTAGTTAGGACAGAATTTGTTAGGTGCATTCAGGGGAGGGGTTTCTTAAATTAGTATGTAGATAGTCCAACAAGAAGGGGGCCTGTACTGGATCTGGTGTTGGGTAATGGGCCGAGTTTTAAGATAGCTATAAATAAGGATAAGTATAGACCTTGCAGGAGGGTATTAAATCGGAGTAGGGCTAATTCAGCTAGGGAGAGTTAATCGGGAATATCTGTTTTTGGCCAAGTCCACATCCAACATGTGGAGGATGTTTAAAAACCAACTGCACAGAGTACAGGACAGGTATATTCCAGTCAGAAAGACGGTCAAGGTAAGAGAACCTTAGGTGTTGAAAGAGATGATGAATATAGTCAAGAAGAAAAAGGAAAAATATGTAAAGCTTAGGAAGCTAGAATAAAACAGAGCCCCGGAGGGTTATAAGGAAGCCAGAAAAGAATTCAAGAAGGAATTAGGAAAGTCGGGAGGGGCCATGAAAAATCCTTGGCAAGAAGGATTAAAGAGAATCTCAAGCTATTCATCAGGAGCAAGAGGATAACTAGAGAGAGGATAAAGGAGAAAGGGGGAACAAATATTTGGATGCAGATGATGTGGGTGAGGTCTTTAATGAGTACTTTACACCAGTATTTACCAAGGAGAAGGATGTGGAGGATAGGGAGATCAGTGCTGAGAGTATTAGTATGCTTGGGCATTTTGAAGTAAAGGAGAAGGCAGTGTTGGGTTTCTTAAAGAGCACTAAGTTGGATAAGTCCCCAGGACCTGATGGGATATACCCTAGGTTATTGAGAAAAGCAAGTGAAGAGATTGCTGGGACCTTGACCCATATTTTTATGTTCTCTCAAGCCACAGGCAATGTCCCAGAGGACTGGCGAGTAGCTAACTTTGTCCCATTATTTAAGAAAGGAATTATGGATAATCCTGGAAACTATCGACTGGTGAGTCTCACATCAGTGTTAGTGAAGTTACTGAAGAGACTTCTTAGGGATAGGATTTATGAGCATTTGGGAAACTGTGGCCTAATTAGCAAGAGCCCGTTTGGCTTTGTGCAGGGCAAGTTGTGTCTTACTAACTTGATTGAGTTTTCTGACGAGGTGACGAGGGTGAATGATGAAGCTAGAGCTGTGAATGTTGTCTACATGGATTTTAGTAAGGCATTTCATAAGGTCCCTCATGGGAGGCTCATCGAGAAGGTTAAGATGCATGGGATCCATGGTGAATTGGCAGTTTGGATTCAGAACTGGTTGCACAGAAAAGACAGAAGGTAGTGGTTGAAAGCCAGAGGTGCATAAATAGTGGAGTTCTGCAGGGATCTGTGCTGCGACCTCTGTTGTTAGTGATGTATATAAATGACCTGAATGAAAATATAGATGGGTAGACTAGTAAATTTGCAGATGATATGAAGATTGGTGGTGCTGTGGACAGCGTAGATGACTGGTAGGGAATACAGCAGGGAAAGGAACAGTTGCAGATATGGGCAGAGAAATGGCAGATGGAGATTAACCCAGCCAAATATGAAGTGTTGCACCTTGGTAGGGCAAATGCACAAAGAGACAGTACACTGATAAGGGAAAGACCCTTAACAGCGTTGAGGAGCCGAGGGAACTTGGGGTTCAAATTCATAGTTCCTTGAAAATGGCTACACAATTTGATAGGGTGGTTAAGAAGACCTATAGCATGCTTTTCTTTACTAGTTGAGGCATTGAGTTCAAAAGTCATGAAGTTACGTTGCAGCTTTATGAAACTCCAGTGAGGCTGCATCTGGAGTATTGTATGTAGTTCTGGTCACCCGATTATTGGAAGGAATTCAAGGCTTTGGAGAGGATGCAGAAGAGGTTTCCCAGGATGCTGCCTGGATTAGAGGGCATGTGCTATAACGAGAGGTTGGACAAATTTGGCTTGTTTTCTCTGGAGCAGCTGAAACTGAGGGGAGATCTGATAGAGGTTTATAAGACATAGACAGAGTCGACAAACAGTATCTTTTTCCCAGAGTTGAAATGTCTAAAACCAGAGGGCCTGTGTTTAAGGTGAGAGGGGGTAATTTCAAAAGTGATGTGAGGGACAGCTGATTTTTTCACAGAGAGTGCTGGGTGCCTGGAATGTACTGTCTGGGGTGGTGGTAGAGGCAGGTGTATTAGGGACTTTTAAGAGACGCTTAGATCGGAACATTAATATGAAGAAAATGGAAGGATATGAACATTGTGTAGGCAGAGGCCATTTGACTACTACTCTATTTGGCCTGGCACAACAGTGTGGGCCAAAGGGCCTGATCTTGTGCTATACTGTTCTATGTTCTATGTTCTATGGACTTGAGCATATATAACCCTGTGAAGCAATCCATTTTGGGCAGCATTTTCATCATGTGTGAGGCAAGACTAGGCTCACCATTAAGCCTTGAGCTGAAAATTCAGATTTAAACTTTTATCTTATTGATGGTCCTTCCTTTGCAGAGGGAGGTTAGACTCACCGCAAGAGTTAACAACTAGATGGCACTGAATATTCAGGCTCACCACGCAAAGTTTGCCGGTAGTTAGAGAGGACATTTGGAAAACCTTTCGGGTCAATTTAAAAGTCCATTAAAACGAAACATCCGATTGGCAATTAAACAAAATATTTTCATCTGAAGCGAATGCACAGATGATAAGGAACAAACTGCTGGAAAAATTCCATATTTTAAATGGCTGTTTCCCAAACTTTGTGTTGGAAATGAAGATTAGTGGAGGAAATTAGAAAACTGTTTGCAACAACTCGGTGATTCCTTGACTAAACATCTGGAGGTCATGACACAGAAACACAGGTACAAATCCCACTGGGCTAGATGGAGGATTTAAATTAAATCATTTAGCATTTAATTAAATGATCTTCAATAAATAATGTTGGTATCTGTAATGGTGATTATACAACCACTGAATTGCAGTGAAAGAACACCATTACTGCACTCTAGAAGGGGAAGGTGTTATCTTTACTCTTTCTTGTCTGTATGTGACCCCAGCCCCACAGAAACTAGGGTGACATTTAACTACCCTCTGGAAGGGCCCATTTGCACCCAATATCCACAAAAAACATATCAGGAAATAAAGCAGATGGGGCTCAAGATGCTTTCCTCAGTACTGAACAATGTCACCTCCAGCCATCCAAACAATATAAAGTCCTGTTCAGGACTAACTGGAGCTTTAATCCTAAACCAGGAGAGATGTCCCACAGACAAGTTCAACAGCCACCTGACAATGTTACTTACTGAATTATCTCTTATGATTCCTACATTACAATCTTTCAATATATTTTGCCTCACCAGGTGAAGAGGAATTGCACAGTGGCAACCAGGTAAGTGAGAGCAGCTTTCCGAGTCCACTGCCATAACCCCCAATCCCATTCAATCTCCTGGCATCAAGTGGAACATGGAAAAGGAAACCTCCCATTGACCATCGACCATCCGCCCTCAGCTGCACAGCTCAGTGCTTCTTTACGTGGACCAGCAGCTGGAAATCGTGAGGGTGGGAGAACGCAGTCGACATTGCCAAGAGCCGCTCGTCAATGCCGCCACTGACTGAGCTGTCCAAGCAAAGAAGTACAGAGCTGCCAGATCGGGTCACGGCCGACAGTGAGCGAACCAACATCAGAGATAAACCGACTTCTCATCCTCACTAAACTTCCAGCAGTGTGTATTGGCCACTGCACTGTCCAACGGAGGTAAAGCTGAGCAAAGTTGCGTGAATTTAACATTGTCTGACCAGTGATAATATAGATCTGGCAGATCAGAAATCGGCGGTCACAAGGCTCTCCGGACCTTGCATAACGTCCAGCACCAACTGCAACCTCATCCGCTGACACTTCCCTCGGTCTACCATCAGTCGAGCGGAGGAATGAACTGTGGGTCAATGTCCAGTGTGGATGATGTGCCTGGAGCAATATCAGACAACCCAGAACTCGAATAGCAATGAGGGAAAGATGTAACCTAAGACTATTTGTGGCTAATTTGATGTGCCCGATCTGATTGGTTCAATTTTTGTGAGAGAAGAGGAATTTGGGGGACGATGTTCCTATCCGTTTTATTCATTGTTATGTGTGGGAGGAGAGAATTGGTCGTCAATGTTCCTGATCTGTTTTATTCATTGTTTTGTGTGGGAGGAGAGATTTTGAGATTTTGGGGGTGGACGTGCCGGATCGATTCGGTTCATTTTGTCATGGGGGAGGTGGAATGGGGGGGGGGGTTCAATGTACCTGTTCCATTTTTTTGTTTTTTTTTGTGGGGAGGTGGGATTTGGGGATTGATGTGCCTGATCTGGGTGTCGATGTGCCGGGTCGATTTGGACAGGTTACACCTGAACCCGAAGGGGACCAATATCCAGGCGGGAAGGTTTAACAGAGCTGTTAGGGAGGGTTTAAACTAATTTGGCAAGGGGATGGGAACCAGAATGATAGAGCAGAGGAGGGGGAAAACAGAGATAAATCTAAAATAGTGAGCGGTAAAGATGTCAGGAAGGACAGGCAGGGGATGAGGCAAATTTGCAGCCATTGGGATGAGTTGCAGAGCAATCAAAGCAAAAAGTACCAAATACTGGACCTAAGGAGTTATACTTAAATGCACACAGCTTTAAGAATAAGGTGGATGATCTTGTCGTACAGCTACAGATTGGCAGGTATGATATTGTGGCCATCACTGAGACGTGGCGAAGGGATGCATGTCTCTGGGAGCTGAACATCCAAGGATACACGGTGTATCGGAAGGATAGGCAGGTAGGCAGAGGGGGTGGTGTGGCTTTATTGGTAAGAAATTATATTAAATCATTAGCAAGAGGTGATATAGGATCGGAAGGTGCAGAATCTTTATGGGTTGAGCTAAGGAATCGCAGGGGGAAAAGGTCCCTGATGGCAGTTATATACAGGCATCCTATCAGCAGCAGTGGTGTGGACTACAAATTACAACAGGAAATAGAAAAGGCTTGTCAGAAGGGCAGTGTTATGATAATTGTGGGGGATTTTAACATGCGAGTGGATTGGGAAAATCAGGTCGGCACTGGATCTCAAGAGAGAGAATGTGTAGAACGTCTACGAGATGGCTTTTGAGCCCATTAGGGGATCAGCTGTACTGGATTGGGTGTTGTGTAATGAACCAGAGATGATTAGAGAGATTGAGGTGAAGGAACCCTTAGGAGACAATGATTATAACATGATTGAGTTCACTGTGAAATTTGAAGAAGAGAAGCTGAAATCCGATGTGTCGGTATTTCAGTGGAGTAAGGGAAATTACAGTGGCGTGAGAGAGGAACTGGCCAAAGTTGACTGGAAAGGGACACTGGCGGGAAGGACAGCAGAGCAGCAGTGGCTGGAGTTTATGTGAGAAGTGAGGAAGGTGCAAGACAGATATATTCCAAAAAAGAAGAAATTTTCTAATGGAAAAAGGATGCAACCGTGGCTGACAAGAGAAGTCAAAGCCAAAGTTAAAGCAAAGGAGAGCAAAAATTAGTGGGAAGATAGAGGATTGGGAAGTTTTTAAAAGCTTGCAAAAGGAAACTAAGAAGGTCATTAAGAGGGAAAAGATGAAGGCCCGCCTCCTTCTACTTCCCATTGTGTTTTCCCCTATTTCTTCTTCACTTTTTCCGCCTATCACCTCCCTGTTTCCCCTCCCCCACCCCTTTATCTTTCCCCTTACTGGTTTTTCACCTGGAACCTACCAGCCTTCTCCTTCCCACCCTCCCCACACCTTCTTTATAGGGCCTCTGCCCCTTCCCTGTGCAGTCCTGATGAAGGGTACCTGGAGGTATATGGCAAGATAGGCAGAACACAGCATGGTTTCCTTAAAGGAAAATCCTGCCTGACAAACCTATTGCAATTTTTTGAGGAAATTACAAGTAGGCTAGACTAGAGAGATGCAGTGGATGCTGTGTATTTGGATTTTCAGAAGGCCTTTGACAAGGTGCCGCTCATGAGGCTGCTTAACAAGATAAGAGCCCATGGAATTACGGGAAAGTTACATACGTGGATAGAGTGTTGGCTGATTGGCAGGAGGCAAGGAGTGGGAATAAAGGGATCCTATTCTGGTTGGCTGCCGCTTACCAGTGGTGTTCCACAGGGATCAGTGTTGGGGCCACTTCTTTTTACATTGTACATCAACGATTTGGATTATGGAATAGATGGCTTTGTGGCTAAGTTTGCTGATGATACAAAGATAGGTGGAGGGGCCGGTAGTGCTGAGGAAACAGAGAGTCTGCAGAGAGACTTGGATAGATTGGAAGAATGGGCAAAGAAGTGGCAAAAGAAATACAATGTTGGAAAGTGTATGGTTATGCACTTTGGCAGAAGAAATAAACAGGCAGACTATTATTTAAATAGGGAGAGAATTCAAAGTTCTGAGATGCAACAGGACATGGGAGTCCTTGTACAGGATACCCTTAAGGTTAACCTCCAGGTTGAGTCGGTGGTGAAGAAGGCGAATGCAATGTTGGTATTCATTTCTAGAGGAATAGAGTATAGGAGCAGGGATGTGATGTTGAGGCTCTATAAGGCGCTGGTGAGACCTCACTTGGAGTACTGGCAGTTTTGGTCTCCTTATTTAAGAAAGGATGTGCTGACGTTGGAGAGGGTACAGAGAAGATTCACTAGAATGATTCCGGGAATGAGAGGGTTAGCATATGAGGAACATTTGACTGCTCTTGGACTGTACTCCTTGGAGTTTAGAAGAATGAGGGGGGACCTCATAGAAACATTTCGAATGTTGAAAGGCATGGACAGAGTGGATGTGGCAAAGTTGTTTCCCATGGTGGGGGAGTCTAATACGAGAGGGCATGACTTAAGGATTGAAGGGCGCCCATTCAGAACAGAAATGCGAAGAAATTTTTTTAGTCAGAGGGTGGTGAATCTATGGAATTTGTTGCCACGGGCGGCAGTGGAGGCCAAGTCATTGGGTGTATTTAAGGCAGAGATTGATAGGTATCTGAGTAGCCAGGGCATCAAAGGTTATGGTGAGAAGGCGGGGGAGTGGGACTAAATGGGAGAATGGATCAGCTCATGATAAAATGGCGGAGCAGACTCGATGGGCCGAATGGCTGACTTCTGCTCCTTCGTCTTATGGTCTTATGGTTCGTTTTTTCATGGGGGAGGTGGAACCGGGCGGGGGTTCAATGTGCCTGTTACATTTTTGTTAGTTTTTTTTTGCGGGGAGGTGGGATTTTGGGTGTTGATGATCTTGCTGCCTCTCTTTTCTTTCTTGGTTTCATGGCTACCCGGAGAATTGAAGAATTTCAGAGTTGTATACTTTGATAACAAATGAACCTTTGAACCTAATTGTCAAAGACAGCACACTGTAGGTGGTGCTGAGCAATGCTACATGATTTACATATATAAATGATGAGAGGGATAGTTGGGGTAGACTGCAGGAAACTTTCCTCCTGATCTGAGATGATTAAAAATCAAAGCGGAGTCTATTGTCATATGCACAAGTATGTGTGTGAGTAGGTACAGTGGAAAACTCACTTTCAGCAGCATCACCAGCACACAGAATAAAGCTAGATGACATGTATTCAGGGTACGGGGCAAGAGATTTAGAGATGGGGAACTTTGTCTGCTAGAGGGCAGTAGTGATCACCTGGAACACAGAAAACAAAAGTCCCTACAAACACTTAAATTGTCTTTGCATAGAAGACTACAGGCCAAGTGTGGGAAGATGGGATTAATACAGATGGGTGTCCAGTGGTCAGATTGGTCATAGTGGGCCGAATAGCTTGCTTCCATGCAGTATGACTCTATGTCAATATTCAAGACTATTGAACTGAAGATTTTTGTTTGCCAGAGCTAGCACACCACTGTACAGAAAATATGACATAAACCAGGAAGAGAAAAACGTAAACTGGAACTGGATCACTTGTGGACAAATCTACATCCAATAAGTGGGAGTTTTTTTTAAAGTGAAAGAAAGAGTAAACAGGTGAAATGTTGGGTTGGTATCTCCAGGGAACCAGGAAGTGAAGGGATATTGAAGGGTTGATTGAGAAAAACAGGAAACATATGGCAGACAGAGGAACCAAGTGAAGCCCTTAGGGAGTGGAGAGGGTGCTTAAAAGATGGGATCCAGAGGGCAAAGATGGGCCAGGAAGGATCACTAGCAGATAAGATTAAGGACAATCTCAAACACAAGGAAATCTGCAGATGCTGGAAATTCAATCAACACACATAAAAAGTGCTGGTGAACGTAACAGGCCAGGCAGCATCTATAGGAAGAGGTACAGTTGACATTTCAGGTCTCGGCCCAAAACGTCGACTGTACCTCTTCTTATAGATGCTGCCTGGCCTGCTGCGTTCACCAGCATTTTTTAAGGACCATCTCAAGGCATTTTTGAGGCACATGGCATTCTAGAGCCTAACCAGGGATAAAAATGAGGTCCATTGAGGGCAAAGGAGCAATTTAAGTGCAGAGCCAGAGATCATCGAAGATGTTTTAATGAATACCTTTCACCAACGTTCGGTACAGGACAAAGACATCATGGTTGCAGATTTCAGGAAAGAACATTCCAGAGCACACTGACATAACAAAAAAAGGTTTTAGTCTCTAGGACCTGATGAGATGAATGCCAGGCCACTGAAGGAAGCAAAGGAAGAGATTGGAGGGAGCCTGACAGAGACTTTTAAAATTTGTTGGCCACAGCAAATATGGGGTTACAGCAAATATGAATCCTTTGTTTCAGAATGGGCAGCAGAAATAAGCCAGGTAATTACAGGCCTGTGGGAAAGCAAATACTGGAAAAAATTCGAGTGGACAGGAAGAACTTACACTTGAAAGAGCAAAGGTTGATAAGGGATAGTTTGTAAATCTTTGATGGTGTGTGTTTGACTAATTTGATTTAAGTGTTTTTGAACGAAGAGCACAATATTTTGAAGAGGGCAGTGTGGTAGTTGTTATCTATATGGACTTCAGTAAGGCCTTTGACAAGGTCCTACAAGCAGTAGAAGGCTGATCCAGCAAGTTTTCTCTTTGCAAATCTTTACAACTTATGTTCTTAGTATTATTTTAATTTGTGCAGTTTGTCTTTTGTATCTTCATTGTATGTGTCTGTATATATTCAGATTTTCATAAAATTCTGATGTATTTCTTTTTTCCTGTAAATGCCTGCAAGAAAATGAATCTCAAAGTAGTACATGGTAACACATATGAACTTTGATTATCAATTTACTTTGAACTTTGATTTCCAGAGATGCAGGGCAAGCTGACAAATTGGCTTGGTGATGTGAAACAGGAGGTGGAGACAACTACCAAGAGGCATTTAAGAGGCTCTTAGATAACACATGAATGTACAGGAATTGTGTAGGCAGAAGAGACTAATTTATGTTCTATGGTAATTAAATTCCAAAACAGGTCCAGGTAAACAATCACTGCATTAATACATAACCAGACAAAGGTCATATTGGTTATGTTTAAAGTGGAGGTTGATAGGTTCTTGATTATAAGGGCATGAAAGATTATGGAGAGAAGGCAGGAGAATGGGTTTGAAAGGGCGAATAATTCAGCCGTCATCAAGTGGCAGAGCAGATTCAATGGGCTGAGTAGTCTATTTCTGTTTCTGTATCTTATGGTCTTATATTGCCGATCAGAAAACGATCACCTTCCGCCTTAAATATACCCATGGACTTGGCCTCTACCACAGTCTGTGGCAGAGCATTCTACAGATTCACCACACTCTGGCTAAAAAATTCCTCCTTACCTCTGTTCTAAAAGGTCGCCCCTCAATTTTGAGGCTGTGCCCTCTTGTTCTGGATACCCGCACCATAGGAAACATCCTCTCCACATCCATCCTATCTAGTCCTTTCAGTGGGTTTCAATGAGACCCCTCCCCCATTCTTCTAAATTCCGGTGATTACAGGCTCAAAGCTGCCAAATGTTCCTCATATGTTAACCCCTTCATTTCCAGTATCATCCTCCTGAAGCCCCCAGGACACTCTCCAAAGTCAACATATCCTTTCTGAGATATAGGGCCCAAAACTGTTGACAATACTCCAAATGCAGCCTGACTAGTGTCTCATAAAGGCTCAGCATTATCTCCTTGCTTTTATATTCTATTCCCCTTGAAATAAATGCCAACATTGCATCTGCTTTCCTTAACAATGGAACACTGCTACCTTTAATCATTTAAGGTTGCACCTTACATAAAGATAGTTCACACAAGGACACTGATTATATCAACTAATAAATGGAAATAAGAACATTGCAAGAATTCATTCAAAGCATCAGACTTCAATGCCCCAATAGATTACCACCATCACTCTGTAGGCCCTCTCCTCAGTCTTCCTGTATGGTGACAACTCTTATCTTGTAACCTATCATCCACACTAGCCATTAATGCTGAGATGGTGCACCGCAGAGCCAAGTGTTTTAGAAACTTCAAGTTTTCTCTCAGGATTACAAAGACTGGATGCAGGAAGCATGTTTCCCGTGACCAGGGAGTCCAAGGCCAGGAATCATGGTCCAAGGGTCAGGGAACACTTGTTTGAGACTGAGATAAGAAGTTCCTTCTCCCAGAAAGTGATGGACCTGAGAGATTCTCTCCCACAGGAAGCATCTGAGGCAGAATCAATATCTAATCCCAAAGTGAGGCGTTAAATATCGTTCATGAGTTTGCAGGGGACACGGGACTTGGAAAGAAATCTGGAGGAGGGAATGGCAGGACTGAGTGGCTTGGGTTTCCATGTCTCTGTTAACACTAACACTCAGTAGCAAAGCTGCTGTGAATTTAACAAGTAGGACACTTCTTTTAGTCATCTATTGCCATTTTGTAACCTTCTCTTCAGAATGTCTGAGGCACGCTCTGCACTGCCCATCTGCCAGGAGGTGATAAAATATTCAGGTCCTGGACCAAGCCCTTTCCTCTTTATTGCCTTCTCTGGTAGTTGCTGTGCATAACAATTCCATCATAACCTTTTAAAGCGATATCACGGACAAAAATGGGATCAAATGCAACGTCACGATCTAAAAGCTGATGCTTCAATTATATACTTAATTCCTGTTACACTGCTGGCATTTAGAGCAGCAATGAAGGGCCTCCATCTCTGGCAGTGTTCAGGGCTTCCTTCATCGTGTCAGTAGCTTCCTCGCTGTTTTCACTACTGTCAGTCATGCAAGTCCAGGGGGGAGATTCAGCAAAACCGTCGCACTCAGATGTAGAAGGATTCTTCATTGCTGTGTCCATAATAATTTTGTTTTACCAGTCAGGGTTGTTAGCCCCGAGCTGAACCCCCGAACCACTTGTATTCTGTCCTCTACCCTTTGACCTGTTTGGCATGGGTGACCCCACGAAGTGCCAAAGCATAAAGCCCTGACTCCGGCCAACATCGCTCTCTGGGGTCATTGAGGCATGCAAGCTCCAGACCACGACAAGGCCGTGGAGGCTTCAATTATACAGGATAGTTTTAACCTTGAGCTATGAACCTTGACAGATCTTCATCTCTTTATAGTAGAGACCCAAAATAGTATGGCTACCAATGGTCTCTGAGACTGGATATAGACAGCCAAACCACACTGTTCACATTAAAAATTCATGTTAAATTTAGAGTGCAAGTAAAATATACAGAGCAACTTTTAAATTAGCACATAATTAAGCACAACATTTAACACTAAAATTCTGGAGAAAAGAATTTCAGAGCCTTATTCAGAGTCTCAGTAGCTCATAAATATGAATCAGGTTGGAAAAACATTGTGATGAAGAAGTCGCTCAGTGCTAACAAGCTTCAAACTTCCATCATGTCACTGTGATGGAGGCAACGAGGGAAGCTGAGTCGCAGTGAACTTATTTACCTTTTAATGCCCCATCTAGTGGAAAGATTCCAAAGGCGATACCATTCTCAATTAATTACGTGTGACCTACTTTAGTGACCTCCTGGAGTGGCAAAGGAAACTATCAGTCCACACAGCCCATTCCAGCACCGTGGCTGTCCAAAGACCAGACATAGTTAGATTAAGCTTGCAGACAGCCTGATGCTGTTACTTATTTTAACAGTGATCGTCAGTAGGCTGGTTGTGCTACTTTATTCATAATTCAGAGACCAGAACTCATCATCCAAATTGTACCAGAACATCTTAAGGATATGAGTGCAGTTTTAAGAAAAGTAAAACATTGGCACTATGAAGTTTCAGCTAGTTGCAAAATTCCCCCTGGTGCACTGACATTCCCCAGGAAAGGGAAAAACTGCTATTCATTCACAATCCATCACTTCTGCACTGTAGTTCCACACCACCAAGGTAGGGCCATCTGAAGTGACCTAGAGCATCGGCTCCAGGAAAAGACTTGAACCACTAGACTCATCATCCTCAACAGCTAGAGAGAGTACACCATGGCATTGGGTCCTTTGGCCCAGCAGGTCCACACCAACCATCAATCACCCATTCAAATAATCCTTCATTAATCACTTTTTTTTGCATTCACCTAACATTCCCATCTCTTCACTCCAGGTTTTACCATTCAACCACACTCCAGGAGCAGTTTGTAGCAACCAGTCCACCTCCTGACACACAGAGGAAATCCAAGCAGTCTGCTGGAAGAGCAGGTAGACTCCACGCAGACAGCACCCGAGGTCAGGATTGAGCCTGGCTCTCTGACACCATAAGGCAACCAGCTGCACAACAGTGCCATCCTCAAAGAGCAGCCACGGACAGCGTTCCTGAAAGAGCAGTGCTTGTGGAGCAATACTTTAAAGGAATGCAGGACTGCAGGAGCATTGCACTGAAAGGGTACAGTGCTGACAGAGCACAGGACTAGAGGAGCATAGCACACCTGCCCAAGAATGATTTGTGAAAGAGTGGCTGCTCAAGGTCAGTTGGAGTTTTGACAAAAGTACGCAGTTCTCTCGGGCTGGGATTTTACTGACAGCTCAGCATTTTCTACTGTATGTAGCCACCATGGGCTCCTACTGAAAACCTTGGCCAAGATGCAGCATCACAAGAAAGATAAAATTAGAATTGCTAATGAATGGGCTAATCTAATGAATCGCAGTCAAACATTCTTTAACCATGTTCCACAGTGCATGTAGTTATAAAGCACCTGAGAGCTAATGATGAAATCTTAAAATAAGTTACTTTTGTCCTTAGAATCTTTGAAGCCTAAACTCTTACAACATTGGTGGCCAATCAACCCATTGAGTCTGGGCTATTTCCACAACTGCATTAATCTCCCTTGACCCTGAAGTCCTGCAAATTATTCTGTTTCTCAAAGGCACTGATGTTGCCAACCTTCCCATCAGGCCCCTTCTCATGATCAGCTTCACGGAGGAGGTAGATGAGCCTGGAGATTCACACAGTGAACAGCATCTTCCCCTCAGATATCACATTTCTGAACAATCCACGAACCCACAAGTGCTACCTCATTAAACTGATTTTGCATTATTTATTTATTTTTATAGTTTGTGCGCTGTACTGCTGCCGAGCAACAAACTTCACGACATATGTCAGAGATAATAAAGCTGATTCTGAATTCTGATTTGGCTGCACTGCTCAATCTGAGATACTGTGTTGTTGCTGCTGATGTGATGAAGGCACAAATATTAGTGATGAGCATTCTACATGGGATCCAGGAATGAGCAGGATTAACTGCACTGAGAGAATGAGAGAATATTCTAAACACATAATATCGTGGAATAATATAAGTATCCTAACATTTCTAAATGACAATAAACGAGGACTGAGTGTCCTCATAATCTAATCTAACACATGATAGTCTGGAAATGGGAGCTAAAAACTGTCATCTTGGGACAGTGGACTAAACTACAACTGTAATAAAGTACATGGGAGCAATGGGACAATTACAGGTTAGCTCATAGTTCCAAGGTAACTGGGACAGTTGTTGATCAACCCCTGGATAAGAGGTCTGGATAGGCAGTTAATAAGACCAAGAGATGTAGGAGCAGAATTGGGCCATTTGGCCCATCGAGTCAGCTTCGCCATTTCATCATGGGGGAGCGGGGAGGGAACATTGACTCAGACCATGAGAGGCCTGTGTCGGACATTTTCATGCCTTACAAGGCGCAGATTGGAAGTCTGGTTTGGGGGGCCACTCCTCGCACAGACACTAGAGCAAAGTGTGATTAAGTGCCTTGCTCAAGGACACAAACACGCTGCCACAGCTGAGGCTCAAACTAGCGACCTTGAGATCACTAGACGAATGCCTTAACCACTTAGCCATGTGCCCAACACTGATCCATTATTCCTCTCAGCCTCAGTCTCCTGCCTTCTCCCCATATCCCTTAAAGCCCTGACCAATCAAGAATCTATCAGCCTCAGCTTTCAATATACCCAATGACTAGGCATCCACAGCCACCTGTGGCAATTAATTTCACAGATACGCCACTCTCTGGCTAAAGAAATTCCTCCTCATCTCCATTCTAAAAGGATGCCCCTCTATTCTGAGGCTGTGTCCTCTGGTCTTAGACTCCCACCATAGGAAGCATCCTCTCCACATCCACTCTGTCAAGGCCTTTCACTATTTGATAGGTCTCAACGAGGTCACCCCTCATTCTTCTGAATTCTAGTGAACGCAGGCCCAGAGCCAGCAAACACTCTTCAGATGACAAGCTGTTCAAACTTGGAATCTTTGTTGTGCTATGATTTACTGCTTAGCTGATAAACGTGTGTCTGCGCATTGGAAAATATGATTCCTTATCTCTAAAAGAATCATATCCTTCTATGTCTTGCCTACTTAATGCCCAAGGCACTTTATACACACAGCAAGAGCAAGAGGATAACTCCAGAGAGGGTAGAGCTATTGTAGGGTAAAGGAGGAAGCACACAAAGGATGTGGTGAGGTCCTAAATGAGCACTTTGTGTTGGCACTTACCAAGGAGAAAGATGGGGGAGGGGTGATAGTGAGGTCAGTGTGCAGGTGCTAATATGTTAGCGCATTTTGTAATAAAGAAGGAGGTAATTTTGGGTATCTTAAAGGACATTAAGGTGGTACATCCCCAGTGCCCGATGGATATGCACTAGGTTATTGAGAAAGACAAGAAATAAGGTGGGTGGGTTCTTGACCAAGATTTTCACATCCTCTCTAGCTGCAGACTGGTGAGTCTCACATCGTTGGTAGGGAAGGTGAGAGAGGATTCTTTGGGATAGGATTTTGAACCATTTGGAAAGCCATGGCCCAATAAAAAGATATTATGAAAAAAGATTAGCTTCATTTGCCACATGAATATTGAAACATCGGAACCCACAGTGAAATGCACCATTTGCATCAACAACCAACACTGTCTGAGGATGTGCTGGAGGCAGTCTTCAAATGCCACCATGCTTCTGGCACCAACATAGCAAGCCCACAACTTACTTACTCTAGCCTGTACGCCTTTAGAATGTGGGAGAAAACCAGAGGACCAGGAGGAAACCCATGCGGTCACAGGAAGAACGTACGAACCCCTTACAGACAGCAGTGGGAAATGAACCCCATTCACTGCCATCGTCAGCATGGTCATGTCTTACTATCTTGATTGCGATCTTTGAAGAGGCATTTTACGTGTTTGATGAAGGCAGAGCTGTGGATGTTGTCTACATGGGCCTTTGTAAGGCATTCGACAAAGTCCCTTCAAGGTAGACGCGACTAGAAAATTAAGATGCATGGTATCCATGGTGTCTTGGCTGCTTGGATTCAGAATTGGCTTGTCCATAGTATTGGTTGATGAGACCTTGCAGATATGTGACTCGTTGTGTTCCACAAGAATTCATACTATGACTTCTGTAATATATTTAAATAATCTGGATGAAAATATGGAAGGGTGTATTTGTAAGTTTGCAGATGACACAAAAAGGTGTTGAGTTCAAGAGGCAGAAAGTTACGAATTGCAGCTTTATAAGACTCTGGCTTTATAAAGGTGGGGTCTAGGATATTGTATTCAATTCTGAAGGATGTGGAGGCTTTGAATGGTCACAGAAGTTTATCAGGATGTTACCCAGATTAGAGGGCATGTGCTGCAAAGAGAAGTGCGACAAACTTGGGTTGTTTTCTCTGGAGCAACAGAGACTTAGAGGTAGGAGTTTATAAAATTACGAGAGGAGTAGTTAGAATAGACAGCTAGTTGCTTTTTCCAGGGTCAAAATGCCTAATACCAGAGGGCATGCATTTAAGGAGAGATGGGGCAAGTTCAAAGGAAATGCTTCTTCCTAAGTTTGGTCTTTTACTTTAACAATCCAAAATTACTCTGAATAATGTGAAGACAAAAGAGACCACAGATGCTCAAACATTGGAAGAACTTAACTGAATCAAAATTGGGAATAAAACTCAGACAGACTAATGCAGTCTTGGAGTTTTTTAATGTTTCATTTTCTTCCAAGTGATTGCAGGAATCTTTTCTACTTTGCCTCAGTTTTGCCCTTGGTTTACTCTCCTGACCCTCTTCACCAGCAGCA
The DNA here is from genome assembly GCF_030028105.1 of Mobula birostris. Taxonomy (NCBI): domain Eukaryota; kingdom Metazoa; phylum Chordata; class Chondrichthyes; order Myliobatiformes; family Myliobatidae; genus Mobula; species Mobula birostris. The sequence goes on along the minus strand of NC_092387.1, from coordinate 11,122,399 downwards.
CACTACTGATTGGTGCACAAACACGACTGATCATTTGCCTAACCAAACCTAGCAGAGGCTTGGAGACACCTTTGTTGTATTCTGAAAGCGAGATCCATGGTTAACATTTATTGCTGGCATGATGACTCACAGGTGGAAAAAAAATCCTTATCCAGTTAGGCTTTGGGACATGTTTTCATTTTGTATTTGAGAACACAAAATAAAGCCCAAGTCACTGTCTTACAATCACCCCAAGATGCCGAATTTACTAACAGATAAATTCACCTCCACTCTCTCTGGTTTGCAGTGACTCAGAACAATCACATCTGGAAGGTAATTTTGGGGTGGAGTTTCTGATCCAGGTCCAAATTGTGTGTATTGATTGTAATGGATTTTCAAAGCTTTTCTAAATCTCACTTATTTTAACCCCAGCAGCAGTCAACCAAATAAAAAGAGACCCCTCACAAGTCAGAGCAATTGGGCTGCATTTTAGAACTTTTAAACAGTTACTTGTATAATAACGCTCCTTGACATACTAGAGACCAATAAGTTGATGTTGTTTGATTAAAGCAGTTTAAATGCATTTATCACAAAAAGAACAATTTGTAATGACAGTAACAATTTACCACCTGTGAAAAACTGGAGCTTTAAGTTCGTGAGATGATGGTTGTACACAGCAACACAGAGAGCTATTTGTTAGCTATACTGCTGCCCTGACAGTCCTTTTGTAAATCTTGAAAATACATGTTGAAAAACTTTAAAAACATTATTATTAATGCCTGCATGCTTCGGAGGACCAGCTGCAGTTCTGAAGTGTCTCTGCGGGCTATAATTAGCAGATATTCACAACGGTGATGAATTCCACCTGGGCTCAGGCCAGTTTTGTGGTCAAGACCAGCCTCCAACTTTAACACTAAATCAAATATCACGGAAACTTGCGCTACTTCAAACAAAATATCTGTGTAAAATGCTGTGATCTTTTGCACCGGTTATGTAATTTCAGCAAATTGTGCCAAAGGCCATCTCCATTCATGTTTTATTGATGAAACAAATGTGAGGATTGAAATATCTCAGCCAGTGCTTATGAGGATGTCGGAAAGGTTGGTTTACCTCACCTCTCCATCAATGATGAGTGACCTGCAGCGCTTCCGGCATTTCCTGGCTTATTTTAGCACCAACCACCTAAATGTTTACATGTGACATTTTACTTTGCAGCACATTTATTCTTGTAACCCCTTGTACAATTACTGCCATTCATTATAAAAAGGACTTAATGGGGCTTTCCAAGGTGAAAGGTTGTGATTTATTACAAATTACAACAAAGTCAGTGGAATAAAAAGTAGGTTTTGAAATAATGGCTCCCTGCAGTAAATCATAAAGCAAGCTTCGTGTGAAAATGGAGGTTATTGTGTTATAGGCATCATATATTATGCTATTATGTATAGCCTGCAAGTATGGGAAGGATTTTGTGTAAGATGCTTCATTCGAGCCTGTATTTCGGAATGATTGATCAGCCTGACAACAGCTGTGGAAAGTCCCGTAAACCATTTTTCTTCTTTACTGGGAAAAACAATATTTCAAATCGATACAATAAGCAGGAATCTGCACAGATAGGGCAGGAGTATATCTGCAAACTAAAATCAATCATCAGGTCTGACGAAAGAAAAAGTTTCCACGTGAATGAACAGAGTTAGCCAGATTTGTTCCGCTAACCAAAGTGAAAATGTTCTGAGCAAAGTTCTCTTTAAACTCATCCCTGAAGTTTTTTGTGACCCCATTAGCTGCTACAGCTGAATCACTTCATTGTGTTGCATTTCATCCTCCTAAAACACTGTATATTCTTCAATATTATGCTCATGAAAACTGTTTAATAGAATGTTGAAAGGACTTAAAACATTCCTATACTAATTAATGTACTGGCAAAAACATTTTTAGTTAAGTAATCTCATTGAAATCCCAAAATCAAACTGAAGGAAAAAGATCAAACAAGTTCAAAGAGAAGGAGAAAAATGGACAAATAAAAATTGTAACATATTCAAAATAATTATCAGCCTGAAAATTTTACCCCTTCCTATGCCCTCCACTGAAGCTACCTGACCTATAAAGTACTTACAAAATTTAGCTCAGATTTTCAGCACCTGCTTCTGTTAGAAAAATGCTAATTACAGAGTGATACATTAGAATTACAAGATGTTGTTTCCAACTGGCAAGGGGTCAAGAACAAAGAACGAAAGACTAAATGCAAAAACAGATTGAGCAAAAAGCACAGAACTATCACAGACATCCGCTTTTGCTGTGGAAGGAGAGACTATGTCAACAGTTTGGGTTAAGTAAGGTAGGTGTAATCATGGGTGATGCCAACAGGCTCAATGAACTGATTAGAAAGGCTGGCTCTGTTATAGGAGTCAAACAGTGGTAGAGTAAAGGACCCTACGGAAAATCCTGGCAATTGTGGACAATATTTCTCACCCTCTGCATGCTACCTTGGCTGAACAGAGGAGCACTTTTAGTTATAGACTAAGACAACTGCACTGCTTCAAAGAGGTCATTCTTACCCTCAGCCATTAGGCCCTAGAATGAGTCAACCTATAGCTGGGGAAGTGAAGACCCCCTCCTGTTAGACTGTTTGTGGTAACTTATTTTTTTATTCTTTCTACTTCTTTTCTAATATTTGTATATCTGTGTACTTGTAATGCTACTGTGACACTGTAATTACCTTTGGGATCTACCTATCAAATTAGGAAAACACTATTTAGGATAGCCTAGGCTGAATGGTTTGGCATGCTGTTGCATTTTGATATACTTTTGCAGCAAAGGAGTATTTGCTACCTGATGAAGCAATGAGAATGAATGGATTTTGGTAGCCATCCAGGAACACAGGATGTTTGAGCTGAGAGAAAATATAACGACCTAACCAGTGCACCCTTTCAGAAGACTCACCTCTGCTGGGCTGTTGGATCTTACTGATCTCAGTCATTCTGTTCTTCACTCGTGCTAAACTGACCTGTTTCTGTCACTTGAATGAAGTTCAAAACCGTCAGTGCTGAGAGCTCCAAATGCTCCTGCAACAGATCCCCTTCCACCGCAAAAATTTCATCCCTGGAATAAATTCATTCCTATGCTGAATTCAACTTGATTTTCTTGCAGGAATGAAATTTCAGAATGAACGTTTTCTGATCTTCACTCTGAACCCTAGTTCCGTGAAGGCGTGGCTGACTGAATTGAGAAACTGAATGGAGAAGAGGGAGTCTATCAAGACTATTGCTTCTCCAGCTCAGAGGCGACGTTCTGAAGTATTCTGCATATAGAGTGGGAGGAAGTGTACGAGCAGAGGAAGGACAAAATTCAAGCCACAGTATACAAGTACAATGGATACAGTTACTGTGTAAATTCCAGAGGCCTGGCACACTGCCACACATTTTTGAATGCCCCCATGAAAGCTAAGGAATTGGTGTTGGTAATAGTAACCGCAAAATGGCTTCCACTCATTAATATACTTGCCTATTATTGGGGGTCATTTTGGGGCTGGACAATGAATGCCAGCCGCGTCTACATCATACAGAAGAATAAATTAAAAAATAAGATGGGGACAGACGGGAAATGCTGTGGCAAAGTAGACAAAGCTGATAGCTGGTCACTTTCTGCGTTTTTTGTGCGTGCATTGACTATTTGGACTAAAAGGCAACTGTAGCAGTTGCTGTGGTTATAAATCTAGCGAGGAGTGCTTCAAAGAAACACAAGTTTCCAGAGTAAAATTACTCGGCCAGCAACTTAGATGGATCAAGGGGTGAAGGATAGATTCAGGCCTGCTCTACCTGGTTTCCATATAGTAATGGGATTCTATCCAGGGCAATCTGAAGTTTTCATTGATAGCACTCCAAGAATGCTGGAGGTTGTTACGATATGAGCACATGACAATTGTAGGAATGTAAATGAACAATTTTAACCCAGTTTGCCAGCCTGGAAGGTAAAGGTATTGGACACAATGGCTGCCCGATTTTTAATCAGACTTGCTTTTGAAACTATGAGTAGCTGCCTTTGAGAACTTGCTGCTCTTTTGTTTTGGACTGGCAGAGTGTGAATAGTGGAGACTTTCAGGGATTTGTATTGGGGAATGCTGTTTTTTAGATCAGCGTTAATGATGCAAAGTACACATTCTCAATTTGCAGACTTTGTAGTATTGCGAAGTGGGAAGACAAAGGTGCTAAATTGCAGCAGGAATGAATGGCCACATGGCAGAACCCACTTAAAGTGGAAAAACCTGAGGTGAAGAATTTTGTTAGGGGGATTGAGGAGAGGCAACGTAGAACAAGGGTGTAGGATCACAGAGAACTGGAGAATTGATGCACATTATTAACAGCTGAGGATATGGTTAATAAAAAACACTTCATCAGGAAAAACAAGGAGTTTAGAAGCAAGGAAGCCATACTACAGTTTAATACAACACACTGCCAGCCTCAGCTGGAGTACTGGGTTCAGTTCTGAAAGCACTATAGGATGGGTATGAAGACGTATGAGAGGGACCAGAAAGTGAACATGCTTCCTGGGACCATTAGAATAATAAATTTAAGGTTTGGGTTTCTTCCTTGGAGAAGAGAAGGCTGAGGAGTGATCTGGGAAACATACAATAGCAGTCCAAACAGAGTGGATAGTAAAGATGGAGGAGTGAATGATTGATGGTCACAGGTATAAAATAATGGACAAGAGAATGAAGAGGCATTCCCTATGCAATGTGTGGTTGGAATTTGGAACATGTGTCAGAGGCAAGTTCCATTGTGACCTTCTGGAAGGAACTTGAAAAATTTACAAGGCAACTGAGAAAGGACTGAGCTGTTGAAATAATGTGACCTCTGTTAAACATTATGCAAGTTTTTCTACAATCTTATGATTATATCCACCGACAATGAGTCCTCTGAGGACCAGCCACCGAGGAGCTTTGAAAGATCTAGTTGTTTTGAAAAGAAATAAACACCTAGCTTCTACAGAAAAAATTAAAAATGAGTTTGTCAGAGCATTTTTCAGGATTTGTAGATTCAGACTGTAGGTCTGAGTCAGAAAATTTCAAGTATTAATGCATTATTGAAGAAGTGAAAGAGTGAGAAAATCGGGAACTGTGGAACTGTCAGCTTGACATCATTTGTGGGGAAGTCAGAGGAACCTTTCATTAGAGAGAGGGTGACTGAACATTTGGACAAGTATGAGCTGATCAAAAGAAGTCAACGTGGGTCATGCCTAACTAGCAGCAACCTTGGAGGGCAGCTCCTGCCAGCTGTGGACTAATATCTGTGTATCCTGCCAATGTTCCGGATGACAACTGACAAACTTCAGGACAAGGTAGTATTAATAATGAAAATACATGAAATTGGGAGTATCCTTGTGATGAGACAAGCAGTTGGGTTCAATAAAACATTCTCTGAACGGTAAAATTTGACAGTTTTGTGCCCCGGAGATTGATGCCAGGAACTCACTTCTTTCAAGAAAATTACTGACTGTGGGAAGTGAATAAAGGCCTAAAACTCTGATGGCTTCTGAATTTCTTCAGCATTTTGTGATTGCAAAAATCACTATTCCTGCAGAGAAATGCAGTACCCACATTTCCATCCTGGCATATTGACAGATCACTGGCTCCTGGAGTCTACCCAGCATTTAGTAAGATCATACCTGATCCAGTGGTAACTTCAGCTCTGCATTCCCGTCTACCCACCAACACCTTTCACCCTCCTTGCATATCAGTGACGAGTCTACTTCCGCCTTAAAAATATTCAAAGATCTGCTTTCACTGCTCTTTGAGGAAGAGAGTTCCAAAGACCCAAGACTCAAGACCCATAGGGAGAGAAAAATAATCCCTTCACTGTCTAAACTGGGTGACTAGTTATTTTTAAACAATGTCCCTGGCTCTACGTTGTCTCACAAGATGAAACACCCTCTCCAAATTTATTGGTCAAGACCCCTCAGGATCTTATGTTTCCATCAAGTCACCTCTTGCATTTTTAAACTCCAATGGCTAGAAGCCTAACCTGTCATATTTTTTCTCATAATATAATTCTTCCATTGCTGGTACTAGCATAGAAATCTTCTAAGCTGCTACCAGTGCATTAATATCTTTCCTTCAGTAAGGAGATTAATACTATACATGGTGTTACAGGTGTGGTGTCACCAATATCCTATATAGACTTTCCCACCAAGTATTCAATTCCATAGAATTCCTTAATACTTACTCTACCTATATACTTGCCTTTTGTGAATTGTGCCCAGGACCTCTAATCCCTCTGCAAGTCAAAGCTCTACAATCTCTCATCAATCAGAGAATATTTTTCTTTATTTCTCCCAATTCGACATTTTCCATTTTATTCAAACTTTGCTCACTCACTTAACCCATTCGCATTCATTTTGAAGCCTCGAGTCCTCGCAACTTATTTTCCAGGTGTTTCTTCCTGAAGTGTTTAACCCTTGCCCAGGTAAGGTGCACCTGGTGCCAGGTATTCACCTTGTGCAGCTCTGTTTTAGGAGTTGTAGCCTGAAACTCAGCAACTTTTTTCACTACTCCCCTTTGTCAGTTACAGCCAGCCTCTCATGTCTGTAGCTGCATTGTTAAAAGGCTTCCTCACACCCTCTCCTGAAGTTTCTGAATGCTGGACATTACCTGCTCACTCTGCAATGGATCCTAATTACCAGTGATAACTTCCATCACAGTTCAGCCCTTGAAAATTATTTCCAATGGGCACCTGGGTTGTTGTGAGATTGGGAAAGGAACCATAGATGCCTGAGGTGTAATTGGACTCTTTGAGAAAGGAGACATATTAAGGATAACTACAGAAACTCCTATCATCCTGGGGAAGCGTTTCTCCTTCAACCTCTGCAGTGTGGTGTCTGTAGAAGCTAATGTTTACTGGTCGGGTCTGCATCGAGGCAGGCTTCTGTCACCTGCCCATCCATAGCATTCACACATGCTTGGCTCTCTCAGAATGTAAAACAGCAAGGGGCACACCCAGACAAGAAAAAATCTGCCGATGCTGGAAATCCAAACAACACACACAAAATGCTGGAGGAACTCAGCAGGCCAGGCAGCATGGATGGGAAAAAGTACAGTCAACATTTCGGGCCAAGACCCTTTGGCAGGACTGGAAAAAAAGAGGAATAGATTTAAAAGGTGGAGGGAGGGGAGAGAGACACGCAAGGTAATAGGTGAAACCTGAAGGGGGAGGGGTGAAGAAAGGAGCTGGGAAGTTGATTGGTTGAAGAGATACAGGGGTGAAGAAGAGTGAGTCTGATAGGAGAGGACAGAAGGCTGTGGAAAGAAAAAGAGGGGGGAGCAGCAGTGGGCATGCAAGGAGATAAGGTGAGAAAGGGAAGTGAGAAAGAGGAAAGATGAAGGAGTGGGGAAGGGCATTGCCAGCAGTTCAGGAAATCGATGTTCATGCCATCAGATTGGAGGCAGCCCGGATGGAATATAAGGTGTGGTTCCTCCAACCTTATCACGACAGTAGAGGAGGTCATGGATAGATATATCTGAATGGGAAGTGGAATTCAAATGGGTGGCCACTGGGAAATCCCACTTTTTCTGGTGGACAGAACGTAGGTGCTTGATGAAGTGGTCTCCAAATCTATGTCAGGTCTCACCGACATACTGGAGGCCACACACAGTATATGACTCCACAGACTCACAGGTGATACTTGAGTATACCCGGGGCATATCCAGGTGGTGGGGGGAAGAGAAAAGGCTGATGTCCCAAGGAGAAGCTACATAGAGTCAAAGAGAAACAAGACCTTCAGCCCAACTCCTCCATGCTAATGAGTCTTTCTAAGCTCATTCCATTTGCCTGTGTTTGGTCCATCTCCCTCTAAATTTTTCCTACCCATGAATCTGTCCAAATGTCTTTTCAACATTGGATTTGTACCCCCTCCACCACTTACTCTGGCAGCTCATTCCTTGTACTTACTACCTGCTCACTTTAAATCTGTGCCGTCTAGTTTTAGACTTCTCTGTGCAGGGAAAAGGTCCTTGACCATCCATCTCATCTATGCCCCCCTATAAAGGTATCTGTCAGCTTTCTTTGCTCAAGGGGCCAGCCCCAGTCTATCCAATCTCTCCCTATAACTCAGGTCTCTGTAACATTACACAAAAAGACTCACGTTCTGGCTCGGTAAGGCAGAAAACCATAAATTCCAATTATCTATTTAGAACTACAAAGCTTCACTTATTAAGACGGAATAATAAGCATTTAAACACTAATCTAGGTGTGTGTGGGCCCCTCTCTTTGCAGCACACCTCCCACTCTGCCCAATCTGAAGGTTTACCCTCAAGCCCCCTACTGCTCTACTTTTATACCCATTCCACTGATGTGAATGTCACCACACTACCTGAGTCCCACCCCTGTGTCCACCTGACTTTCATGATCCCACGGCTATAGTCTCTGGTGGTATTGTATCCCATGGTCACCACAGTGGATCCTATAGCTGTAATCAAAGCTCCTGCAGCCAGTTCTATTATGTTTAAGGACACAGTGGTGAGGACATTCGACAAGCACAAACATTAACTCTTTATAATACATCACACCCCTTGAATGTCGTAACCCGTTACTTACAGCCCCTGGGGGCGCCCCATCAAATTCCGAGCAAATCACAAAACTACTAAGCATAAAAGCAAAAGGGCCATAGTCGTGCCTCAGTACACTACGGTAGCCTTCTAGCCTTCTGCCACGCCAAAGGGCCAACAACTCCTTCCTGGAGTATAATAGTTATGGAACTAATATCCTACTTAATGTATCTAATTATTGTCAGTATCAGGCTGGATGGAGAGTGAGGTGTCTCCCAGCGGAGGTTGGTTGTAGGGGATTCGCATCCCGTTCCTTAGTTAGAGCCTTCAGCATTTTGGGCATCGAGGGAGAGAGGAAAAGGAGAGCCATCCGCAGTGCCACCGATGTGGCAGAGAGGGCCTCAAGATGGCTGTGGCTCAAAAAAGGGGAGCCATGGAGTCATAAGTAGCTAGCCATCTGGACACAAGCTGGGGTCTGATCAGCCCCGGCTGGGTCACCTGGAGGAGGGTGTATGATGTTGAAAGACCCAAAGCACCCGATGATTCCAGGAACATCACTGAAGATGTGTCCAGAGGCATCAGTAGATGCATGTCCACAGCTTATCTGCTTTATGAATGCGTTTACCGAATCTGTTATATTCTCTGACTCATCATGGATGCACAGTGGTGCTAGAAAGTTGGTGATCTCTGTAGGATTTTCTCTGTTTCTGCATAAATGTGATCAGATCCGCATGCAAGTCCTAAAACTAGATAAAGGGAACCCAATTAAATAAATAACACAAAAACCATTATACTTGTCCATTTATTTATTGAGAAAAATGATCCAATACTATACGAGGGTTGATTGATACATTCGTGGCCTAAGGTAGAAAGAGTCAATTCTAGAAAACCTAGCACATTTATTTTTCCTACATTTACACACTTAGTCCAGCGGTCGTGGAGCATACGGATCCCTTCTTTGTAGAAGTGGTCAACAGCAGGGGTGATTGATAAGTTCGTGACCTAAGGTAGAAGGAGATGATTATACAGCTCTCATTACACGCACGTGCAGTTCAACTCTTTGAGTGAAAATGCAGAAAGTTTGAAGTTAATAACTCATCTCCTTCTACCTTAGGCCACGAACTTATCAATCACCCCTGCTGTGGACCACTTCTGGAGGTCCGAGATGCCGACTTGTACAAAGAAGGGATCCGTATGCTCCACGAATGCTGGACTAAGTGTGTAAATGTAGGAAAAATAAATGTGCTAGGTTTTCTAAAATTGACTCCTTCTACCTTAGGCTATGAACTTATCAATCACCCCTCATATGTATTTATTGGAAAAATGCTACAGGGTTTACAAACTTTCTAGCACCACTGTGAATACAACGCTCGCAGCCTATTATGGCGCAGGTGCCTGCTCCCTTTGCCGCGGATAATCCAATGCCATTCTGTTCAGGCTGAGACCATCAGGATGACCCCCCCCCCCCACCCCACCAGTGAACAGCACAGTACCATATGGGTTACAAGCTATCATTCAGAAACAATCGTCTCCATAGTACCACTTTACTGATATTTCGACTTGTGCTTTGGGTGGTCAGCCATATCATACATAACGTACACCAGGTAGCAGCAACCAGACCAACCCTGGGAAAGCCAAGGATGTGCCTGGAAGCTGGACATCCAGTACATACCATTCAATGAACCTGCCTCAAAACTGTATAGTACCAGTGTACTAGGGACACACTGCTCTGTACCATTAAGGTGCACAGAGTACATGAGCTATTCCCCATCAGAACCTGCCCATCATAACAGCAATGACAATTATTCTTGGATCTCAGTATTATATTCAACAGGTACTCTGGTCTTATTCTGACCATATGACAGTACATAACATCACTTAAACAGACCCCCTTTTACAGTCCCATCAACAGTCATAGCTGACGAGTTTATGATGGACTCATTCCATGCCTAGTATTCGGTGTCATTCACATTCAGTGATGGGGACCAGTGTTCCCATTCCGGACGGCATTAGAATCTGAGAGCAGACCCAGCACTAGGGTGTGTTCAGACAATAAGCATATTGGTATGACATTCTGAGAAAGGTGTTAGTTGAGTCACTGTCACTGTTGTGGCGAAGAAGGGCAGCAATGTCATGGCCATTTCTATAAAATAGGGAAGCACACTAACTCCCTTTTAGATAATCGTTGGGTGTACAGACACACCATTCCCTTTTTCCTCTTGAAAGCACCAGCCACCATGTATTGCCCTGTCCCTGTGTCACAATCTCCCCCCTCTCCGGTGGCCCAGTTGGTTGTCATTCCCATACTTTCCCCGACCCCTCTTTCACCTGCAATTCCTCTACTTTTGGGAGGTCAGACACTGCCAGAACCATAAGGAAAGATTGAATAGTTTAGCACTGTATTCTTCTGAACGTAGAAGATTGAGAGGAGATTTGATCAAGGTATACAAAATTATGAGAGGTATAGATAGGATAAATGCATGCTGGCTTTTTTTTACTGAGGTTGGGTGGGACTACAACCAGAGGTCATAGGTTAAGGGTGAAAAGGAAAAGTTTAAGGAGAACATGAGGGGAAACCTCTTCACTCAGAGGATCGTGAGAGTGTGCAAGCTCGATTTCAATGTTCAAGAGAAGTTTGGAGAGGTACATGGCTACGGTCCCGCTGCAGGTCATTGGGAGTAGGTATAGACTAGATAGGCCAAAGGGCCTGTTTCTGTGCTGTACTTCTCTATGACTCCATGACATAACACAGCGGATTCCCATTAATTGGGACACATCGGGACCACTACATTTTTGCCCAATTAGCCAAAGTTTCAAGGAAACCATTACAAAGGTATAAAATGATAAACTACCTTTGAAATGAGAAATAATTAATGTATTTAAATGAAATACAAAACAAACGAGAACTCAATAGCGCTATAGAGTTGTGGAGGAGTACAACACAGAAACAGGCCATTCAGCCCATCTTGTCCAGGCTAAACCATTTAAACTGCCTAGTCCCATCGACCTGCACCCGGACCATAGCCCTTCATACCTGACCCATCCATGTATCTATCTAAACTTCTCCTAAACATTAAAATCGAGTGTCCAAGCACCACTTGAGCTGGCAGCTCATTCCACACTCTCAGGACCCTCTTGGTGAAGAAGTTTCCCTTAATTTTCCTCTCGAACTTTTCACCTTCACTCTTAACCCATGACTTCTAGTTGTAGTCTCACCCAACCCCAGTGGAAATAGCCTGCTTGCATTTACCCTATATATACCCCTCATAATTTTGTGTACCTCCATCAAATCTCCACTCAATCTTATCACAAACAAGAGAATATCTGCAGAAGCTGGAAATCCGAGCAACAAACACAAAATGCTGGAGGAACTCAGCAGGCCAGGCAGCATCTGTGGAAAAGAGTACAGTTAACGTTTCAGGCCGAGACTTTTTACCAGGAGTCAAAATGTCAACAGTACTTTTTTCCATAGATGCTGCCTGGCCTGCTGAGTTCCTCCAGCATTTTGTGTGTGCTGCTCCTCTCAATCTTCCACATTCCAAGAATGAAGTTCTAACCTCTGCAATCTTTCCTTATAACTCAGGTCCTACAGTCCCAGCAACATTCTTATAAATTTTCTCTATACTCTTTCAACCTTATTTGCATATTTCCTGTAGGTATGTGACCAAAACTGCACACAATACTCCAAATTAGGCCTCACCAATGTTCCATACAACTTCAACATAACATCCCATCTTCTGTACTCAGTACATTGATTTATGAAAGCCTATGTGTCAAAAGCTTTCTTTACGACACTATCTACCTGGGATACCACTTTCAGTGAATTATGGAACTGTATTCCCAGAACACACTCCTCAGTGCCCTACCGTTCATTGTGTAAGAAAACCTACCTGCCAAAGTACAAAATCTCGCACTAGTCTGTGTTAATTGCACCTACCATTTTCAACCCATTTTTTCCAGCTGATGCAGATCCTTCTGCAAGCTATAATAGCCTTCCTCACTGTCCACTACACCTCCCACCCCCAATCTTGGTGTCATCTGCAAATTTGCTGATCCAGTTAACCATATATCAGATCATTGATATAGTTGACAAACAACAAAGGGCCCAGTACTGATTCCTGCAGCACTCCACTTGCCACAGGTCTCCAGTCAGAGAGGAACTGTCTACTATCACCCTCTGGCTTTTCCCACAAAACCATTGTCTAATCCAATTTGCTACCTCACCCTGAATGCTGAGCAACTGACCCTTCTTGACTAGCCTCCCATGCAGGACCTTGTCAAATACCTTGCTACAGTCCATGTGGACAACATCCACTGCCTTGCCTTTCCTGGTAACTTCCTCAAAAAGCTCTACAAGTCATGCTGACTATCCTTAATCAGTCCATGTCTATCCAAATACTAATATATCTGGTCCCTTAGAATACCTTCCAATAATTTTCCCATAACTGATGTCAGACTCACCGGCTTATAATTTCCTGATTTCTGTTTAGAACCTATCTTTTAAACAGCAGACAACATTCGCTATCTCCAGTCCTCTGGTAACTCTCCTGTCGCTAAGGATGTTTTAAACACCTCTGCTAGGGCCCCAGTAATTTCAGACCCCACAGGATCCAAGGAAACACCTTGTCAGGCCCTGGGGACTAATCCATCCCGATTTGCCTCAGGGTAGCAATCACCTCCTCCTCTGTAATCTGTACAGGGTCCATGAAGCTGATATTGCTTTGCCTCACTTCTATAGATTCTGTATTCGTCTCCTGAGTGAATACAGATTCAAAGAATACATTTAAGATCTCCCCACCTGTTTTTGCTCCACACATGGATTACCATTCTGGCCTCCCAGAGGACCAAATTTGTCCCTTACAATCCTTTTGCTCTTAACGTACCTGTAGAATCCTTTAGGATTCGCCTTCATCTTTCTACTAGAGCAATTTCATGCCTTCTTCTAGCCCACTTTATTTCTTTCTCAAATGTTCTCTTGCATTTCCTGTGTTGGGCACGTGGCCAAGTGGTTAAGGTGTACATCTAGTGATCTGAAGGTTGCTAGTTCGAGCCTCAGCTGTGGCAGCGTGTTTGTGTCCTTGAGCAAGGCACTTAACCACACATTGCTCTAGTGTCTGTGCGAGGAGTGGCGCCCCATACAGACTTCCAATCTGCGCCTTGCAAGGCAATGAAAGTGACCGACGCAGGCCTCTCATGGTCTGAGTCGACGTTCCCTCCCTCCCCTCCTGTACTGCATACCTCATTTGTTCCTACCTGCCTAGACCTGCTATGCACCTCCTTTAGTCTTTCATCCTGGGCCTCAATATCACTTGAGAACCAAGGTTCCCTATACATGTTGTCTTTACCTTTTATTCTGACAGGTACATACAAGTTTTGTGCTCTCAAAATTTTGTTTTTGAAGGCCTCCCACTTACCAAGTACACCTTTGCCAGAAAACAGCCTGTCCCAATCCCCACTTGCCAGATCATTTCTGATACCATCAAAGTTGGCCTTTCTCCAATTTAGAATCTCAACCCATGGACCAGACCTATCTCTTTGTATATTTACTTTGAAACTAATGGCATCGTAGTCACTGGATGCAAAGTGTTCCCCTACACAAGCTTCTGTCACCTGCCCTGTCCAATTCCCTAATAGCAGATGAAGTATCACACTCTCTCTCATTGGGACTTCTACGTACTGATAAAGGAAACTTTCCTGAACACATTTGACAAACTCTCTCCCATCTAGTCCTTTTACAATATTGGTATCCCAGTTAATATGTGGAAAGTTATAATCACCTTCTATAACAGCCTTATGTTACTTGCAACAGTCTGTGATCTCTCTACAAATTTGTTCCTCTAAATCCCGTGGACTGTTGGATGGTCTATAATGTAGTCAGGTGGCCAGAATTGTGCCCGTTGTTACCAGCTGGAGGGAAAATAGCGTGGGACCTTCCTCCCCAGGTGGCTTTAAAAGTGTGCTGCCCACACATACTTGGGCCAGTGTCTAGACTGTATGGGACAGTGAGTGGTAGCATTGCTGATCCCTTTGGTTGAATTATTCTACTGACCATGTATACCAGAGTGAAGTTTGTTACATATGCAGCTCCTTTTGTTCATTGCGGGGTGGTATAGGTCTTGGTGTGAGTCGCTGCTTTAGCCTTTTCTTTAGCTCATCTTGCTTAACTTGAACCTGTGGTATTTGTATGGCTAGTCTTCAATCTCCATGTGAACCAGAAGCACCAATGCACGTTATTATACTGGTGTAGTAACTTTACCAAACACACTTCATCACGTGGATGCATTTTATTTCACTGTGATGGACAGTTGAGACTTCAGTCTTTTATGACCATAAGTTAAAGAGAGTATTGCTACACTTTATTCAATCCGATGGTAACTCAGGAACTGCTTTTTGTTTGAAATCAGACTTTCCTTTCTTTGTATGTTTTTAACAAAGCTTCTGTTTGCTAATAAAATATGTTATAATTTTAAGTCACATTGTCAGATGCCCACTTTAAAGAGGTCCAGAATCTGACTGTGCTACTGGCTCAGCAGTTACAATAATATAAACCCACTAACATGGTCATATCTTTCTTATTCCTCAGTTCCACCCTCACTGGCCGAGTTCTCCGGTCTGTCCTGACAGAGCACTGCCGTGACATTTTCCCTAACTAGTAATGCCACCCCTCCTCCTTTGATCCCTCCCACTCTGTTGCGCCCCCAAAATATTGAACTGCCAATCGTGCCTCTCCTGCAGCCAAGTCTCACTAATGACTACAATATCATAATTCCATGTGTTGATCCATGCCCTGAGCTCATCTCCAATGCTTCTTGCATTGAAATATATGCAGCCTAGGTCATTAATCGCGCCACGCTCAACCTTTTGATTCCTGACCTTGTCTGAGGTCTTAACAACATCTGTCTACACAAGCTCTCTACTCTCTGTCCTGGCACTCTGGTTCCCTGTGTGTTAGTTCCTAATAGTTATCAATGGAGGAATTAAAAAGTGTATGCTGCCATATGCTGACGAAGGGTCTCGGCCCGAAACGTCGACTGTACCTCTTCCTAGAGATGCTGCCTGGCCTGCTGCGTTCACCAGCAACTTTGATGTTTGTTGCTTGAAATTTCAGCACCTGCGGATTTCCTCGTGCTGCCATATTCTGCTGATTGAATGTAAATGAATAAAATCAGCGCAGGCGCCTAGTGCGGATAATGGACCGGCTTCATACAATGCATTCAACGATTGCACCTCCCAAATCTTCATTTTCATTGTAACATTCAAGATGGCTGTCAATACCTTCAAATTCTTAGTAGTTCCTAACTTGTAGAAGTAGTGAAATCATTCCATTTTCACTCCCGACTGTTTTTGGCATCTTCCAACCTGTCGGGTTGAAACCGCAGTGAGCAAAGCAGTTCTGAATTGTTTTACTGCTTACTGCTCGCCAACTAGCTGCAACAAAAATCACTTCTTTTTGAATACAAATGCACACAACAGATGCTATCTGAAAGCTGTTCACTCTAAGCACAGTGTAGTGTCTAACACAAGTGCACACGACTGACGCTAGTTAGAATGTTCGGCAACAGTCTCCTGTCCCAATTAAGCAGCGTGGTGTCCCAAATAAGAAAGGGAACCTGGAGCGAAAACACTCTGCCTGAGGAACTCAGCGGGTCAAGAATTATTTGTGAAGAGAAATGAGCAATAAACACGCAGATGAACCTGAAATGCCACCTGTCTGTTTCCGTCCAGCAGACTGATTTATGCCCTATGAATAAGGTGAAGACTGTTCTTTAGAGTTGTCCCAAATTAGCGGCTGCCATGATTAACAATTGGCCCATTTACCAGAATCCACTGTGCTCCCATTCCAGGTCTCTGGGTCATCACCCTGTAATGTAAGGGCCCAGACCTTCACTGGATCCATTTGCCAATTAGCCCTGCTTCCTGCTGATGGACCTTGGCCAGGCGGCAGCGAAGATCGACGCTCTTTCCTCCATCTCCTCAGCCCAGGTATGCGCTGGCTGGCCACACAGTGCTGATTCATACCTCCACCTTGTGCTTAAGATTCTCTATTTCCTCCTCTTTCCAAGAGATTTGCCTTGTGTTGTTGTTTTTATGATGGCTACTAGCAGCCAAAAAGCCCCTCTCTGGCTCCCCCTCTTGTCCAGGAACCCTAACCCCTTTAGCACGGATGCAAGATGGTGTCCCATCTTTACCCCTTGCGGGTCCAGCTTGTCCATCCAATCCAATGGTCCTTCTGCAAATTGTCCAGGCTGCCAAACCCTACAGTTATTGGTCCACCCCAGTACTTGGTATTCTTTGCACAGGGGGTGGGGGGCGGAGACTTCCTTCTTACTCCTACTTCTATACATTAATGCAAACATTTTTGCATTCTACCCATCCACCAAATCCTTTGCAGACCAAGCCAAAATGGTATGCCACACCAAAAGATCTGTGGTTTCGCCTCAGTCAGCCAGAAAGACACAAACTCCAATTATCTACATAGAACTTTGTTTATTAGGACAGCGTAGAGAGCATTAAAACACTTTAGTGTAGGATCCTCTCACTGCAGCACACCTCCCACTGTGCCTGATCCGTAGTGCTGTCCGCGGCCAGCCTATCGGTGAAGCTCCGTAAAACTGCCCTCAAGCTCGACTTTTATGCCAATTCCACTGATAGGAAATGCTGCAGGAAGTGGACCAGTTCCTTAGCACCAGCTCAAACCACCGAACCAGAACCAACCATCACCTGTCACCACACTACCTGAGTCCCACCCCTGAGTTCACCTGACTTTCATGATCCCACAGATGAACTCTCTTAGTACATGGCTTTCTAATGTTTGTATTGTACTCCCACAGTTGTAATCAGAATCAGAATCAGTTTATTATCACCGCATGTGTCGTGAAATTTGTTAACTTAGCAGCAGCAGTTCAATGCAATATATAATATAGAAGAAAAAATAATAATACTAAACAAACAAGTAAACCAATTACAGTATATGTATATTGAATAGATTAAAAATCGTGCAAAAAACAGAAATATTGTATATTAAAAAAGTGAGGTAGTGTTCATGGGTTCAATGTCCATTTAGGAATTGGATGTCAGAGGGGAAGAAGCTGTTCCTGAATCGCTGAGTGTGTGCCTTCAGGCTTCTGTACCTCCTGCCTGATGGTAACAGTGAGAAAAGGGCATGCCCTGGGTGCTGGAGGTCCTTAATAATGGACGCTGCCTTTCTGAGACACCACTCCTTGAAGATGTCCTGGATACTTTGTAGGCTAGTACCCAAGATGGAGCCGACTACATTTACAACCCTCTGCAGCTTCTTTTAGCCCTGTGCAGTAACACTTCCATACCAGACAGTGATGCAACCTGTCAGAATGCTTTCTACGGTACAACTATAGAAGTTTTTGAGTGTATTTGTTGACATGCCAAATCTCTTCAAACTCCTAATGAAGAACAGTATAGTCACTGTCTTGCCTTCTTTATAACTGCATCACTGAGTTGGGACCAGGTTAGATCCTCAGAGATCTTGACACACAGGAACTTGAAGTTGCTCACTCTCAATCAAATCTCCTGCAACCAGTTCTGTCACGTTCAAGCCCACGGAGACATTTTACAAGCACAAAGTTGATCCCTTTAAAGTAGTCTCCAATCAGCATGTGAACCCCAGGAGATCTGTGAGATGGATTGCCCCATCCTGTTGATCATCTAGAGCATTTGGGATCATTGACAACCAGCTGGACATTGTTAACAAAAGTTATTTGTTAGTGTTACTGGTTAAAGAGTCGGAATATCCAAAATTAGCAGAATGAACAAGGAAAAGGATGAAGATGCAAAGATAGAACTTGGAGCAAAAGCAACCTGCTGGATGAACCCAGCGGGTCTAGAATTATCCGTGGAGAGAAATGGACAATAAACATCTAGATGAAGGCCTTGACCTGAAACCTGAAACGCCGCTTGTCAATTTCCCTCCAGCAGTTTGCTTTCTGCTCTCGGAATAAGATGAAGACTGTTTGTGTGTTCCTAACAGTTCATTCTCCAGGTCTTGCCATGCTGGCGTTGTGAACAAGGCCCATGGCTGATGCTAACATGAGTCTGCATCCATGCGAGTTTTGAGGGAAATAAGCTTGATATGAACATCTGAACATGGTAGCACTGCCAGAGATTTGTGGGGATGATTATACGTTTCCAAACTGGGTTCTGTTTTCAAGGTTCCCCTGAAGTGGAAGTTTGATTCACTTTAGATGGTGCGTGTAGTGCAGCACCAGGGCAGCAGAATGACTATGGAATGGTGCTGAGTGAGGTAACAAGCCAGTGGGCATGTATGGTGAATTTGCACTATATAGCAGGTCTCAGACATGCAAAGCTGCGTGACAATCATTATGAAGTGGTTCGGATTGCTCATGAACTAGGAGAAAGAGATAACTGACTCAGAGCTCTGGGATAGATCCACGAAAAATGTAAATTTGAAACAATCAGTTTAGAGGCAAAACATTTGGGCAATCGTATACAAATCAGTTCTGGAGTAAATGGAGAGATTGGAGATCAACAGTTGCAGTCAATACAGTACAATAATCACCATGGCGTGGAACAATTTAAAGAGGAGCAATTCTTTCACGTCCATTTTATGGAATCTACACACAGCCCTCCCTACCATTGAGCACATCCATAAGGGGCACTGCCACAAGATAGCAGCATCCTCTATCAAGGGTCCCCACTATCCAAGCCATGTTCTCCTCACCATTGGGAAGGAAGTATAGGAGCCTTATGTCCCACTCCAGCAGGTTTAGGAACGATTGTTACCCTTCAACCATCAGGCTACTGAACCAGTGCGGATAACTTCACTCACAACAATGAACTGATTCCACAACCCATGGATTCACATTCAAAGGCTCTACAACTCACGTCCCCAGTTTTGTATATTTATTTCTTTGTTTTCTTTTGCATTTGCAACAGTTTGCCATCTTTTGCGTGTAGATTATTTGGTCTTTGTGTGTAGTTTTTCATTGATTGCATTGTATTTCTTTGTTCTACTGAGCATGCCTGCATGAAAATGATTCTCAGGTAGTAAATGGTGACACATACATACTTTGATAATACATTCACTTTGAACTTTGAGCTTTCTGAACTTCATATGTCTTGCAGTAGGAGTCCTCATACAGGATACCCTCCAGGTTGAGTTGGTGGTGAAGAAGGTGAATGCAATGTTGGCATTCATTTCTAGAGGAATAGAGTTTAGGAGCAGGGATGTGATGTTGAGGCTCTATAAGGCGCTGGTGAGACCTCACTTGGAGTACTGTGTGCAGTTTTGGTCTCCTTATTTAAGAAAGGATGTGCTGACGTTGGAGAGGGTACAGAGAAGATTCACTAGAATGATTCCGGGAATGAGAGGGTTAACATACGAGGAACGTTTTTCCGCTCTTGGACTGAATTCCTTGGAGTTTAGCAGAATGAGGGGAGACCTCATAGAAACATTTCGAATGTTGAAAGGCATGGACAGAGTGGATGTGGCAAAGTTGTTTCCCATGATGGGGGAGTCTAGTACGAGAGGGCATGACTAAAGGATTGAAGGGCGCCCATTCAGAACAGAAATGCGAAGAAATTTTTTTAGCCAGAGGGTGGTGAATCTATGGAATTTGTTGCCACGGGCGGCAGTGGAGGCCAAGTCATTGGGTGTATTTAAGGCAGAGATTGATAGGTATCTGAGTAGCCAGGGCATCAAAGGTTATGGTGAGAAGGTGGGGGAGTGGGACTAAATGGGAGAATGGATCAGCTTATGATAAAATGGCGGAGCAGACTCGATGGGCTGAGTGGCTGACTTCTGCTCCTATGTCTGATGGTCTTATGGTATCGTTTCACAGCAGAAAATGCTGCTGCCTCCTAGCTCAAGTGAGCCAGTTTGATACTTCGTGTTCAGTCCGTAGGGTCGTCTCTAGGCTTCCCATTTTCTGACATCTTCATTCCCCATCTCACTCCCTCTCTACATTAATGGTCTACAGCCTCCTTTATTGTCACGGTGAGGTCTAACACAAGCTTATTTTCCATTTGGGCTCAGTATTGGATTCAATAAGTTTTATGAACTAGATTTCTTGGTCTATGTTAGTAATCCACCTGTAATATTAGCCTTTCCCCTGCATCTGGATAGCAGTAACAGGATCGGTCCGAGTCAGCATGGATTTACGAAGGGGAAATCGTGCTTGACTAATCTTCTGGAATTTTTTGAGGATGTAACTATGAAAATGGACAAGGGATAGCCAGTGGATGTAGTGTACCTGGACTTTCAGAAAGCCTTTGATAAAGTCCCACATAGAAGATTAATGGGCAAAATTAGGGCATATGGTATTGGGGGCAGAGTACTGACATGGATTGAAAATTGGCTGGCTGACAGAAAACAAAGAGTAGCGATTAACGGGTCCCTTTCGGAATGGTAGGCGGTGACCAGTGGGATACCGCAGGGTTCAGTGCTGGGACCGCAGCTGTTTACAATATATGTTAATGATTTAGATGAGGGAATTAAAAGTAACATTAGCAAACTTGACGATGACACAAAGCTGGGTGGCAGTGTGAAATGTGAGGAGGACGTTATGAGAATGCAGGGTGTCTTGGACAGGCTGGGTGAGTGGGCAGATGCAGTTTAATGTGGATAAATGTGAGGTTATCCACTTTGGTGGTAAGAACAGGAAGGCAGATTATTATCTAAATGGAGTCAAGTTAGGAAAAGGGGAAGCACAACAAGATCTAGGTGTTCTTGTACATCAGTCACTGAAAGCAAGCATGCAAGTACAGCAGGCAGTGAAGAAAACTAATGGCATGCTGGCCTTCATAACAAGGGGAATTGAGTATAAGAGCAAAGAGGTCCTTCTGCAGCTGTACAGGGCCCTGATGAGACCACACCTGGAGTATTGTGTGCAGTTTTGGTCTCCAAATTTGAATAAGGACATTCTTGCTATTGAAGGAGTGCAGCGTAGGTTCACAAGGTTAATTCCCGGGATGGCGGGACTGTCATAGGTCAAAAGATTGGAGCGACTGGGCTTGTATACTCTGGAATTTAGACGGCTGAGAGGGGATCTTATTGAAACATATAAGATTATTAAGGGATTGGACACGCTGCAGGCAGGAAGCATGTTCCCGCTGATGGGTGAGTCCAGAACCAGAGGCCACAGTTTAAGAATAAGGGGTAGGCCATTTAGAACGGAGTTGAGGAAAAACTTTTTCACCCAGAGAGTAGTGGATATATGGAATGCTCTGCCCCAGAAGGCTGTGGAGGCCAAGTCTCTGGATGCTTTCAAGAAAGAGATAGATAGAGCTCTTAAAGATAGCGGAATCAAAGGTTATGGGGATAAGGCAGGAACTGGATACTGATTGTGGATGATCAGCCATGATCACAGTGAATGGCGGTGCTGGCTCGAAGGGCCGAATGGCCTACTCCTGCACCTATTGTCTATTGTCTATTGTGTTTCTCTCTCTCTCTCTGAGTGAAGGACACGTCCATCCTGACTTGCCAGGCACGTCCTCCAGCTTTTGCAACCCTCACATTCTTTGCTTAGTTTCTTTCGTCAGTGTTCTCACTCTCCAACTGCTCCCGTTCGCTCACCTCGTGTGCAGCCAACCTCAATGATCAGCCTGTACATGACTGATTGGAGGTCACTGAGGGAGAGGTCATCTTACCAGCACAAGGTAACAGCCACATAGACTCTAATAGTGAAGGCATCTCCCATATTGTAGCAAGTAATTCACTAAACTCTTCCTAATAACTATGCCCTTCTTTCTTCCATTTCTCCCCCCGCCACTATCTTTTATCTTCATTTACTTCAATGATCACGGCTTCAACACATGGATACATGATGGTCAGTATGGACATGGTGGGCAGAAAGGTCTTCTGTGCAGAATATAACAAGCAAAGGACAAAGCCAGTGCCATTCACAACAAAGCTCTCTGCTTGATTGGCACCATTTCTACCACCTTAAACAATCAATTCTTCTGCACGTCTTTCTTCTTCTGTGATTCAGAATCTAAAAAATATATTCCGACAGGAGTATATTTATCACTAGGGTTGCAATGATTGGCCATCATCTTTATGAGGGATGACATGAATAAGCACTGGATTTGCTAATTATATCCATGTCATGGAAAGATAATTTAAGAAAAAAGCATCGGTTGGAATAGTCTTGCATAACAAGTTAAAATGCAATGCCTGAAAAGATATTGGAAGCAAATTCAGTAATAACATTCAAAAACAGGCTGAATACTTGGAAGGGAAATAATTTATAGGAACAGTGAATAAACAAGGTCGTGGAACTAACTCATAACTGGCATAGAATGTTCTCTATTATGAAACATGCAGTATAAGTTACTGAAGTGGACAATATTTTTGTGATTTATTTGGATTCACATTTCCAGCGAAAATTAAGAATTCAATAGACATCAGAAAGCAAAGGTCCAGCCTAAAGAACCTACAGCTCAAGGAAAAAGACAAATCTAATGATGGTATTTACAGAGGAGTCACTCTGCTGTCTGCCACAGTTAAAGCCATCACAATGATTTTCCCTCTCAACTCCATTCTCCTGCCTTCTCCCCATAACCTTTCACGTCCTTACTTATCAAGTACCTATCAAGCTCTGCTTTAAATATGCTCAATACCTTGGCCTCCACAGCCTTTTGTGTCAATGAATTTCACAGATTCACCACCCACTGGATAAAGAATTTCCTCCTCATCTCTGTTCTATTCTAAGGTTTCAAAGGTTTCAAAGGTACAATTAATGCCAGAGAAATGTATACAATATACACCCTGAAATGCTTTATCTTCACAACCATCCACAAAAACAGAGGAGTGCCCCAAAGAATGAATGACAATTAAATATTAGAACCCCAAAGTCACCCCCCAGCTTCCCTTACTCCCTCGTGTAAGCCGCAGCAAGCAACAATCCCCCCTCCCCCCGCCAGTGAAAAAGCATGGGCTCCCACCACCGAGCACTCAAGTGTGCAACAAGGCAACAGCAAAGACACAGACTTGCAGTACTCTGAAGACTACTTGTTCACCCAGTATTTGACATACCACAGGCTCTCTCTCTCCCTAATAAGGGAGAAAGGGGTGTCTCCATTACACAGCGAGAGGGGAGACATGACAAACAACTCGCTGGCTTACGATGTTAAAAGTCCGTTGCATTATTTTTTCCGAGCTCTGTGCCCAAAGATCTCAGGTCTCTGGTCCGACTCCCGTGACACACTCATCTCCAGGACACCGACCTTCGATCCGCCCCTCTCCAGAGCCACGAGATCCCAGGCCTCCAAAAACAAGCTAAGCTCTTAGGCCGCACACTTGGCATGTCGGGTAACGGCCAGTTGTGAAACCCTGAGATCAGGTGCTATTCCCACAAAGAACCGTAGTCAGCGTGTAACTCCAGGTCAGGGTCTTCAAAAGAAGCCTGAAAGGGAAAAATAGAGATACTAAAAATGGAAATAGAGCTGTTTCCAAAGATGCAAACAACGGAGTCGCTGTTTAGCACCATCTTGACTAAGCTCCACCCTCTTCTCCTATGGAAACTTTCCCACTAACTGAAACATCCTCTCCACATCCACTCTATCTAGGCCTTTCAGTATTTGGTAGATTACAATGATATCCCCCTTCATTCTTCTAAACTCCAGTGAGCATAGGCCCAGAGCCATCAACACCTTTTGTTCTCGGGATCACCCTCATAACCTTCCTCTGGACCATCTGGAATGGGGTTGAGAGGGAAAATGAATGGTGGACAGACTCGATGGACCAAATGGCCTAAATCTGCTGCTATGTTTTATGTCGTTATGCTCTTATTGCATTAGTCACCGAACACTTGTCAGAGTTACCTAATTATTATGATAAAATAAGGTTATATAACTTGAGGAATCTAACTAAGTTAGAGTCAGATTTTAGTGGACTATCAGTTCCACCTATCACTTCACAGCCTCTATCCCAGCCAAGCCCTCTTGTTCCTCTTCCCTCTTAGTCACAATGTAGAGTCTCACTCATAACCTTGACTTACACCTTTTGTCTCCTCAGGTGCTGTTTGACCCACAGCGCTCTTCCAGCAATCTGCTTCGTGTTTCAGATCTGAGCACCCGCAAGATCTTTTGTCTTCATGGTATTGGGAACAATTCAGGATAGTCAAAATCAAAGAACTAACTTGGAAAGCACCTAACCCACGGGGTGTAGCACAGGTAGCAACGCCTTTATCTGCTTGACACATGAACATCAAAAGGCACGAGGTTTCAACAGCACCCAAAGGTATTGGTGTATACTCCAGGATGCAAAAACAGAACAACCTATAGGATGGGAAATACTGTTCCTACAGTCACAAGGAATTTTTATAATTATAGACCATTAGATACTTGAGAGCAGAAGTACTCTTTTTTTCACAGAGTCCTCAAGGAAGAAATACAGATTTCTTTCTGTATTAGACTATCTGGCTGTAAGACAATGTTGCTAAATTTGTGCACTTGAATTGCCAATATCCTAATGATTGGGAACCTTTATTCTGACTGACATAGCAATGGAGTAATGCTGCAACAAGGGAGATCCCAGAAATGTGGAAATTGGTCTTTCTAGCTTCTGGTTTCAAGATAGAATCTCTGGTTTCAAGTAAACTACAATATTTTTAAAATAATATAACATTCTATCACATTATGGTCATTCTTGCCCAGCAGCTTTTAACGGGCTTTCTTGAGACACATTACTGGATCCAAGCCTATTCCCAGAAGAACTCCTCAACAGAGTGAAATAAAAACAGGAACAGATGGAAATACTCAACAGGTCAAGCAACATCTGTGGAGAGATTAAAAGACGTAGGATGTCAGGTTACAGACCTTTCCTCAGAACATGCTCAACAATGCGCTTTTAACTGGCCTTCCAAAGCAATTTATCGCCAAACTTCAACTCATTCAGAATGCCACTGCTAGACTCTTAGCTAAGACTAGGATAAAGAGCATATCACTCCCATCTTAGCTACTCCTGTGTCTTTTAGAATTGATTAAAAAATTCTCTTACTTGTTTTTAAAGCTCTTACTGGTATGGGACTGGAGCAGATCACAGAATTGCTTTTGTTCTATAACCCTGCTCGAGCTCCCAAGTCTTCTTCTGTTGGTCTCTTAAATTTAAACAATCTTCCGCAAAAAATAATTGGCAAGTCATCTTTTTTGAAATACACTCTTAAACTGTGGAACTGAATACCTAAAACTATAAGGGATGCGGACTCATTTGACACTTTTAAACACCAGCTCAAAACCTATTTATTTAACCTTGCTTTAGCTAACATCATTTTGACTTTTATTTTCATGTTTTCACTTTTTTGTATTGTAAAGTACTTTGAACTACATCATTTGAATGCAAAATGCTCTATAGATAAGTCATTATTATTGTTATATTTATTTCTTTCTCAGCCCAAAACCCGAGATACGGGCAAAGCTAATCATGCTCAGTTCTCAATTGATAGGAACTTTCGGACTCTTCTAGTGGTGTTTAGTATTATGACTTTCTGAAGATTTTCATAGATATTGCTGTGTAGCCCTAATTGTTTAATGTTATTGTGTAATGACTTTGGGATGATACCAGTTGTAGATATTACTAATGGGACAACATGGACCTTGTTCATGTTCCATAGTCTTTCAATTTCCTCTTTTAATTCAGCATATTTCTGGTGTCTTTTACTTACTGATTTCTGTATGTTATGTGTGTTTGGAATGGCTATATCTATTAAGTAAGTTGTTCCTGCTTGTCTACCCTGTATTATTATATCCAGACAGTTATTATTGACAATATACAAATTGTCCTATCTGTAATAATGGATCAGTCATAATATAGCTTGTAGGATTCTGACTCTAAAGCTAGATCAGGCTTGTATTTATAGTAAGGTATGGTTTCTTTTAAGAGTTTGTATTTAAAAGCAAGATTTTGGTGAATGATGTTTGCCACTTGATTGTGCCTGAGTAAGTGCCAGAATGAATTAACCTGCTGCAGGATCCTGTAATGTGTTGGATTGTTTCTAGTTTTCCATGGCATTTTCTACATTTATCATCTTGAATTTGTTGATCTTTTATTATGTATTTTTGATAATTTTTTGTGTTAATTGCCTGGTCCCGTATTGCCACAAGGAAACTTTCTGTTTCCGGGAAGAGATCTCCAACTCTGAGCCAGGCTTTTGGCACTTCCTTGTCAATGTCTAGTCTGCTCAGACCATGGGGGTGTCTTCCATGGTAACATTTTCTTCATTTTTCTAGATTGTGTCTCATTTAAGTTTAGTGATGTGTACTTCTTATCAGAATTGCATATGTTCATGCGGATTGCTGATTCAGTTTTCGTTGATGAAAATATATCCTTTGACGTTTTATCTGACTGTTTTGTAGATACTTAATTTCATTTATTCCTCTTCCCCCTTTCTGTCCTAGGTGGTGTGAATCTAAGCACATTTGAATGTACATCATGTTTTCTGAAATTTGTCATTTCAGTGCTTTTTTTTTGTAAATTTTCCAGATTGGTTTCAGACCAAGATATTATGCCAAAAGAATCCATTAATATGGGCAGAGCAAAAGTGTTTATTGCCTTTGTTATAATTTTACTGTTGAGCTCTGAATGGTAGATTTTCTTAAGCCTTGGAGTAAATTCTGTCTAAAGTTTTTCCTTTATCACGCTCTGATCTATTTTCTTTCCTTGTTGATATCCCAGATACTTTTAAGTTTCATGTTTATCCATTGGTTGTATTGTATCCTGCTGCTCTGTTTGAGTTAGTGTTTATATCTTTTGAAAATAGCTCTACTATTTGAATTAATTGCTTTAGCTTTACTGACAAAGGATCAGAGAATTTCAAATCATTCCTGTTATTATGATTATTATTATGATTATGATTGTACCATCTGAGCTATGTCCTGATGTAAAGGGAGTGTAGTGCCAGTGACTAGACATCGAGACTGTTGGAATATGAGTCAATGCAGAGGTGATTTGGGAAGAGTGCTAGGAGTTCACTGAGTCTCCACTACTCTCTTTATGAATTCCAATTATTCATCTCTCTCTGGCTAAAAGAATTTCTCTTTATCTCCATTATGAACGGTGAAGTCCTTACTTTCAGACTGTGCCCCTGGTTCTAGGCAACTTGCCAAAGAAACCTCATTAGCGCAGCCTCACTGCCAAACCCAACGTGGCCTCAGTATATCATCTCTTGTCCTTCTCAGTTTTAACTCTGCTCGGGAATGTTTTCCTTCGCAGGAGTCATCTGCACCCTCTCCATTACTAATGTATCCTCCCCTGGGGAAACTCCATACTCGAAGTGCAGTTTCACGTGGATCCTGTATAATTGCAGCAAGGCATCTCCTGTTTTCAAATCTTCTCGCATTAACTATCAGTCTGTGGCTGATATCTGGAAATACCTGCTAGAGGGACTGATGGATTCAGAAACAATTCCTAGGTGTAAGAGATGTTTTGACAGACACTTAAATAGGTAAGGGAATGGTCCTAACACAGGCAAATAGAATTAGCGTAGATGTCACTATGGGTGTATCGGACCAAAGGACCTATCTCTTTGGTGTATGACTCTATAACTCCATGATTAGAGTAAAGGAATATAAACGTTGAGGTGACATGTTGCAAATTTATAAATACATTTAGACAACAACTTAGACAGGGAAGGTACAGAGTATAATGACGTCGTGTGGACAAATGAGATTCATATATATGAGCATTAAGGTTGGCAAGGACATGATAAACCAAAGGGTCTGTTTCTGTGCTGTGGGTTATATGACTATTTGCCTTCCTAATGACACATCTTCAGTGATCTATGGCCAAGGATATCCGGACCCTTTGAAGAGCTTTCAATTTTTCATCACTTCACAAATACTTTTGAAGCTAACACTAGAAGTGATAGAGGGATGATGAGGAACTTTTCTTTCCCTAGAGGGAGCTCAGTGCATGAGGTCTACAGTGTGAAACAATGGGAGTTGTTACAACCATCAGCACATATGAATACAGTATGTCTCGATGTGTACTTCCATATCCCCAGGAGCAGTAGATCTGGCAGTAGAAAAGATGGCTCCTTGTTCATTGGCTTGATCATAATGGGCCCTGTGGTGTGCCTCTGCCTGGCCTGTGAACATTCACCCCATTGTGACTTTCCACCCCTGTTGACGACTCTCACTCTGTCCCATCCTGCCACGAGCCAGTCCTCACCACCATGCCTAATCACCAGTCCAATCAATTCATGCGGCAGTCAAATACCGCCCTGTCTACCATCAGCCCAGGGGAAAGTGTGCAGCAGATTTTTCCAAACACCTGAAGGCCTTTAGATAAAGCAAAACTCTGATTATCCCATTATTCAGAAATCCTGTCTCACTTGATAGCCCGAAATGTGAGTCAGGGGTTCAGAGTACAAATGGGACTCAGGGCTGTGGGTCGACTATACAGCTGGAAGCTGCAGTCAGGGTCTGGAGTGCTTGTGTGTTTCCCACTTACCTTAAGTTCCCCAGATTCACTGGAAAGTTTATTATAGCACTGTGTATTGAAAAGTGTAATAAAATTGGTATTAATAGAGTAAAATCTAATAGTCTAGAAAATCTCTTGTTAGGTATTACAGAGATCCCATGCGTCCCAGACTTTTGCAATATTTGCTTATTACCTCTGGCCCATTGGCCAATGTTCTGGCGTCAGAGGGGCAGTTTGTTTTCTGTGTTTATCACTTCCTGTACGTAAGCTTTTTTTATATAATTTCCTGTGCAGGGTAATTTTGATTGGATTTGAAGCACACGGTGGAAAGACATTCATCTCCATCCTTCCTTTGATGCTGTCCATTGGTAGGGGTCAGCCATGCATGTTATACCCCAGCTGTCTACAAGATGCGCAAACCAGAGCTGTACAATATGGGGAGCAAGTTGTTGTCTGAGTAGCAGGCTCCTCCTCTCCATGCAGCTGATGAATCCAAAGGAACAGCGGAGACTGACACAATTTGGCACTAGCGGCGTGGCATGAGTTGTCAGTCAGAGCTGAGGACTGCCTCAGGGACTCCAGCTCTGGATTTTTCCTCAGGGTTCACTCCCGAAGCCTTCTCCATGAGTGGGTGTAGCCGAAAGGCAGCGGAGGTTTGAAATCAGAGTTTTCCTTCTCCTAGATGAGTTACCAGCCACAGATGACAAGTCCCATCTGCTGAAAGTGACCGGTTTTAAGACAGCAATAAGCTACTCTTGTCTTTTCTCCTGTCAGTAGAAAGGTTCTGCCAGGAATTGTAGCCAAGCCACATGTGAAGGCCAGGATCTGGACTTGGTTGTTAGAGTCTATTTGAGATGCACACCATTGGGAGCATTTAATAGATAGTGGGAGCTTATCATCACTACCTAACCCTGCAAAAACAACCTCTTCTCTTTATTTACCTTTGAAACAGCAACATCTTTTCACATATAAAATCTCATTAAAAACCCTGGGTGATTGTTGAGAAGATATTTAACTCACTGCATAGCCATGTAGAGGCACAGTGAGGAGCAGTAGAGTGAAAAGGTAACTTGTCTTCAAAGGCATCACCCGCGGGACTGGAGGAGCATCTAAACACTGTAGGTGATAATGTTAGCTTCCAATCCAAGCAATGTCAATCACCAAGACCTGGAAGTTATGTCAGAATATGGCTCATTAATCGTGTCTTTGCAAGGTTCAGACAAAACCACAGTTAGCAAAGCTACAGCATGAGCTCACACCAGAGCAGAGGCAGCAGGAATGAGAGCAGCATATGCTAAGCACGAACTTGAGATGTAAATGGACAAAGCATGTGTAGACATGGGAGAGCACATATAGGCATGGAGAGAGCACATATAGACACAGAGAGAGCACATATGGACATGGAGAGTGCACTTAAAGAAGAGTGTGAAGCTGAGGCTGCCTCAGCAAAGGCAAGGGTGTATGAAGCAGCAGCTGACTTAGTCAGTGTTGAGTCTATAACCAGAATCAGTCGTACTTTGCCATCACAGCAGTCAGTATATTTTACTAAAGATTATGTCCAAGTGCATTTTGGCCATAAAAGAAAACAGTGGTCCAGCTCTACAAAGAGAAGCTGTGCACGCAACTCATCAGCCAACATGCCTTTCACATAGTCCAGGTATTGACAGTCAAGATCTACAGCAGCAAAGACCTACATCATCCCCCGGTGCAGTTCTGCTACAGGAAAATTCCTGTCAAGGGTTGCCACTGATGCCAACCCTTTCTGCACAGACATGGACAGACTGAACTTCCATCCATCCCAGGACACACATTTGGAAAACCAGTCTCCACAAAGCCCTTATTCAGGAACTACAGGTGCATGAAATTTGGTATCTGGCTCATCGAGATCTAGTCACAGCAGGACTAAAAGTGCTCAACAACCAGTCGACCAATTACCTGTCCTAGAAGTCAAGCTTTCTCAATGCTGTGGAAAGACTAAGTGTAAGGGCTCGCGAAGAGCTAGTCCTTCTCTGTAAGTGGCTTTGTGGGAAGTCGCTGCAACGTGCAAGAGGGGTTAGAGAAGTTCACATTAATATTCCCACTGCAGATTTACAAATGCTGTGGCAGTGGCTGGACAAGAACTACAGCTCTCCAGAGACAATTGAAGAATCTCTCTTCAACAGACTTGATAATTTTCCAAAGCTCTCACATCAGGAATGACAGGAGCTACAGGAGCTTGCAGATCTGTTGTCAGAGCTGCAAGTTGCAAAAAAAAAAAAGAGGATTACATACTAGGACTGAGTTTCTTGGGTACAGCAAGAGAAATAAACCTCATAATGGTGAAACTACAGAGAGAAATAGACCTTGTAAACCTCATAGTGGTGAAACTAGAGAGAGAAATAAACTTTATTGTGGTGAAACTACAGGGAGGAATATACTTTATTGTGGTAAGGCTACAGAACAGTGGATAACTGAAGGGTTCAAGTATAAAACAAAACATCATTCCCCCTATCCACCACTTTCATTCTTGGTGGAATTCATCTGCCATCACGCAGAAATGTGAAATGACCCTAGTTTCATCCTTTCAACTTCCAGTAATGCATCATTCAAAGAGAGGTCTCCTGAGAAAGTATGGAAAAACAGAACCCCATCACGGTCAACAAAACTGAAATAGAAAAATTCACCAAGAACCTCGACAGACGATGCCCTGATCATAAGATATCTCACCCTTTAAGGAAATGCAGAAAATTTAGAGACAAACCACTCGCAGACCAGAGACGCTTTCTAAAGGAGCACTCAATATGTTTCAAGTGTCGTGCTTCAACAGCACGACAAGCAGAAGACTGTGAAGCTGTCATACCTCAAACCACTGAGTACATCAGTGACCAGCACATATCAGCACTTCAGTCAGGGCCAGCACTTTGGGCTGCTACTGGTTCCAGCACACCCACAAAGAACCAGCTGAGCATCCGTCAGATGTAGCTATTTCCTCATGTGCAGAGGTACGGGGGAAAGGCTTCCAAGGCAAATCCTGCTGTAAAATATGTGTAGCCAACATCCACCCAAAAGGGTGGCCTGAGCACTTGTGATATTGGATGATCAGAGCAATGTTTCATTGGTAAAATCAACATTCTTTGACATACTCAATATTCAAAGTCCTGTTTCACCATACACTCTAAAGACATGCCAACACCAGAAATTGCTGGAATAAAAGGCAATGGATTTGTTGCAGAGTCAGTAGGAGGAGAGGTCTGTTTACTCTTGCCAACCCTCACTGAATGTGACCATATTTCCAACAACAGAGATGAAATCCCAACTCCTGAAGCTACACATGGTTACTCACATCTTGAGGACATAGTTGATAAGATTCCCCCACTGCTGAGATTGTCCCATTGCTTGACAGAGGCACTATCCAAGCACATGCCTCAGCATGACATCCTTGCCTTTGTATTGTAGTCCTCTTGAAATGAATGCCAATATTCCATTTGCCTTCCTTACCACCAACTCAAACAGCAAGTTAACATTTAGGGAATCCTTCACAAAGACTCCCAAATCCCTCTGCACCCCTCCATTTAAAAATAGTCAATGCTTGCACAAGCCGCTGTGGAACACCACTAGTCACCGACAATCAACCAGAAAAGGCTCCCTTTATTCCCACTCTTTGCCTCCTGCCAATCAGCCAAAACTCCATCCATGATAGTACCTTTCCTGTAATACAATGGGCTCTTAATTTGTTAAGGAGTCTCATGTGAGGCACTTTGTCAAAGGCCTTCTGAAAGTCCAAGTACACAACATGTACCAATTCTCCTTTATCTATCGTCCGTGTTATTTCTTCAAAGAATTCCAACAGATTTGTCAGGCAGGATTTTTCCTTAAGGAAACCATTCTGTCTATGTCTATTTTATCATGTGCCTCCAACTATCTCAAAACCACTTCCTTAACTATTGACTCCAACATCTGCCCAACTGGTGAGGTCAAACTAACTGACCCTCCTTGAAGAGTGGAAACATACCAGAATCCATTGATTCTTGAAAGATCATTACTAATACCTCCACAATCTCTTCAGCCACCTCTTTCAGAATTCTGAGGTGTAGACCATTGAGTCCAGGTGACTTATCTACCTTCAGACCTTTCAAACTCCCAAGAAACTTCTCCCTGTAACGGCAACTTCACATACTTCTGCCCGCTAACACTCACAAACATGCGGTGTACTGCTAGTGTCTTCCACTGTGAAAACTGATGCAAAATACTTATTCAGTTCATCCACCATTTCCTTGTTCTCCATTACTACCTCTGCAGTATCATTTTTCAGAGATCTGATATCTACTCTCATTTCTTTTTTTACACTTTATATAGCTGAAGAAACTTCTTGTATTCTTTTTGATATTATTGGTTAGCTTACCTTCGTATTCCATCTTTTGCTTCTTTATGACTTTTTTAGTTGCCTTCTGTTGGCTTTTTAAAAATTCCCAATCCTCTAACTTCCCTCTAATTTCTGCTCTATTATATGCCCTCTCTTTGGCTTTTATGTTTGACTTCCCTAGTCAGCCACAGTTGCATCATCCAGCCTTTAGAATAGTTCTTCTTTGGGATTTATCTCCCCTTGCATTCCAAATGACTCCCAGAAATTCAGAACCAGAATCAGAATCAGGTTTACTATCACCGGCATTTGACATGAAATTTGTTAACTTAGCAGCAGCAGTTCAATGCAATACGTAATCTAACACAGAGAAAAAATAATAAATAAAATAATAATAATAATAAATAAACAAGTAAATCGATTACAGTACACGCATCTTGAATAGATTTTTTTAAATGTGCAAAAACAGAAATACTGTATATTAAAAAAAGTGAGGTAATGTCCAAAGATTCAATGTCCATTTAGGAATCGGATGTCAGAGGGGAAGAAGCTGTTCCTGAATCGCTGAGTGTGTGCCTTCAGGCTTCTGTATCTCCTACCTGATGGTAACAGTGAGAAAAGGGCATGCCCTGGGTGCTGGAGGTCCTTAATAATGAATGTTGCCTTTCTGAGACACTGCTCCCTGAAGATATCCTGGGTACTTTGTAGGCTAGTACCCAAGATGGAGCTGACTAGATTTACAACCCTCTGCAGCTTCTTTCGGTCCTGTGCAGCAGCCCCTCCATACCAGACAATGCAGCCTGTCACAATGCTCTCCACAGTACAACTATAGAAGTTTTTGAGTGTATTTGTTGACTTGCCAAATCTCTTCAAAGTCTTAATAAAGTATAGCTGCTGTCTTGCCTTCTTTATAACTACATCCAGCTATTGTTGCTCTGCCATCATCCATGCTAGTGTTCCCTTCCAATCAACTTTGGCCATTCTTCTCTCATGTCTCTGCAATTCTATTTACTCCATTGTAATACTGATACATCTGAATTTAGCTTCTCCTTCTCAATGGAACAATGTCCCGACTGGTCTCAGCCCAGGTGACCATGCCACAAGAGGGCTCCAAGTTAATGAGCCTACGCCTTCCTCATGGTTAACGCCCAGCATTTCATGTTGATCCTCAACAAGAACATAATCAGCCAGAAGCTTTCAATATAACCAACCCTGAGGCAGATGTAGAAATACATCATCAAGTTTTGACTAACATTATTCATTTATCACCAGTCCAGTTTGACAGCGCACACTTTGAGCATTTTTCAAGCTGAAGTCACTTACCAGAACAATTGCCTGGATCTCACATATTGCTTACTCCTTTACGGGAGTAGCTAAAGACAGCCTTTGCAATTGTTGGCATTACTGTAAGTACCCTCCCAGCGCAGATCAACTGAACTGTGCAAAAGTTAGAACCCATCTTGTTATTTAAAATCAGATTTGTGCAGCAGGAGTGCAGTGTATTAGAAAGCAGGAATCTCTCCCCAAAAAAGAGCTACTTTAGTGAACTCCACCCCTTTCTTGACTCTGAGGGGCTACTGCGAGTGCGGGATATTCTAAGAAGGCATAACTCACTTCAGAAGTACCTCACCCAATCATCATTCTGGGCAAGTTCCATGTCACTTCTCTGCTCATTAGACATTAACACGAACAAGTACGTCAACAAGGCTGGCCTTTTACTGAAGAAGCCATAAGAGCAGCAGGTTTATGGATTATTGGTGGAGAGTGAACAATCAGTAGTCTGATCTACATTTGTGTGGCATGTTGCAAGTTGCGGGGCAGACAGCAGGAGGAGAGGATGACAGACTTGCCGGTAGATTGCTTGAGTTCTGAACTGCATTTGCATGTGTGGGTCTGGATATGCCTGGCCCATGATCCACCACCACAAGTAAAAAACACTGAGCGTTGGGCGGTCAGGTCAGTTTTACATGCATGAGCACACGTGCTATTCACATCAAAGTGATTGAAACAATGGGCTCATCAAGTTTCATCAATGCCCTCTGATACTTTCTTGCAATCAGGGGATCAATGGAGCAGTTCAGGTATGACTGTGGCACAAATTCACCTGAGCCTGTAACAAACTTCAAGTTGATGCCAAGGTTGAATAATTATCTCTCTGATGGAGATTGCACATGGATTTTCAACCCCACACACTTCACATATGGACAGTTTTTGGGAAAGGATGATTGGCATCATGCCTCGAATCCTTGAAGAATTATTCCTTAAAACTGGGTCTTCGAAGCTCACACATGACGTCCTGACAACCTTCATGGCCAAGATCACGGCTACTGTAAACAGCAGACCACTTACCTCAGTCTCTACAGATGCAAATGAGCCTCATACTTTGGCCCCCACTAACACAAAAGGTTGATCCACTTCCTGTTCCACCAGGTCACTTTAGCAATGCTAACCTATACAGGCAGCAATGGAGGCAAGTCAGTGTTTGGCAAAAACCTTTTGGCTAATGTGCGGAAGAGTACATTAATAATCTCCAGAGTTGGGTAAAATGGAGAACTGAGAAGTCAATTTTGCAAGCAGGTGATGTCATCTTACTGAAAGACATCAAAGCCGAGAGATAGTATTGGCCTTTAGGATTAGTTGCACAAACTTTACCTTGTGAAGATGGGAAAGTTAGGAAACTTGAAGTAAGAATGGTTAAAGATGGTGTAGTAGAACGTTTTCCAAGACCAGTCTTGGACGCTATCCTTCTTTTGCCAACGACTTATTAAAATGATCATTTGACTTTTAGTTTCACTAGTTAAATTTGACGTGCTATGGATGCCAGGCTGGAAGTGTTCTAGCCTCTGGAGGAGCAGTTGGTTTTGTACGTACATCACTGGCTGTACATCAGCTGCTTTTTATATCATTTCCTGCATGGGTTACTTTTGATTCAATTTGAAGCACACAGTGGAAAGACATTCATGTCTGTCCTCTATTTACCCTTGAAACGGTAACATCTTTTCACAAGTAAGATCTCATTAAAAACCCTGGAGAAAGCTTCCATCTCGGGTGGTTTTTGAGAAGGTGTTTCACTCTCTGCATAGCTGTGTAGAGACGCACTGATAGGGCAGTAGAGTCAATGAGCGTACCCATCAGTTGCTGGGTGTTTATTTCTAACTGAGACAAAGGTCTATGTAGGTTGACAGTTCAATGTATTTTCTGTATTGTAATTATAAGACCTATCTCTTCCTAGACAGCCTTGTGCCCCATCCATCAAGCTACCTTTCTCTTATCTCCAACGTAGTTTATTATTCATACATGTATTCATTTAAGAACTACACCCAATTTGACACATTCTCTTGTATATTTCTCCTGACTGGGAGATTCATCTTCATTTCCTGGAAGCACGTAGATAATTCTGGGGATTTGGCAACTTTATGAGAGACACCATGGAAGAGCGTTCACAGTGAAAAAGGCGATCAACACATACAAAATGTTGTGGGAACTCGTGGGAGGAAGCGACCAGTCAACGTTTCAGTGAAGGGTCTTGACCCGAAACATCAACTGTTCATTTCCCTCCATAGATGCTGTCCGACCTGCTGAATTCCTCCAGCATTTTCTGTGCGTCGCTCAAAATGTACATCTGCATAATCTCTTGAATCTCTCGTGTCACAGTGAAAACGTTATTAGTTTGAGCTGTCTGTCAGTTGTCATGATATCATGCATCATGCTTATCACCTTGTACACCAGTTTCTCTCTCTCTCTCTCTCTCTCTCTCTCTCTCTCTCTCTCTCTCTCTCTCCCCCTCTCTCTCTATCTCCCCTCCCCCTTTCTCTCTCTCTCCCTCTCTCTCCTGTGTAGATCCTTCATGCTAAAGATGGTTTCTGTCAGGTTATTTTCTGTGACTCTTGCTCCACCAGTAGACCATGTCACCCAGTGTTCTCAATGCCAGAACACTCATTAACCCTAGGAGCCATTGTAGTGCCACCCAGCATGGAAATAGACCCTTCGAGTCCATGCTGACCATCAAGCACCGAACTACACTAAGCCTATATTAATTCCTTTTTATTGTCCCCACAGGTTCAACCACCCACCGGCACATAACAGAAAGGACAGTGAACTGACTTACCAATCTGCACATCGCTGGGCTGAAGCAGCCTCCCTGTCCTGAGAACACCTTTCTGTGACTGAGTTCCGAGTGGAAACGGTGGATGAGATGGCCCTCTCCTCTCCTGAGAAGATGACCTGGGGATGTCGAACGCTGGATTTGTCGGATCTTGTGTGGTCCCAGATATTTTCACATGCAACACTGATTCCAACAGGCTGGATGAAGCAAACTAAGCCTGCATTCTCTGGAGTTTGGAAATATAAGAGGTGATCAGACTGAGCACACAAATTCTGACAAGGCATGACTGTGTGGATGCAGTGATGGTGGACCCGTGCATAGCATATCTGAAGATGCAGGTCACCAGGGACTGACCATGGAGAACAGAGATGAGGAAAATATTTCTTCACCAAGACAGTAGTGAACCTGCAGAATTTTCTATCCATAAAAACTATGATTTGGATCACATTAGCATAAATCATATGAGGACGGTCCCATGTGATATTTCATTCAGTGTCCATACGAGCATCTACTTTGCAAAGGATACAAAAGCTTGTAGCAAATTACATTTCCTAACTATCAGGCTGGAGTTTAAGCATTGGTCTGATTCCACTAGCACACATTCCTTCAGCTCCAATCACTGTAGATCATACAGACCCCAACACCACAGGAGCAGACCTCACTAAACTAAATATCTACAACGTGAATACCAGAATCTTAAATTTATGTTTATCACTTAAAATGATTTCATATCTTAGAAATAAAGGAAGGAAGCTTTTCGCAATGAACTTTCAAAGGGATAGAAGTTTTATAAGAATGACGCCCTCATTCCAATGAGAAAGTGGACGATTTGCCAAGTTGCAGGTAATTGTGACTCTGTCAACAGGGAATCAACAGGGAGCTGTTGATTCTATTTTTTTTCAGTTTCTTTTAACCTTTATTTCAATATCTATTTCCAACATTGGTGCCAAGTAAATCAATTCCTTTGAATTTTGATATTTCAGGAATAGAGTTTTATTTTATTTCCAGGTTTTCACTGGTAATAGCAAGAAAGCACCCTGAGGGCTTATTTAATTCTAGTTCTTATTTCAGATAAAATATGTGAGTATCTATTTCAAAATGACAACAATGCATTTTGTTTGAAGCGTAAGGCTCTGTGCATAGTTTACTGATGTGTAATTTGTTTCCAGACGTGTAGTAGATAACACAATCAATGGTGTGACCAGTGACTTCAGGGGTTCTGGGGCAGAAGGAAACCCAGATCAGTCAAAGCCTTAGCAACAATGTGCAGGTGTTGTATTTGTCATTGTTGGAAAATGTTATAGAAACTGAGCATTCTTTTAATAAACAAAGTTATCTGCTTTTGCTAAAGTTTGCTGGAGAAAAACAACTCCTGAAGGGCACAAAAACAAAGCAAAGTTTGTCGAAAGCTGTTAC
Source organism: Mobula birostris (assembly GCF_030028105.1). NCBI lineage: Eukaryota > Metazoa > Chordata > Chondrichthyes > Myliobatiformes > Myliobatidae > Mobula > Mobula birostris. The sequence continues at coordinate 11,083,611 of NC_092387.1, read as the reverse complement.
AGTGATTCAAGAGTGCTACATTTGTCGGACGTTGTACTGTTGCCAGGTAGTCCAATAGAGATGCAAACACCCAGGGATCCAGGGAAGTTTGGCCAGGTGGATTCAGAATTGGCTTGCCTGCAGAAGGCAGAGGGTGGTGGTGGAGGGAGTACATTCGGATTGGAGGATTGTGACTAGTGGTGTCCCACAAGGATCTGTTCTGGGACCTCTACTTTTCGTGATTTTTACTAACGACCTGGATGTGGGGATAGAAGGGTGGGTTGGCAAGGTTGCAGACGACACAAAGGTTGGTAGTGCTGTAGATAGTGTAGAGGATTGTCAAAGATTGCAGAGAGACATTGATAGGATGCAGAAGTGGGCTGAGAAGTGGCAGATGGAGTTCAACCCGGAGAAGTGTGAAGTGGTACACTTTGGAAGGACAAACTCCAAGGCAGAGTACAAAGTAAATGGCAGGATACTTTGTAGTGTGGAGGAGCAGAGGGATCTGGAGGTACATGTCCACAGATCCCTGAAAGTTGCCTCACAGGTGGATAGGGTAGTTAAGAAAGCTTATGGGGTGTTAGCTTTCATAAGTCGAGGGCTGGAGTTTAAGAGTCGCGGTGTAATGATGCAGCTCTATAAAACTGCAGTTAGGCCACACTTGGAGTATTGTAAACAACAGGAATTCTGCAGATGCTGGAAATTCAAGCAACACACATCAAAGTTGCTGGTGAACGCAGCAGGCCAGGCAGTATCTCTAGGAAGAGGTACAGTTGACGTTTCAGGCGGAGACCCTTCGTCAGGACTAACTGAAGGAAGAGTTAGTAAGAGATTTGAAAGTGGGAGGGGGAGGGGGAGATCCAAAATGATAGGAGAAGACAGGAGGGGGAGGGATGGAGCCAAGAGCTGGACAGGTGATTGGCAAAGGGGATACGAGAGGATCATGGGACAGGAGGCCAAGGGAGAAAGACAAGGAGGGGGGAGAAAACAGAGGATGGGCAAGGGGTATAGTCAGAGGGACAGAGGGAGAAAAAGAAGAGTGAGAGAAAGAATGTGTGGATAAAAATAAATAACAGGGTACGAGGGGGAGGTGGGGCATTAGCGGAAGTTAGAGAAGTCGATGTTCATGCTATCAGGTTGGAGGCTACCCAGACGGAATATAAGGTGTTGTTCCTCCAACCTGAATGTGGCTTCATCTTTACAGTAGAGCAGGCCGTAGATAGACATGTCAGAATGGGAATGGGATGTGGAATTAAAATGTGTGGCCACTGGGAGATCCTGCTTTCTCTGGCGGACAGAGCATAGGTGTTCAGCTAAGCAGTCTCCCAGTCTGCGTCGGGTCTCGCCAATATATAGAAGGCCACATCGGGAGCACCGGACATAGTGTATCACCCCAGCCGACTCACAGGTGAAGTGTCGCCTCACCTGGAAGGACTGTCTGGGGCCCTGAATGGTGGTAAGGGAGGAAGTGTAAGGGCATGTGTAGCACTTGTTCCACTTACAAGGATAAGTGCCAGGAGGGAGATCAGTGTGGAGGGATGGGGGGGACGAATGGACAAGGGGGTCATGTAGGGAGCGATCCCTGCGGAAAGCGGGGGGAGGGGGAGGGAAAGATGTGCTTAGCGGTGGAATCCCGTTGGAAGTGGCAGAAGTTACGAAGGATGATATGTTGGACCCGGAGGTTGGTGGGGTGGTAGGTGAGGACCAGGGGAACCCTATTCCTAGTGGGGTGGTGGAAGGATGGAGTGAAAGCAGATGTACGTGAAATGGGGGAGATGCGTTTGAGAGCAGAGTTGATGGTGGAGGAAGGGAAGCCCCTTTCTTTAAAAAAGGAGGACATCTCCCTCGTCCTGGAATGAAAAGCCTCATCCTGAGAGCAGATACGGCAGAGACGGAGGAATTGTGAGAAGGGGATGGCATTTTTGCAAGAGACAGGGTGAGAAGAGGAATAGTCCAGATAGCTGTGGGAGACGAGGGAGATGTCCTCCAACCCGATGGCATGAACATTGACTTCTCTAACTTCCACTAATGCCCCACCTCCCCTTCGTACCCCATCCGTTATTTATTTTTATACACACATTCTTTCTCTCACTCTTCTTTTTCTCCCTCTGTCCCTCTGACTATACCCCTTGTCTATCCTCTGTTTTCTACCCCCACCTTGTCTTTCTCCCTGGGCCTCCTGTCCCATGATCCTCTCATATCCCCTTTGCCAATCACCTGTCCAGCTTTTGGCTCCATCCCTCCCACTCCTGTCTTCTCCTATCATTTTGGATCTCCCCCTCCCCCTCCCACTTTCAAATCTATTACTAACTCTTCCTTCAGTTAATCCTGATGAAGGGTCTCGGCCTGAAACGTCGACTGTACCTCTTCCTAGAGATGCTGCCTGGCCTGCTGCGTTCACCAGCAACTTTGATGTGTGTTGCTTGGAGTATTGTGTCCAGTTCTGGTCGCCTCACTACAGGAAGGATGTGGAAGCATTGGAAAGGGTACAGAGGAGACTTACCAGGATGCTGCCTGGTTTAGAGAGTATGCATTATGATCAGCGATTAAGGGAGCTAGGGCTTTACTCTTTGGAGAGAAGGAGGATGAGAGGAGACATGATATAGGTGTACAAGATAATAAGAGGAATAAATAGAGTGGATAGCCAGTGCCTCTTCCCCAGGGCACCACTGCTCAATACAAGAGGACATGGCTTTAAGGTAAGGGGTGGGAAGTTCAAGGGGGATATTAGAGGAATGTGTTTTACTCAGAGAGTGGTTGGTGTGTAGAATGCACTGCCTGAGTCAGTGGTGGAGGCAGATACACTAGTGAAGTTTAAGAGACTACTAGACAGGTATATGGAAGAATTTAAGGTGAGGGCTTATATGGGAGGCAGGGTTTGAGAGTCGACACAACATTGTGGGCCGAAGGGCCTGTACTGTGCTGTACTATTCTATGTTCTATGAAACCAAAATCCAACCATTCCAAGCGAACCTGCAGGCAATTGACTGATTTTACCAACAAGAATGGTGTCATTGGCGAATTTATAGATGGCATTTGAGCTGTGCTTAGCCACACAGTCACGAGCGTAGAGGAAACAGCGCAGTGCTATTGTAAAGGGAATTTTGACTCAGACATCAAAATTCTGGTGGATATTCACGCTCCAGGACCCAAGGGCTTATGTTATGTTCAACTTTCTAGCACAACAGAATGATTCTTCCAAGGGTCATAGAGTTGCTGTTGACTCTGACCAATATTCCTTACTCAGCTTCTTGTTGTAAGCAAGAGAACAGGATTAAATCAAGAGAAACAATCGGCCTAATTAAACATTACATTCACTTGTTCTGATGATTGTAACTGAAAACATCAAATGCAGATGATGTCAACTAGTGTCGGAATAATATAAATGTTCGAAAGCAGTCAGAAGCATTCGCAACAAGGTGGAATGATGGAAAGATGGGATGACGGAAAAAATATCCAGAATACATTCCTCAGTTTTCAGTTTCTGGGATGGATGACTCATTCATATACTCCTCATTGGGATGTCTTTTTAGCTTGGCAAGAACTGTACCTGAGTTTGAAAGTCCTTTGAAGTATAGAAGTCTTTTTTAATGTGGAAATCTTTTATAAATTGTGTGTTTTAAGTCTATGTCAAGAATTATTCATCTAAGTTCATACACACTCTCCACTCCACTGAGGAAGTCCAATATGCAAGATTTGTTTTTTTCTCTCTGCAGATCAAAGAGATATCTTGACTAGTTCAACCCCAATGTATTTCTAGCTGTGGTCCGGAATGCTCCATTACAGATTCCTAGTGCCCTGGCCTGCAGAACATCCAACCCATATCAAACTGAATGAGGTACCTTCCCATAAACCATACAACCATAATCCAGACAAGGTGTATTAAGGCACAATAAATTGTCAATAGAAAACCCTAAGAAGTACCCCAGTCATAACCAGCCACACAGCACATAAAGTTAATGATCTGCTTCCATTTATCTCCCAAAAACGTTTTATGTGCTCTCCAAGTCAGGCTCGCATCCAGCCAGAGACCCAAATATTTAGATACAGGAATGCGAGACAGAGAACACCCATTCAGTGTGAGGAGATTATGATTCACACTACATTTCTGAGTAAAAAACCATATATCTTGACTTAATGCTATGTATCCCGTAACTGGGTTGCCAAACCAGCAGAAATGGAACACTCGTTGGAGGCTGTGATTACTAGGAACTAATAAAGCTTTATTAAAGAAATAAGTAATACAGTACACTAATCGTAAGGATATAAATGTAACAGGTTAGCAATGATAATACAAACATATACACAGAAATAGGGTAATAAGAATCAACCAAGCTCTATTGCAGTCTAGAGGTAAAATGATCAGTCTTAAGTGAAGCAGAATTCAGTTCAGTTTAGTGCAGTTCGAAGTAATCACTGTTGTTGTACCATTGGAGAGAGAGAGTGAGAGAGAGAGAGAGAGAGAGAGAGAGAGAGATACAGTTGGTTTCGGGCAGACCTTTTGATGTCCTCTGATCCTGCTGTGGTCACCGACTGTGACCCCTCCGTCCGGATACGACCGTTCTTCCGCGGTGAAGCCGGCACCCAGGCAAAGGTGGACACACACCCCAGGTTCCCACCGATCATACCTTTACACCCTGTGAGCCTCTGACCAATTCTCGCGAACCAGTTCTCCAAACTCCACCAACTTGTGGGGGCACATTGCTCTTTCCAGGGTCTCGTAGCGTGTCGTGCCTTAGCAAACCTGCTCTTTTTATCCCCCTACTGGGATATCACCTGTCCATCAAACTTCAAACAGTTCAGGTTCAAAGCAAACGGTCTGTCAATATCTGAATTCTGTTTCTTTCTCGTTAGTCTCTCTCTTCTCTCTTATTAACATTTTGAATGTTTCTCCATTGTCTTCCATTATCTCTCTCATTAGCATCATCCGTCCGGTAGCTCTGCTTGGCGTCACACATGACATTAGAAACAGAAAATATAAAACCCCAGATCAAAGACCATTTGCCCATTTCTGATAACACTACACAGTTCTTACTGCGTAGGCGGTATTACAGCCCCTTTTCCACAGAGCCCCACCAACAGCATATAGAGCCAAACCAAACCCAGCCCCAAAACCATCAAAAATATTATTAATCATCAGATTCAACAATATTGGACTATTAACAATACCCTGGGAGGTCCCATTATCCACCACAAACTCTGATTAAACTTCTTCACCCACCCTGAGGTTACAAACCTTATCAGGCATTTGGATTTATTGGTCAAATTGGTGCAATTAGGTTTGTTCAGATTTTTTAATTCCTGTCTCCTGTCAAAGCATCAGACATCATTGATCCTGACATCTGAAGTTTGCTACACACACAAAATGCTGGAGAAGCTCAGCAGGCCAGCCAGCATCCATGGAAAAGAGTAAACAGTCGATGCTTCGGGTTGCTGTCTGCTCACCTGGAGTAGCCAGGGGATAGGAAACACTGGAGTGTGAAGAGCAATATGGTGCTCACACTGCAGCCTGACCTCTTCAACAGCTCGAGGAGCAATGAGCAACAATGGCTGCCTCAGTCCTGCCCGTCATCAGATCGGACTCCCAGGATAGTATCTCTTCCCACTGCCAATGATTATGTGAGAGGAAATAACCAGAGCTGTGCCCTTGTTATCCCTGTCTCCATCCTCCCACCCTCTATTCACTTCTTTCTCCCAACCCTCACCCCCTTCTTCCTATCCCTTCTCCTCTCCTCTGATTCTTCACTAGCCCTCTCCTTTCCTTCCCTCCCCTGCTCTTCTGGAACCCCGTAGGGCCACCATCCCTCTTTCCTCCCACCTACCTCCTCCACTGCTGACCCCTCTTCTTCCCTCTTCAGCTGCTCATTCGGTTCTGGCTTATCATCTGGAGGAGCCTCTGAGTAGCTGCCCAGAGCCTGGTAACCACAGCAGAAGTCCTGGGTTTGGGATTGCCAAAGAGTCTCAGACTTCATATTAGGGAATAACCCTGTTTGATGGAAGATGCCGGCATTGGAGGGGAGAAGAATCCTGGGGCCTGCTCTCACCATGGAAGGGAAGCTTGGTGCAGGCCGGTCTGGAAGGCAGAGGAGAGCCTTGCCACAACCATCAGCTGAATCCTGACATTTGTCAGCAGTGAGGGGGTGCCCAGCCTTTTGCCTGGTGGTGTAGTTGGTAGAAAAGGGAGTCCTGGAAGTACAGAATTCTACAGCACTGAATTGAGTCATCTGCACCATACTGACTCTAATGCCCAACGACGCTAACAGCTTTGCCAGCATTAGGCCTACAGTATATACATTTTATATCCAGTCCGAAATGTCAGCTACAAGTTCTGTTTGTCGCTGCCTCCACCATTTCCTCTGACAGATTAGAGGTGCAATAGCACTTATCTCTGATCTTCTAAGGGACATGACTTCTAAGGAAACAATCACGTTAGTTCTCAGCAAAAACAATGTGCTAGAGGAAGTCAGTGGATCAGGCAGGATCGGCGGAGGGAGATAAACAGCTGATGTTTCGAGTCCAGACCTTTCATCTGGTCTAGACTCCCAGCAGAGATAACTTGCCAGATTCAGCGATTCAGGCAAGGTGAGCATCTGCCGCAGCTAGATCTGCCAGACTTGGTGCAGGATGGTGCTTGTTTCAATGTGCAGTATTACTCATACAGAACATCATCTTTCAGCATTCATAGCTCATCTTCTCTCTGGAGATGATGGAGCATCCTCCTGCGATTAGTGTTTGCCTCCACCGGATGTGGGGTGGTGGCAGAGCTTTGATCTGAGTTCACTTATGGAACAGGACAGCACTGAAGAACACCATTTGGTCCGCAATGTCTTCGTTCTGTTAAATGATGTTGGCTGTTTAACAACATATAGTTTTGTTTTGTAACTTCTCCAGCTTAGCCCCTCATGTTCAGTCACAAATCACTGAAAGTAGAGCACAGAAACAGGTCACAACCCATCTAGTCCATGCTGAAACTATTTAAACTGCCTACTCCCATTGACCTGCTCCGGGACCATAGCCCTCTATATCCCTACTGTCCATTTACCTATCCAAACTTCTCTTAAACATTAAAATAAAGCTCGCATGTACCACATGCTGGCAGCTCATTCCACACTCTCACAACCCTCTGAGTGAAGAGGTTTCCCCTGATGTTCCCCTTTTCACTTTCACCCATTGCCCATGACCTCTGGTGGTAGTCACACCCAACCTCAGTGAGAAAAACCCGCTTGCACTTACTTTATATCCCTCATAATTTTGTATACTGCTATCAAATCTCCTCTCAATCTTCTACATTCTAAAAAATATAACATAGAAAAACTACAGCACAATACAGGCCCTTCGGCCCACAAAGCCTTGCCAAAAATGTACTTACTTTAGAAATTACCTAGGGTTACCCATAGCCATTTATTTTTCTAAGCTCCATGTACCTATCCAGGAGACTCTTAAAAGACCCTATTGTATCTGCCTCCACCACCGTCGGCTGCCCATTCCACGCACTTACCACTCTCTGTGTAAAAAACTTAACCCTGACATCTCCTCTGTACCTACTTCCAAACACCTTAAAACTATGCCCTCTTGTGCTAGCCATCTCGGCCCTGGTAAAAAGCCTCTGACTATCCACGCGATCAATGCCTCTCATCATCTTATACAACTCTATCAGGTCACCTCTCATCCTCCGTCGCTCCAAGGAGAAAAGGCTGAGTTCACTCAACCTATTCTTATAAGGCATGTTCCCCAATCCAGGCAACATTCTTGTAAATCTCCTATGCACCCTTTCTATAGTTTCCATGTCTTTCCTGCAGTGAGGTGACCAGATCTGAGCACAGTACTCCAAGTGGGGGTCTGACCAGGGTCCTATATAGCTGCAACATTATCTCTCGGCTCTTAAACTCAATCCCATGATTGATGAAGGCTAATGCACCATATGCCTTCTTAACCACAGAGTCAATCTGCGCAGCTGCTTTGAGTGTCCTATGGACCCGGACCCCAAGATCCCTCTGATCCTCCACACTGCCAATAGTCTTACCATTAATAATATATTCTGCCATCATATTTGACCTACCAAAATGGTTGAACTCCATCTGCCACTTCTCAGCCCAGTTTTGCATTCTATCGATGTTCTGCTGTAACCTCTGACAGCCCTCCACACTATCCACAGCACGTCCAACCGTTGTGTCATCAGCAAATTTACTAACCCATCCCTCCACTTCCTCATTCTGGTCATTTATAAAAATCACAAAGAGAAGGGGTCCCAGAACAGATCCCTGAGGCATACCACTAGTCACTGACCTCCATGCAGAATATGATCTGTCTACAACTATTCATTGCCTTCTGTGGGCAAGTCAATTCTGGATCCACAAAGCAAGGTCCCCTTGGATCCTATGTCTCCTTACTTTCTCAGTAAGCCTTGCATGGGGTACCTTACCAAATGCCTTGCTGAAATCCATATGCACTACATCTATGGCTCTACCTTCATCATCGTGTTTAGTCACATCCTCAAAAAATTCAATCAGGCTCGTAAGGCACGACTTGCCTTTGACAAAGCCATGCTGACTACTCCTAATCATATTATGCCTCTCCAAATGTTCATAAGTCCTGCCTCTCAGGATCTTCTCCATCAACTTAGCAACCACTGAAGTAAGACTCACTGGTCTATAATTTCCTGGGCTATCTCTACTCCCTTTCTTGAATAAGGGAACAACATCTGCAAACCTCCAATCCTCCAGAACCTCCCCCGTCCTCATTGGTGATGCAAAGATCATTGCCAGAAGCTCAGCAATCTCCTCCTTCGCCTCCCACAGTAGCCTCATCTTGTCCGGTCCTGGAGACTTATCTAACTTGATGCTTTCAAAAGCTCCAGCACATCCTCTTTCTTAAAGTCTATGTGCTCAAGCTTTTCAATCCACGGTAAATCATCCCTACAATTGCCAAAATCCTCTTCTGTAGTGAATACTGAAGCAAAGTATTCATTAAGTACCTCAGCTATCTCCTCCGGTTTCATACACACTTTTCCACTGTCACACTTGATTGGTCCTATTCTCTCATGTCTTATCCTCTTGCTCTTCACATGCTTGTAGAAAGCTTTGGGGTTTTCTTTAATCCTACTCACCAAGGCCTTCTCATGGCCCCTTCTGGAACTCCTAATTTCATTCTTAAGTTCCTTCCTGCTAGCCTTATAATCTTCTAGATCTCTATCACTACCTAGTTTTTTGAACCTTTCGTAAGCTCTTCTTTTCTTCTTGACTAGATTTACAACAGCCTTTGTAAACCACGGTTCCTGTACCCTACTGTACTTTCCCTGTCTCATTGGAACATACTTATGCAGCACGCCACGCAAATATCCCCTGAACATTTGCCACATTTCTGCTGTACATTTCCCTGAGAACATCTGTTCCCAATTTATGCTTCCAGGTTCCTGCCTGATAGCTTCATATTTCCCCTGCTCCATTTAAACACTTTCCTAACTTGTCTGTTCCTATTCCTCTCCAATGCCTTGGTAAAGGAGATAGAATTGTGATCACTAACTCCAAAATGCTCTCTTACTGAGAGACCCGACACCTGACCAGGTTCATTTCCCAATACAAGATCAAGTACAGCCTCTCCTCTTGTAGATTTATATACATATTGTGTCAGGAAACCTTCTTGCATTTCATTTGTTCCCACCTGCCTATACCTGCTTTTGGCTCTTAACCAGGGCCTCAATATCTCTTGAAAACCAAGGTTCCCTATGCCTGTTATCTTTACTTTTTATTCTGACAGGGACATACAAGCTTTGTACTCTCAAAATGTCATTTTTGAAGGCCTCCCACTTACCAAGTACAGAAAACAGCCTGTCCCAATCCACATTTCCAGGTCATTTCTGGTATCATCAAAACTGGCCTTTCTCTAATTGAGAATCTCAACCCGTGGACCAGATCTATCGTTCTGCATATTTACTTTGATACTAATGGCACTGTGGTCACTAGATGCAAAGTGTTCCCCTACACAAACTTCTCTCACCTGTCCTACCTCATTCCCTAATAACAGATCCAATATTGCATGCTGTCTCTTTGGGACTTCTATGTACTGATTAAGGAAACTTTCCTGAACACATTTGATAAACTCTGTGCCATCTAGTCCTTTTACTGTATGCGATTCCCAATCAATATGTGGAAAGTTTAAAAATCACCTATTATAATAACCTTATGTTTTTTGAAACAGTCTGCAGTCTCTGTACAAATTTGTTCCTAAATCCCTGGGACTATTGGGTGTCTGTAATATATCCCCACTAACACAGAACATAGAACATAGAAAACCTACAGCACAATACAGGCTCTTCGGCCCACAAAGCAGCGCCGAACCTGTCCTTACCTTAGAAATTACCTAGTGTTACCCATAGCCCTCTATTCTTAGGCTCTGTGTACCTGTCCAGGAGTCTCTTAAAAGACCCTGTTGTATCCGTCTCCACCACCATCGCCAGCAGCCCATTCAAAGCACTCACCACTCTCTGTGTAAAAAACTTACCCCGAAATCTCCTCTGTACCTACTTCCAAGCACCTTAAGACTGTGCCCTCTCATGCTAGCCATATCAGCCCTGCGAAAAAGCCTCTGACTATCCAGACGATCAATGCCTCTCATGTCATACCTTTCTTATTTCTCAGTTTCACCCATAACACCTCACTAAACGAGTTCTCCAGACTGTTCTAACAGGGTACAGCTGTGACATTTTCCCTGACTAGTAATACCATCCCTCCTCCTTTAATCCCTCCCACTCTGTCATGTCTAAAACAACGTAACCCTGGAATATTGATCTGCTGGTCCGGCCTCTCCTGCAACCAAGTCTCACTAATGGCCACAACGTCATAATTCCGGGTGTTGATCCATGCCCTGAACTCACCCACCTTTCCTATGATAGTTTGTGCATTGAAATGTGTATTCTTGATGTTACTTTTGGCATGTTCTTCTGGATTCCTCACGGCTTGATAGTCTGACTGTAATGACGCAGGGATTGTAATGTCTGTCCACAAGAATCTACTCAGTCTGTTGCATTCAGCTCATCTAAAGTGATGGAGATGGTGCTCAGTGACAAAGGAACTTTGTCCCCACTGTGTGGTGGTCACTTCTGCAGCCGCATCTGCTACACATTAGGAGATTAGGTACTGCAAGATTATTGCTTGTGTTGTATTATTCACTACCTACCACAAACCAAGTCTGGCAGTGATGCATATTCCCTAGTCCATGCTAGTTTGTTTTCTTTTGAATTACTTTAATTGTTTGAAGTTACAAAGCATAATATTCCCTTAGTGACAGACTCAGGGGACAATCTGTGCCCTTCCTACTCGCAAGTATTTCTTCAGCTTAAGCATGATGGTTGCTGGTAATCAAGTTATGTTATTCCCCAGGAGTCAGTGCTCAAATCAATCCTTTGTTTTCATACCTTGAACTGACTTGGATATGGTAAAACCGATAAAAATTGCAAGTTTGTCAGTTATATCAAATCTGGGGGAAGGGAGTTGTTGCAGTGTGACAGACAAATAGTAGCCACAGGTCGAGGAGGAGCAGGATAACTGGGCTAGTAGCAGAGGGAAATGAATACAATGAAGTAATGCAGCAATAATGCATAATTGAAGTAATGCAGCAGCAATGCCTAATAAAGTCATGCATTTTGGAAGAAGGGATTGGGATTTGGCAGCATGAGGAAAATTACAAGGCTCTGGAGGGAAAATCAGGAGAGTCAGGTTAGCTCCTTAAAAGGGCCAGCACAAGAATGAGAGACAGGATGGCCTCTTTCTCTGCTGTCATAATTTATGCACAGAGCTTGAGTCAGGAGATCAAGAAGGTTGAGATGGCAGATAATTGACCTGGCGTGACTGGGAAATAGGAAGGGACAAGAAGAGAGGGAGGGAATGAGAGAGAAAACAAATGGTCAAAAGTGAAACAAATACTTTAAAAGGCAGAAAACAAAACATTTATTATTTAATTAAAATAGTATTTGCAAATAAATTCACTTTGTTTCAACAGTGATCTTGCAGCTTTTGTAGGGCGAGTCCTTTCAGTAAAATTGTGCAGAAGTATTTAAAAGCAGATAGTTTTCATGTAGAGGTCTTCTTGGATGGAGAAGCAATCTCCTTCACCTCTATTTTCAACAGTGCACCTCACAGTGTCTGTGTTCTGATCATCCTCAGTACATGTAGAGATGCCGTATTGCTACAGTGGCTTTAATTCGGACGCTCCTCACTGGATCAGACAGCAGAGCACATATCTTTTTGCAAGCGGAATCTGCGGAGAACTGCAGAGCAAACCCCGCTGCTGCGTGGTACATGAGAAATCCTATCAACGTGACAGCGTTTTCTCTGATCTCCGGTCGGGGATTCGTGAAGAAGGCAGTACAACTCAGTATGTAGCAAATTGCCCTGTCGGGCAAATCTTCACTGATGTGCCTGCACACTTTGCTCAAGTATACCTCATAGTCCAGTGTGGCGGCCTCCGGTGAGAGCTCTTGAAAGATTTTACTTAGGTTGTCTGACTCGGTGACTGGACCCATCAGCTTCAGCACTGACTTGCAGGCACTGACCACCTCAGGGCTCTCGTCGCTGAGGTGCAGCAACAAGCTGATCAGGGTTGGATGAAGGTGTTCTGCCAGCGCAGGGTTCCTCTCACCGCTCCCAAATTGCACTAGTTTCCCAAGAACTTTGAATGCAGAGGCTCTCATTTTTTCATGTTCATTTTCCAATAAAGGCTCAATTGTAAGAGCTACGTCAATCAGAATGGAGTCTTCAAAATGCTCTTGCTGTGAATCTAGGACCTTGAAAATGCTTGCCATGGCCTCAATTGCCATGAGATGATTGGATTTCCAGTACTTGTGTATCACCGCAACGAATACAGGTAACAACTTGCGGGAGTATTTTGCTATGTTTTGGGCTGCTCCTGTCGCAGTATTTCCTAAACCCCTTATCGCGAGTCCCTGAATAGTGGGAGAAGTGTCAATCAAACTCCGGAGTAAGCTTCCCACCAGGGTGTCTGCAAGTGATAAGTCCAATACCACTGCATGATTTAAAAGCTCAGCAAAAAATGCAACCGCAGCAATCCTCTGGCTCTCCTGAATATTAGCAAGGAAAGGAATGAGCTGCTCCACAATAGCGATGAGGTGAGGGGCGGCACACACTGACATCGTGCGGGCCAGCAGCATAATCCCCTCATGGTGCCTCCCCGGACTCTTCATCAGGTCCCAGCCGTTCCCTGCTGTAATGTAGGCATTGTCGCACTTCACGCTTCTCAGGATAGCTTGAAGTATTTCAACAGCATAATTGCAAATATCTGTGCTTGCAGATTCATCCGATGAGGTGAAGGATTTCTCTTGTTTTGGAATTCTCAGAAAATTCCTGGGGCACAACTGGACACTGGAACTGAAGTAAAGCAGAATAACACAGAAGAGCTGGGGAAACAGAATGTTTATTGTGCTCTTGGACCCGGGACAGCATATCATTGCATGAAGGGCATGAACAACAGCTAATGGCTGATGCCTGGTGAACACCATTTCATGAAGCAGAGATTCACTGTTGTCATCATACATCAGCTTTAAGTTATTGAGAAGGTACTTAATGGATGTCACGGCTAGTGCATTATCAGTCAGTAAGGATCTCCATATATCAACCATATGTGTCTGAAATGGAATTTGGTATTTGAGGAGATGGGGCAAAACCATTGGCACATTTTGTGAAGCTAGAATGGAAATAGAATATGTCACAAAGTGTGCTATTTGTGGCTGTGTAATCAACTGCAGTTGACGGTACAGAACTTTGATTATTCCTGGAATGTCAGTAAGGATGGTTCCACATTTCCTAATGAGGACATTTATGACAACAGAAGCCACGAAGGAACTATTCAATTGCTCGTCAGTAAGTCCTTCAGAAACAGTCAGCAGTAGTGTATTTACTTGATCATGGGGCACACAGTTGGACAGGACTGTTCCAAGATCTATATATACCTGATAGAGTGTCTCAAAATTGGCGTGCTTTAGTCCATTCTTAATGGTCTTCAGTTGTTCCACTTCATTATATTTGTGGTCCATATGAAACCCTTCAAACTGTAGCTGCAAGTGAAGCAGTATATACAGACAGTCAATGGCCATCTCCCTTACAGTAACTGATGGATCCGAGCATCGAACCACTATATATCCAGTAATAGCCACAAAATTCTGGGACGGAACTTTATCATTAATGACACCCGTATCCAGGTAATATGTCAGGAGATGCAAAGTGATCATCAAGGAATTTTCTCGTTCATAGTTCTTCCTGGATTCTATCCAAACTATCAGGAATTTAAAGAGATATTGAAGACCATTGGGTGACAAATCCAGAAGTAGAAGTTGCTTCAGGAGATCCTCCAGAGATACCAGTGTTTCTTTGTAAATCTCCTGCCTCTTAATCTTATCTCTGCTTTCACTACCCTCCAAAGGTGGCAAGCTGAAAATACTGTTCAGGCATGACTTAACCAAGTCACCATGACTATTTAATACAGAAAAAGGTTCTACCATTAAAAGGCAGGCACATGCATCCATAGCAGTCTTTCGAACATAAGTTGTCATTGAGTCAGTGGGCTCAGCCTTGATGAACTCTTGCATGTAGGCCAGTAGCTCCATTTTTCTGGTCATCTTGTAGGCAGTTTGCCCTTCCATGTGCTGGAATGCTCTGGCTATAAGTGTGATAGCCTTTATCAGACTTAACTTCATTGTTGAGTCTTTGACATGAATTTTCATTCCCAAAAGTTTTATGTTGAAGTGGTTCAATACGTTCTGTAAAATATCTGCCTCTATTCTAGGCAAAATAATCTCCTTGGGACAATGTTGGATTAAATATCCGTAGCACAAAATAAGTGTACTTTTCACATTCATTATTTCAAGACTGCCTTGGTCCTTCATGATCTGATAGAAACTTGCAGTTTTCTTAAAAATATTCAGTTTTGAACAATTTTTCAATATAGCCAGGGTTATATCTAAGTGAGTTTGGGCACAGTAGCCAATTCCAGTAGCTACACCTTCTCTTTCTAAATCTTTGTCATGTTCAACAATTTGCAACATCACTTGCAGTTTTTTCCTTACCACTTCCTGGCTCTGCGTCAGCTGCAGCACTATCCCAAGGCACTTGAACAGAAACCCCTTCTGCTGCGGAGAACATTGGCATCTGTGGATCTGCTTTGTCACCACCTCACTCAGCTGGATAATCCAGACTTCATCTTCTATCTCCCCCAGGGTCTGGGACAAAACCTGAAGTAGTTTCTGTTCCCATTGATATTGGAGCAGATCGTCCTCTGAAATTTCCTGCAAATAACGAACCAAATTTGGAAGTTCTTTGTCCCACACTCTCACAGCCGCTGGGTGAATATTAATGCCCAGGACCCATAGTAGGGACAGAGCAGGAGCACCTCGATGTCCACCCTCATACGGGGAAGATGACACGGCCAACAACCGAATCAGTAAAGCCTGGCGGTTTGGAAGATTGGTGTGTTCTTCATAATTTAAAACAAACTCAGTTTCCTCAGCTTGCTGTTTTTTGCTCCCAAGATACGCCAAGGAACTACAGACTGCAGCCAAAGCGTTAGTGTACTTTGCTGGGATAACAAACTCCAATAGCAATGGCCAGAGAATATTGTCAATCATTAATGTTGTAGTCAATTTTCCCAGTAATCTTTCATAGAGGTTCATTAATTCTCCGTCTGTCACCATACTGTTGCGCCCCTTTGAGCTTTGCTTGGACTCATGACATCGCTTGTCCTCTCCTGTGGGAAGTGCACATTGTTCAATTATAAATCGGATCACCTCCACTCCTCCTTCCAGTTCCAGGTAATTGCGACTGGCCATTGTATATATTAGCTTGCTGAGAAAACCCTTCACCTCGTTGTTGTTTCTTAAAACAGGCAGTGTCATGCTGTTCATAATCTGACTCTTGTGCCCGTCCATGTAAGAAGGAACAGTATCGATCAGGTAGTTCAACACAGCCAAAGTTCCCAGCTGAGTTTGCTCATTGGGGATTTCCAGCTGTGGCAGAAGGAACCCTATTATTTCTTCTGCAAAAGCTGAAGTTAGAACCTGAAAGCAACAAAGGATCTTATCCTGAAGACTTTCTGACAAGGGGTTGGGGGTTCGATCCATTGTAATGCAGATTTGACGATGTAACGTGATGAAGAGGGTCTCCAGGTGGGGCAGCAGCATCTTGCTGTTCCTTTCCAGGGCAGTAAACAGTATTCCACAGAGGACCTTAGTGAGGGAGATATCACTGTACGACTTTTGGTACAAGGACAGGAGGGTTGGAATTAAATTGGGCAACTCATTCTCTATTTTGTCACTGGGAAGCAGATAAACAATCTGGCCTATTGCTTTCACTACCCCTATGGTCATCTTAGGGTCACTGGAGTTCAACCAGGAGTGGAAAAGAATATCATAAGCACGGGAAAGCTCGCTGACATACATCTTCCTCATTGGCAGGTTAGGATCTGAAGCGTAAAAGAAAATGCTCCTGCTTATATAGCCCAAGGCATAGCAGATGACCCACTGCATTCTTCGACATGTTTCCACATGCACTAAATTGAGGATACTTTCCAACACTGGCTTCAACAAAGGGACCACAGCGTGCACATTTTCAGAACACAAGTTTGCCAGCGTTAAGATGGCATAGAAATAAGTTGGGGTCTGTTGTTGAATCATTGATTGCAGTTCCATGAAGACTTCATTTGGGAAACTGGAGCCCAGAGCTAGCAAAAGTTTACTTGCTGTCTCTCTGTGAGCATCGTTTATGCTTATTTTGGATATTTCCACCAAAGCCATTACAATTAGTTTTTTGAATAGTGGGCGGCTTAAGTGCCCAGCGTTGCCCTTCACAATTAGTATAATACTCTTCAGTATTGTTGTGCGCTGTAACAAGGGCAAATTCTGGTGCTCCATAAGAAACTTGTGAAGGAATTGGAGAACCCTTTTGCGTTTGGTCTGCCCCAGTTCTTGCAGGGTCTCAAGCAATCTCAGCCTAACCAGATCACTGCTATCAGGAGACAGGCTCAGAACTGCATTCATCCATGCTTCCACTTTCATAGTCACGCCTTTGTATAATTCACACTCACAACAAAGCCAGTAGAGCACGTTTCCCCACTCTTGATGTGATGCTTTCTCAATTCCTCGGATCCTTGCAAACAATAACTACTGAGACCAAGAACAAGAGATCTGAGAAATCTTTCTTTGTGCTTCAAAGGTCCAGATTCATTGTAAAGTTTTCAATCTGGTACAGTCACAACACATTACATTTGTTTAGAGACACTCTGAAAAATTAAAATGATCCTTTTGGATTCCCCAGTTGCCATTTATTCACCACGCAATTGTTATTCAATTACTTAATTATTTTATCATCCTTTTGTTAATGTTATTGTATCTTCTTCAATTTAATATTTAACATGTTGAGATGAACTTACCCATGATTACTTTTAGATTTAACTCATTTGGCAGGGATTCTACAGTGAGTGTTGTAGAGGGAGTCTTGATGTAAGCAAGCTCTTGTAGGCCCCAGCAGAGTTTAGAAATGTGGATGTGGTTTGATGCTCCAACTCAACCTGAGTGCTCCTCTCAGCTTGTTAGCTTTTCATCAAGAGTTTCTATTCTGGTAGTTCTGAACCACTTTGATGTTTTGAAAAACGTTGTTGATTATGTTGAAAGATTTTGATTTTAGAATTGCAGTCTACCAACTCAGTCCAGCATTGTGAAGTTGCCTTTGCAAAGAACCCTCAACATTATCCAACGGCAGGTTTTTGCTGCCATCACCAACTCATTGTGATGTCAACCGTCACATGACCTCTCTGGTGATGACCTCATTACTTAATGCCCGGGCCATTTAGAAATCATTTGTAAAATATTTTGAAAACTACTTGTGAAATAGAATGAAAGACATTGTTTTTGAGGCATTTGAAAAATGCAGCAATGTTTTACGAGTTACTTGTCTAAGAATGGAGAATTGAATTCCAAGGTATATCTGTGTAAATTATTAGAGGATGAGTTGCCTTTCTTCTAATAAATTTTGTATTTATCTTTAAAAAAGATATTGGGAAGCTTTTCTAAATAAAATATCTCAAAGTCTCTTAGTCCCTCTATTTCTACCTCCTCTATGAGGTGAGACAGGATAAATTCAAAGGAGATGGGTGGGCAAGATTTTTACAGAGAGAATTTTGAATGCCTGGAATGCTCTGCCAGGGGTGGTGGTGGGGACAAATATGAAAAGGAAATTGAAAGACTCTTAGATAGATATGCAAATATGCAGAGAATAGAGAGATATGGACATCATGCAGACAGAAATTATTTTCGATAGGCATTTAATTATCTGTTGAATTAGTTCAGCATGACATAGTGTGGCAAAGGGCCTGTTCCTGTGCTGTATGTTCTATCAGTAGCAATATTTTTCTTATTAAGTTATCTGTCAGCTAAATAACACAAGCTAAGGGATCTCAATAGACACAGGCCAAGCAAATATGCCAAATCTGGCATGAGCTCTCAGCTCATGACAAAACAATGACATAGATACGAGAACAAGATTCCCAGATGACACGTTACCTACTGGGTGCCAGGGTCCTGGATACGTCAGATTGAGTCCTCAGCATTCTTAAGTGGGAGGGCGAACAGCCAGAAGCTGTAGTTCACGTAGGTACTGATGACATGGGTAGGACGAGTGACGAGGTTCTGCATAGGAAATTGGGGGAGCTACCGGTTAAGTTACAGGGCAATTCATCCAGTGTTGTGATCTCAGGATTGCTACCCGTGCCAC
This sequence comes from Mobula birostris, assembly GCF_030028105.1. Classification (NCBI taxonomy): domain Eukaryota; kingdom Metazoa; phylum Chordata; class Chondrichthyes; order Myliobatiformes; family Myliobatidae; genus Mobula; species Mobula birostris. The sequence goes on along the minus strand of NC_092387.1, from coordinate 11,064,859 downwards.
GCGCTAGTGAAACCAGAATTAGGAAGATTATACAGTTTAACACATGGCTAAGGGATTGGTGTAGGAGGGAGGGCATAAGATTTTTGGATCATTGGGCTCTCTTCAAGGGAAGGTGGGACCTGTACCGAAGGGACAGTTTGCTCCTGAGCTGGAGAGGGACTAATATCCTAGTGGGAGGGTTTGTTAATGCTGCACGGTGGGGTTTAAACTAGAGTTGCAGGGGAATGCAGAGTGCCAGAACAGTTAGTGGAGACTTGTGGAGACAGATGTTAGTAAGACCTCAGAAAAAGATAGGAATCAAAAGGTTGAGCATGGTGCAACTAGTCTCTTAAACTGCGTATATTTCAATGCTGAAGATGAGGTAGCTGGTTTACAAATAGAAGCTGTTGATAGGGAAAAATTGCAGTCAGCAGGATGAGTTGCAATGTAAAAAGGCAGACAAAATCAAAAAGGGTGAATACAGGACAGAAAGATTTATATTTGAAACCGCGCAGTATACGGAATAAGGTAGATGAACTTGTAGCACAGTTACCGATTGGCAGGTATGATATTGTAGGTGTCACTGAATCATGGCTGAAAGAAGATAATAGCCGGGAGCTTAATGTCCAAAGATACACATTTCGTTGAAAAGACAGGCAGGAAGTCAAAGGGGTTGGTGTTGCTTTTTGGTAAAAAATGAACTCAGATCATTAGAAAGAGGTAACATAGGGTTGTAAGATGTTGAATTCTTGTGAATAGAGCTTAGGAACTGCAAGGGTAAAAAGACCCTGCTGGGAGTTATATACAGACCCCCTCAAACAGTAGTGAGGATGTGGCCTACAAATTACAAAGGGAGGTAGAAAATGCATGCCAAAAAGGCAAAGTTACGATAGTCATGGGGGATTTCAATATGCAGGTAGATTTGGAAAATCAGGTTGTTGTTGATTCCAGGAGGGGAATTTCTAAAGAATGTCTATGAGAAAGCTTTTTTAAGCAGCTCATGGATGAGCCCACTAGGGGATCAGCTATTCTGGATCGGATGTTGTGCAATGAAACAGAATTAATTTGAGAGCTTAAGGTAAAAGAACCCTTAGGAGAGGGTGATCATAACATGATAAAATTCACCCTGAATTTTGAGAAGGAGAAGCTAAAGTCAGATGTATCAGTATTACAGTGGAGTAAAGAGAATTACAGAGGCATGAGTTATAAAATTTTCTGTCTGTATGAAGGAAGAGCAACAATATGGTCGTCTATGCATCAGAACTAAGCATAGACTTTGGAACACAGAACAGTAGAGCAGAGAGACAAGCCTTTCAGCTTAAAATATTGTGCCTGACTACTGTAATTGATTTAGTAATTAAAGGTCTAACTAAATTAGTCCACTATGTCCATTCTTTATTTTTTACACATAAGACCAAAGATATTTGGCCCATCGGGTCTGCTCCACCATTTCATCATGGCTGATCCAATTTTCCTCTCATCCCCATTCTCGTGCCTTCTCCCTGTATCCCTTCATGCGCTGACCAATCCAGGATCTATCAACCTCTATCTTAAATCCATGCTCCATCCATGAACATCATCAGAAGCTCAGGATGACCATGGTGGAAAGAGTGTGGACTAGGTAACCAATTTTCAGAGCACGTGAACTGTAAGACCATAAGACATAGGAGCAGAATTTGGCCATTTGACACATTGAGTCTGCTCCGCCACTTCATCATGGCTGATTCATTTTTCTTTTCAGTCCCAATCTCCTGCATTTGCCACCCAGTATCCCTCCATGCCCGGACCAATCAAGAATCTATCAACCTCTGCCTGAAATTTCATAAAGACTTGGCCTCCACAGCTGCCTGTGGCAATGAAATCCACAGATTCACCACCATCTGGCTAAAGAAATTCCTCCTCATCTCTGTTCGAAAAGAACGCCCCTTTATTCTGAAGCTGTATCCTCTGGTCTTAGACTCTCCCACCATGGGAAACATCCTCTTCACATCCACTCTATCAAGGCCTTTCACCATTCAATAGGTTTCAATTACATCACCCCTCATTCTTCTGAATTCTAGTGAATACAGGCCCAGAGCCATCAAACGCTCTTCATATGACAAGCCATTCAAACCTGGAATAATTTTCAGGAACTTTCTTTGCATCCCCTCCAGTTTCAACACATCTTTTCTCAGATTAGGGGCCTAAAACTGCTCTCAGTACTCCAGGTGAGGCCTCAGCAGGGTTTTGTGAAGCCCTAACGTTACATTCACGTACCTAAGAGCCTCTTGAATGCTTCTATCACAGTTGCCTTCAACACCACCCCTGGCAGCTCATTCCAGGCACTCATCACTCTCTGTGTAAAATAATAACTCACCCTGCACACCGTACTTTCTTAACTGCTACTAAGATCAAAGTGGAACTCAGGCCAGGTCTCTCACAATGTGAGATAGCAGAGTGCCTGAGCTTGTGAACGGGAGAACACAGGATTATAGATTGCCACACACCTTTGATTGGAAGCCATTTGAATTCCCCTTCGTTGATGCTGCCAGACCCACCGAGTTCCTCCAGCATTTTGTGTGTGTTGCTCAAGACATCCAGCATTTGCAGAATCTTTTGTATCTTAGAAAGTTTCCCCTCAAACCTTAAATACATGGCCTCTGCTATTAACAAGTGGAAGCATACCAGCTACCCAATTTATCTATGTGTCTCATAATCGTATGAACTTCAGTAAGGTCTCCTCTTAGCCTCTTCCGCTCTGGAGAAAATAGCCCAAGTTTGTCTAACCACCCCATATCACATGTCTCTAATCCAGGTAGTATCCATCTTCTGCACCCAAATGACTGGAGACCAGCAGTGCTCCACATATGGCAGAGACAGGCCCTTGTGGGACCCCCACAGCTACACTTGGAGAACATGAGTGGTTGCTCAATGTGAACAAGTTCAGGTGCATGCAGGGGATTCTAGTTGGGCTGAAAATGCCCAGTGGTAAGTACACATTGAGCATTGGAACCACCCTAGCCGCAGAATCTCATCAGTGGGGAACTTCTTTACTATGTGTGTCCCTGCTTAATTTCCAGAATAGCTTGATTCAGCCAGACACCTCAGTTCTCAAACACAGGATTAGAAAATGAGTGCTCTGCGACTGAATTTTAGGACTGGTGTCTTGAAATGATGCCAAAAAGGAGATGTCTGGGTTGTTGCCAAAGCAAGAAGCTTCTCTTTGGAGTGATCTTTTCCCAGACCTGCAAATGACTCAACAACCTTTGTAATCATGCATTACGCTGTAATCACATTACCTCTAACACCAGCACAGCCTTCCAGTCCAACAAATCCTGCGCTTCCTATTTGACATCCCAAAGTTCCCCATGCCTGAATCATAATCTGCTGGTGAAGTTCAGATGCTGTCCAACCTTGAGAATGGTTCTGGTCTCCAATGGTTCTCTTATGATGGGTAATGATTGAGAAATGGGTGCTTGTTCTCTTATTCTTGTTCACCTTGTTTTTCATCTTGTTCTCCAATGGCTATACCATTTAATGTCCCATACTTACAAAATGTGCATGTTTGCCAACTTATTATCCTGCTCGAAGGAAGCACCTGTGCTTACGTTATGACTTTTTCTGTGCTATGGGTAGGGGAAGAACTTTAAGAAATCCCTCTACATTGAAATTCTTCCCTCTTCTACTTTAACATTGCCCAGACTGGAGATGCCACATTTGATCTTCAGTGAAGAATTTATTTTTGGCACTGTTTATAATTTGCCCATCTTGAATGTGTGCAAAATCAGGTGTGCAAACATTGCACTCCACTGCTTATTTATGGTCAGTCTTGGCTTGATGGTGACATAATACATGTCCAAGGCTCACTCTGAAGTTCTGAAGGGAGACTGTAAGGCCTGCCAGTTGTGAGGAGAGAATGAGATATTGCAGATTATACTTGACTGTCCACATTTTTAGGCCCTTGTTATTATAGTTCCTGCCTTCCACTCAATTGTGTGGTGCATCTTCCCAGTTAAATGTGTCAATAATGCTTGCTCACTTTCTGTCTCCAGAGTCCAGTAGATGTCATGGCTGCTGAAAGCAGGGACACACTTCCCACAGACAAGCTGCACTTACTTCTGCTGGGTTCACTTGGAAGAAGATATTTCCGAGTAGAATGAGTTTCAAAAAGTATCTGGATTCAAAGATCAAAGACATGCTGCAATAGACCATATTGCAATAGACTCTGCATCGATTCTCAGTTACTGAGCCAGAGTAAGTTCTGAGATTCCGTACTGAAAGGTCAGGAGGTTGAAAACGTGGATTCACTAGTCAAAACTTCCCAGCGCCTTTTTGTTTTTGCTTCGGTTTGAAACATTTTCTCAAATGGGAAAAGCAATGAAGAATCTCTCTCACACCATAATAGGAGGTGCTGTAATCAAGGCAGGGAGGAGAGAGATGAGCAGCTTACTAGCTGCGTTAAGGGTGCATTCTCCTGCTATGAATAGATGCAGTGAATTAGGCCAACTGTGAGAGAATGGGATGTCTTCCCTCTGTTGGCCAAGACCAGGTGAGCTCCCACAGGCATCAGAAGATGGTTTCTGGATCTGATACTGGTCTGTGTCCTTTGCAAGTCACACGAGTCATTATACTGTCAAGCAATTAAATAATAACATTTGGTACTAGTAGCAGACACCGTAAGAAAGTTGATTATTATAGCGCCTGCCACTTTTAATATGTGCCACTTGTTGACCAGAGCTGATCAGAAAAAAAGCCGGTTGTTGAACAGTTGGACCTCTTTGGAAGAGACAAGGATGGGATGCAGCCTGTCTGAGAGACAACACAAGAGACTGCAGATACTGGCATCTGAACCAAACAATAAACTGCTGGAGGATCTCAGTGGGTTGGTCAGCATCTGTGGTGGCGAAGGGTCGATGACACTGCGCTAGGACCTACAGTGCAGAGGGAGATATTTCTAATACTGTGCAGTGAGACAGAGACCTGTAGGTGATAGCTGAAAGCAGATAGGGATGGGTGAGAGGCAGATGGAACCAAGTGAGGGAGGGCCAAAGTCGAGTTTATTGTCATCTGCACAGGTGCAGTGAAAAACTTAACTTGTAGCAACATCACAGGCATGTAAGTTTAACAGTGGATATAGACCTTCAGAAGCTAAGGGGGTTGTAGCAAAACTTGTGGGATAATGGGCATGAGGGAGTCACCTTCATAGTATACATAAAACTGTTGAGTTGATGGGAGAAGGGGCCAAAACAAGAAGAGGAGGAATTATTTTGACACAACTTAGAATCGGGCAAGCTATGCTTAATTATTCCTTATATCTTGTCAGAAAACATCAGTCTGGGGTGTGTAGGTTTTGCCATCATTATGAAACAGTTGAACATACATTATTACAGTGTGAAGCATACAAGCTTGAAAGAAATCAAATGCAGTCTTCATTGCAATGTTTGCTGGTTGATAGTTTTCATTTTAAAACTTTAAGTTATGGGAGTGACTTTAATGTGTAGGGGGTATCTTCTTTTATGTTACTGCAAAGACTAACAAAATGGCTTTTCTGTAATAATAACTGCGATGTAAGGAGTTCTCTCTCTCTGCTTGTTTGGGTTATATTATTGATAAGAGAGAGAATGAACCAATTGGGATAGATGTTATTCTTTCTTGTCTGTCTGTAAGCTATTGTTTTTCACGGGCTTTGGGGCAGCAGGTGCAATGGGAACAGGGAGAGGAGACGCAATGCTGTAAGCTGGGCAGCAGAACGGACCCTGAGCGGGAGTCTGAGGCCCAGGGTCTGTGGCGAGGAGAGAAGATGAGGACAGGAGCATCTGGTCGACCACCATGATTGGTCCCAGGCGGCGGGTTGAGGGGATTGGAGGGGATCGAATGGTGGAAAGAAGACTCCGTTAATTGAGCTCCAACCTTTGTGGTTGAACTTTGATAAGTTTGGTGCCTTTTACTTTCCTTTTATTTTTTATCTCTATTTCCAGTAAGATCTATAAAGTATAATCATTTAATCGCATATGGTGTATGGTCTGTTATTTGGCGAGGTGGGGTACATCACACAGCATCCACACAAACTTGATTACCCAGTTTGACAGGGCCGAAGGCTGCTCCCCCTAGATGGAAGGGAGCTGAGCGAGCCTAAGGCTTACCAGGGGGCTACAAATGTAATTCAAAATATTGTCTTTCATTGCTAACAATGTATAGGGCTTTTTGGGGTAATTTAGCTTTCATTTTAAAGAGAAGCAGTAAGGTTTTTTTCCCAATTCTCTACACCACACTCCAGTCCAGTTGGTGGTGGTAATGCACCTTTAAGTTGGAATGCCAACCACCATAAAAGACAGCAGTAGAAGAAGAAGAAGAAGAAGAAGAAGAAGAAGAAGAAGAAGAGGAAGAAGAAGAGGAAGAAGAAGAAGAGAAGGCTCAGTGCTCAATCATTAGCTCATCATTGGATTCTTGTTTACCATCTAGTCAAGAATACTGACTTTGTCTCAGTCTCATTATCAGGTCTCGATTCTAGTCTCGGATACTCCAGCACATGGGCCCTTACCATCCTCACCTAGATCTCTTGTCACACGTAGGTTTGAGCCAACATGGACCCAATGGGGTATCAGAGTCTCTCGTGAGCTGTGGCCAGCCAAAGTGAGAAGATCTCAGGACAGAACCTGAAGATACATGACCTCCAGGCTGCCATGTGCCGTCTGTCGCTAGCAGAAAACCAGAATTGCTCAGGTGACGCTATCAGTCACACCGTGGAGTCAGTCCATCTTGCGACCCTGGAAAAGTTCAGCGGTACAGTGGTTTCCTCACACAGTGCTTGTTGGCTTTTGAACTCCAGCTGTCCCAGTTTCCTACAGAGCATAGAAAAGAGGCCTTCATGATTTAGAAACCATAGAAACCATAGAAAAACCACAGCACAGAAACAGGCCTTTTGGCCCTTCTTGGCTGTGCCAAACCATTTTCTGCCTAGTCCCACTGACCTGCACACAGACCATATCCCTCCATACACCTCCCATTCATGTATCTGTCCAATCTATTCTTTAATGTTAAAAAAGAACCCCCATTTACCACCTCGTCTGGCAGCTCATTCCATACTCCCACCACTCTCTGTGTGAAGAAGCCCCCCCAATGTTCCTTTTAAACTTTTCCCCCCTCACCCTTAACCCATGTCCTCTGTTTTTTTCCTCCCCTTGCCTCGGTGGAAAAATCCTGCTTGCATTCACTCTATCTATACCCATCATAATTTTATATACCTCTATCATATCTCCCCTCATACTTCTACACTCCAGGGAATAAAGTCCTAACCTATTCAACCTTTGTCTGTAACTGAGATTCTCAAGTCCTGGCAACATCCTTGTAAACCTTCTCTGCACTCTTTCAACCTTATTTATATCCTTCCTGTAATTTGGTGACCAAAACTGAACACAATACTCTAGTTTCGGCCTCACCAATGCCTTATACAACCTCATCATAACATTCCAGCTCTTATACTCAATACTTTGATTAATAAAGGCCAGTGTACTAAAAGCTCTCTTTAGGACCCTATCTATCTGTGACACCACTTTTAGGGAATTTTGTATCTGTATTTCCAGATCCCTCTGTTCTACTGCACTCCTCAGTGACTTATCATTAACCCTGTATGTTCTACCTTGGTTTGTCCTTCCAACGTGCAATACCTCACACTTGTCTGTATTAAACTCCATCTGCCATTTATCAGCCCATTTTTCCAGCTGGTCCAAGTCCCTCCACAAGCTTTGAAAACCTTCCTCACTGTCCACTACACCTCCAATCTTTGTTTTATCAGCAAATTTGTTGATCCAATTTACCACATTATCATCCAGATCATTGATATAGATGACAAATAACAACGGACCCAGCACTGATCCTTGTGGCACACCACTTGTCACAGGCCTCCACTCTGAGAAGCAATCCTCTACTACCACTCTTTGGCTTTTTCCATTGAGCCAATGTCTAATCCAATTTACCACCTCTCCATGTATACCTAGCGACTGAATTTTCCTAACTAACCTCCCACGCGGGACCTTGTCAAAGGCCTTACTGAAGTCCATGTAGACAACATCCACTGCCTTCCCTTCATCCACTTTCTTGGTAACCTCCTCGAAAAACTCCAATAGATTGGTCAAACATGACCTACCACGCACAAAGCCATGTTGACTCTCCCTAATAAGTCCCTGTCTATCCAAATGCTTGTAGATTCTGTCTCTTAGTACTCTTACAATCCTTCTACTCTTAATATACCTGTAAAAGCTCTTTGGAATATCCTTCACTTTGACTGCCAAGGCAACCTCATGTCTTCTTTTAGCCCTCCTGATTTCCTTCTTAAGTATTTTTTTGCACTTTTTATACTCCTCAAGCACCTTATTTACTCCCTGTTTCCTATACATATCATACAACTCTCTCTTCTTCTTTATCAGAGTTGCAATATTCAAAGATTCAAACATTCAAAAACCTGATGTCATTCTAACCATACATCAGCTCTGCAGGGCAGAATGAGACAGCGTTTCTCAGGAGCAGTGCAATCACAACATAACAAACGCAACACTAAATAATAAACATAACAATAAATAGTAAAACACAGCAGCCACATGTCAGTTAAAATCAGTTATAAGTGTCCAGTGCAAGTTAAAAGTGTCCAAAGCAGAGTCAGGTAGAGCAGCTATTTAGCAGTCTGACTGCCTGTGGGAGGAAGCTGTTTAGTAGCCTTATGGTTTTAGTTTTGATGCTCCTGTAACATTTGCCTGATGGCAGAAGAACAAACAGTTCATGGAGAGGGTGTGAAGGGTCTTTAATGATGTACCGTGTCTTCTGGAGGCATCGACTCTGAAAGAGGTCTTGGACAGAAGGTAGGGAGACCCCAATAACCTTCTCTGCTCCCCTAACCGCCCTCTGCAAGGCTTTTTTGTCGACAGCACTGCAGCTGGAGTACCAGGTTGTGATGCAAAAGGTCAGCGCACTCTCAACCACACCTCTGTAGAATGTAGTTAAGATGTTAGTGGGGAGTGATGCTTGTTTAAGCTTCCTCAGAAAGTGCAATCTCTGCTGGGCCTGTTTCACAATTCCAGTGGTGTTCCTGGACCAAGTGAGATTGTCCGAGATCTGCACCCCAAGGAACTTGATGTTTTCCACTCTCTCCACTGTGGAGTCGCTGATGCTGAGGGGTATGTGCTCAGGCTGAGACCGTCTGAAATCGACGATCATCTCCTTGGTTTTGGTGACATTAAGCATCAAGTTGTTATCCCTGCACCAGCTCTCTAGGTGTTTGACCTCCTCCCTGTGCATAGTTTCATCATTTTTGCTGATGAGCCCCACCACTGTGGCATTGTCTGCAAATTTAATTATCAGGTTCTCCTTGAATCTGGCTGCAAGTCATGTGTTAGCAGTGTAAACAGCAATGGGCTAAGCACACAGCCTTGTGGGGATCCAGTGCTCAGTGTGATGGAGTCAGAGATGTTCCTGCCAACACGGACTGACTGTGCTCTCTCTGTCAAGAAATCCAGAATCCAGCAACACATGGCAGTGTTAAGGCCAAGCAGCGACAGTTTCTCCACTAGTTTCTGCGGGATGATGGTATTGAACGCTGAACTGAAATCAATGTACAGGATTCTGGCATAAGTGTCTTTGTTGTCCAAGTGAGAGAGAACTGTGTGCAGTGCGGTGGATACTGCGTCCTCTGTAGAGTGATTTGGACGATAAGCAAACTGCAGAGGATCCAGCGATGAGGGGAGGCTGGCTGTGATATGAGGCTTGACAAGCACTTCAAAACATTTCATCACTATGGGGGTCAGGGCAACGGGATGGTAATCATTCAGACAGGCTACAACTGATTTCTTTGCTACAGGGATGATTGTGGAGGTTTTGAAGCATCTGGGGACGATGGCTTGACTAAGGGAGATGTTGAAAATGTCTGTCAGGACATCTGCTAATACATCAGCACATTCCTTGAGCACACGTCCAGGGATGTTGTCAGGACCTCCCCCTTTTTGTGGGTTGACCCTGGCAAGGGTCCTCCGTGTTTGCTCTGGATCAATGATTGGAGCTGGCTGGTCAGATGGTAAAAAGGGACTGGTTCTCCCCCTTGCTGTAGTGGTTGATGCTTCGAAGCGGGCAAAGAAATTGTTAAGCCTGTCTGGAAGAGAGGCGTCGCTGTCATCGGTTTTCTGCCTGATCTTGTAGTCTGTCAGAGCTTTAATTCCCTGCCACATCCGTCTGGTGTCACCTGTGTCACAGAAGTGTCCATGTATTTTGCCCACATAGGCTCTTTTCACTTTCCTGATCCCTAGTGAAAGCGCAGACCTGGCTGAGCAAAGCGCACTCCTGTCCCCCGATCTGTAGGCTGTGTCACGGGCCTTCAGTAGTGAACGCACCTCTGTTGTCATCCATAGCTTTTTATAACCACGTGTGGTGAAGGTTTTCATCACAGTGACATCCTCCGTGCATTTGGCTACGTAGCTGATTACTGCCTCTGCATACTCCTCAATGTCTGTATGGTCGTCATAGGAGGCTGCTGTTTTGAATATGTCCCAGTCTGTGTGCAAAAAACAGTCTTGTAGCGCTGAGGCTGCTCCTTTTGGCCAGACCCTTATCTCTTGAGAACCAAGGCTCCTTATTCCTATTCACTTTGCCTTTAATCCTGACAGGAACATACAAACTCTGCACTCTCAAAATTTCTCCTTTGAAGGCTTCCCACTTACCGATCACATCCTTGCCAGAGAACAACCTGTCCCAATCCACGCTTTTTAGATCCTTCCTCATTTCATCAAATTTGGCCTTCCTCCAGTTTAGAACCTCAACCCTAGGACCAGATCTATCTTTATCCATGATCAAATTGAAACTAATGGTGTTATGATCACTGGAACCAAAGTGCTCCCCTACACACACTTCTGTCACTTGTCCTAACTCGTTTCCTAACAGGAGATCTAATACTGCATCCCCTCTAGTTGGTATCTTTATATATTGATTTGGAAAACTTTCCTGAACACATTTTACAAACTCTAACCCATCTAGACCCCTAACAGTATGGGAGTCCCAATCAATATGTGGAAAATTAAAATCCCCTACCACCACAACTTTATGTTTCCTGCAGTTGCCTGCTATCTCTCTGCAGATTTGCTCCTCCAATTCTCGCTGACTGTTGGGTGGTCTGTAATATAATCCCACTAATGTTGCCATACCTTTCCTGTTTCTCAGCTCCACCCATAAGGACTCAGTAGACAAGCCCTCTAATCTGTCCTGCCTGAGCACTGCTGTAACATTTTCCCTGAAAAGCAATGCTACCACCACCCCCCCCCACCTTGCACTCCTCTGCCTCTATCACATCTGAAACATCGGAACCCTGGAATATTAAGCTGCCAGTCCTGCCCCTCCTGTAGCCAAGTTCCTAGCATTGAAATATATACACCTCAGAAGATTTTTACCACCACTCACAACCTTTCTACTTGCGGCTTTCCTTGAACTTTTAACATCATTTATTTTCACCCCAGCCTCACTGTCAGCTCTGGCACTCTGGTTCCTATCCCCCAGCAAATCTAGTTTAAAGCCTCCCCAATAGCACTAACAAACCTCCCTGAAAGGATATTGGTCCCCCTGTAGTTCAAGTGTAACCCGTCTCTCTTGCACAGGTCCCACCTGCCCCAGAAGAGGCCCCAATGATCCTGAAATCTGAAACCCTGCCCCCTACACCAGTTCCTCAGCCACTTGTTCATCCTCCAGAGCATCCTATTCCTACCCTCACTGGCACGTAGCACAGGTAGCAATCCTGAGATTACCACCCTCGAGGTCCTGCTTTTCAACTTCCTACCAAGCTCTCTATACTCACTCTCCAGGACCTCCTCACTCTTCCTTGCTATTTCTTTCCTGACTGGGAGAAACCTGGCCTGGGCCACCACAGCTTGGAGGTCTGAGATTTGCTCTGATTTGGAAGAATTCATTAACGCCATGAAGAGTGTGTTCCATCATGCCGCCAGAGCAAACAGATCCTCGGACCGTCTGATGAAGGTGCATCAAGGTAGACGGTCAGCAGCCGACTGCGCAACTGAGTTTTGGACTGTGGCCAAGGAGTGTGGCTGGGTCAAGGAGGCCTTGGCCACTCTGTACTGCCACAGACTCTGAACCCAATAAAAGGATGCCCTTGCTTTGGGGGAGCCGGTAGAGGACTTGGAGGCTATGATTAATCAGTCCATCCACCTCGATAATCGCCTGGTGGAGCAAAAGTGGGACCATCTCAAGAAGCTGAAGAAGGCTAGCCCAAGCCAGGCTTTATCGCAATGACCAGTCCGTCTCCTGCACAGGATCCTGTCAAGCCAATGCAAATAGGCTACACAAGACTCTCCAGCAATGGGAAGTCCTGGCATTGGGTCAAGGTTGCTGCAACTACTGCGAGGAAGCAGGTCACTTGGGGGCCAAATGTCCAAAGCTGCAGCCATTGGGAAACTGCTAAGGCTGTCCAGTGTCGGGAGGACTGTGATGGTAGCAGCCTTACTCCTAACTCTACTGATTCCACTGTCCTGCTGAGGGTGGAGATCTCCTGGGGAAAGAACTAGCGAAAGGTCAATGCTTTTGTGGGTTCTGGGGTAGCTGGTAATTTCCTGGAATGGGGGACAGCCTGTCAGTTCAATGTACCTCCACAGGAGTTGAGCCAGCACATAGACACAACTGCCCTGGATAGATGTCCTCCTGGGTCTGGACAGATCCTGCAGCAGACTTCGGTTTTACAAACGAGGATAGGGAAACATGTGGAGGACTTTGTTTTCATATCATAGGCTGTCCTCACATAACCCTGATCCTCGGGTACTCTTGGCTGTCCAAATAACCCTTCTGTGAACTGGGAGGAAAGGAAAAACATGGCATGGATCAAGTTTTTGAAAGAAGGAATGTTCTTGGTTTGGTGTTCCGACACCCAGGCTCTCCCGAGACCAGTGGCCAATGAAGAGGCAGGCTTTTGCTAGGGGTAACCTGAAGCCTTTGGGAGATTTAGTCCCACCTCCATGGGCAGACAAGCTGGCTCCAGTCAACAGGATCGTGCTAGTCCCAACCCTGTCTAGTCAGGGGTGTGCTGAAATGGGAGAGAAAAATCTCTAGTTCAGTAACAAACCAAGAAGCCTACCAAGGAGGTGCCCAAGAATTCTGGAGCCCTAACAAGTCTCCTGGTCCCATCTAAAGGAAAAGCTCCTAAACGTAGATCCTCAGAACTTGGTCCCAGGAGGACAAGGACTATTCGTAGCACCTCGTAACCACAGTCCAAGGATATGAATGAAAATTTGGTCCAGTCTCTGGAGTCAGATAAGGACTCCAATTTGGACCCTGTTTAAGCAATGGACTCCAATGAACCTATGGAGGAGACTTTGAGGTCTTCTGAATCAACCTGCTACCTAGGGAGTCTCTGGAATCATCCTTGGAGGGATGTTTGGGGGTAGATGCAACACACAAGCTGGTTGATATCACCTCCATTTACAAGGATTTGGAAGAGGTCTTCATTAGGGGAAAGGCCTCAATTCTACCACTGCACCAACCTCACAACTGTGCAATAGACCTACGGTCTGATACTTGACCTCCATGGGGTTGATTGTATGCACTCTCTGAGCTGGAGAGACTCGCTACGGAGGAGTACATAGAAGAGACACTTGCCATGGGACTCATTCAGCCCTCCACATCACCAGACAATGCAGGCTTCTTCTTTGTACAGAAAAAGAATGAAGTCTGCGGCCATGTATTGATTATAGAGGACTGAGTCGCATAAGGGCCAGAATCATTACCCCCTTCCACTCATGAATACTGCCCTCGAGATTCTCCAGGGGGAAAGAGTATTCTCAAAGCTAGACTTGTGAAGTGTGTACAATCAGGTTCACCTAAAAGAGAGTGACAAGTAGAAGACTGCGTTCAACACACCGATGTGGCACTATGAGTATCTGGTCATACCCTTCGGGCTTGCTAATGTGCCAGCAGTCTTGCAGGCCCTCATAAACGACAGGCTCCAAGATGCTCTCCATGAGTACACCTTTGTCAACTTGGACGACATCTTAATTTTCTCAAAGTCCATGAAGGAACATGTCGCTCATGTCAGAGATATCTTAAAGAGGCTTCTAGATCATTTATGTCAAGCTTAAAAATTCCAGATTTCATGTGACCACAGTTACATTTTTGGGTTGTATCATCTCCAATGGCAATCTCAAAATGGACCCCATTAAGACGCAGGCAGTCAGAGATTGGCCCCAACCATCTAACGTGAAACAAGTCCAATGATTCCTGGGATTTACCAACTTTTACTTAAAGTTCATCAGGAACATCAGCTCAGTGGTGGCTCTGCTAATGGTACTAACTAAGAGATCCTTTCGCTTGGACTACCAAAGCTGACACTGCTTTTGCAGAACTCAAACAGCAGTTCACAACAGCTCTCATTTTGGTCTCACCTAATCCAGACCTTCCCTTTGTTGTGGAGGTGAACATCTCGGACGTCGGAGTGGGTGCAGTATTTTCTCAACAAGCACCCTTGGACAATAAGTTGCACCCATGTGTGTTCTTTTTCAGGTGTCTAACCCAGATGGATGTGAACTTTGCTCTTGGAAATAGAGAACTGCTCTCGGTCAGGTTGGCATTGGAGGAATGGCGTCACTGGCTTTTGGGGGCCAGTAACCCTTTTACTGTGTGGATAGACCTCAAAAATCTGGGTTACATTCAGGAAGCCAAAAGACTGAATTCCAGACAGGCCACCTGGTCTCTTTTCTTTAACCATTGCAATTTAGTTCTGACCTATTGATCAGGGTCAAAAAATTAAAAACCGGATGCCTTGCCTTTTCAGTTTGACGAACCCAAAAAGAGGAGCAACCTATCACCATTTTGCCCCAAGGCAAGGTGATAATGCCCATTCATTGGAGAATTGACACACTTGTAAGCAAGGCTCAGGCACTAGGGGAGAGTCCAGAGAATGGTCACCCGTACGTGCCAAGCTCTATCAGGCCTAAGGTTTGTCAATGAGGATGTGCTTCTAGAATGACCACTCACCCAGAGTTTGCCGGAACTCCTCGAGTTAAGAGGAGATACTGATGGCCTGGTATGTCTAAAGAAATGCATGCATGCGAGTTGAGCACTTGGAGCAAGGAGTTCTGCCCACAACCTTAATGGCTCCTTCTCCCTCTACCTGTTCTGGACAGACCATGAGCGCATATCTCCATGGACTTTGTCACAGGCTCTCCACCTTCCAAGGCAAAGACTGTCATCCTGGTGACTGAGGATCGCTCCTTGAAAGCCCGTAAATTCATCAGGTTGGACAAACTACCGCAGTGACAGAGATGACTGAGGTCAGGTCTTCAGGGTTCATGGATTTCTGGTTGACATTGTGTCAAATCATGGTCCGCAATTTGCTTTGTGTTTTTGGGAAGTGCTCTGTATACTGATTGGGGCTACAGTGAGCCTTTCCTCTGGGTTTCACCTGCATTCCAACAGTCAGACCGAGCGGGTAAACCAAGCTATGGAGCAAACCCTGAGATGCCTGGCCTCAGGAAAAATAGACGAGTGGTGCGACCATTTGATGTAAACAGAAGTCACCCATAACACACATTCTGCGCACGAGATGTCACTGTTTAAATGCCAGTTTGGGTATTCTCCACCACTCTTCCCTGAGCAGGAGGCTGAGGTTGGGTGTTCCTGTCGCCAAAGATCTCATCTGATACTGCAAAGAAAAATGGCGAGGGAGATTTTGTTGGCCTCTACCCATATGACCAAACTGAAGGCTAACCATAAGAGAAGACGGGGACCACCTGGTTGTCGGCTCAAGATTTGCCTCTCCACGTGGAGTCAAGGAAAATGGCGCCCAAGTTCTTAAGAAAATGAAACTGGTAGCTTACAGCCTGCAGCTCCCCAAGACCTTTAAGATCAATCCCACTTTCCATGTGTCCAAGTTGAAACCTGACAGTACCCATCCTTTAGCCCCACCACCATCAGCCCCACAGCCACCCAGATTTGTTGCTGGGAGACAGGTGGGACTTCTGAATCCACAAACTCTTCGGGGTGTTCAACAGTTCCTCACTGACTGAGAAGGGTTTGGACCTGAGGAATGGTGCTGGGTTCCAGAAAGTGACATTCTGGGCCCGGCTCTGATCTATGATTTCTGTCAGCATCACCCCCAACGGCCAGGGCCGTCAGGAGTCGGCCATAGGGTAGGGGCTCCCGTTATGATATGCACCCAACCACGCCAGTTTCTGGGGTTTAGGCACTCAGATTCTCCAGAGTATGGATAGCTGCTATTGGCAGTGAAGTGCTAATTTTCTTTGGAGGATTGAGGAAAGTACTGTGAGATGGTGTCACCTTATCTGGATGAGACCTGATCAGCCGTTGTGTTTATCCCATTGGGTGCTGACTGCCTCTGTCTTTGGCAGTGTTTTCTCTGCACTCATGCAGTCTGCTGGAGGAACTCAGAGGGCCACATAGCATCTGCTTGGGGGGAAAGGAATTGTTGACAATCGGGTGAAAACCCTGTATCAAGTCCTGGTCAACCTAGGATGCTGTTTGACCCACTGAGTTCCTCCTGTAAACTGTAAGTTGCTGAAGGTCCCTCCTTCTGTCACCTCTTGTATCACCTCTACTGGCTGGTTTTGTTTTTATTTGTAGCTATAGCACAAAACAGGCCCTTCTGGTCCTTCGAGCTGCGTCACCAGTAACCCACCAATTTAACCCTAGCCTAATCATGGGACAATTTTCAATGAGCAATTAACCTACTAACTGGGATGTCTTTGGGCTGTGGGAGGAAACTAGAGCACCCAGAGGAAACCCACGCATGCCATGGGGTGGATGTACAAACTCTTTATAGAGGACACCAGAACTGAACTCCAAATTCCAACAACCCGGGTTGTAAGAGTGTCATGCGAACTGCTGCACTACCATGTTGGCCCAGGTGGTGGGCCTAATGGTGTTTGCAGTTTTCTGCAAAAGTAATGTGTCCTGCTGGTGAGCGTGTTTTGGTTTCAACTAAAGACTAGGAATGTTGTGTCAGCCAGTCAGGATGGTGGGATGGAGAGAAGGTTCGAGACAGAGCTGGGCAGAGAGAGATTTCTGATGGACAGTAGTTGGGTACATGGTCTTTTGAAGGGAGATGCGTAGAGGAGAGGATCAGGGAAGATGCATGGAGGATCCTATCCAAAGGGAAGACCTTAATGCAAGGAGTGTTTTGCGAGACAAAAGAGTCCAAGAAGGAAAGTTCTACCTGTGTTGGGTGATAAGATTTCAGCACTGTCTGTAAAGTGGTACACCCAATCACTACAAAAATGTTTATACGTACATTTAGACTGGTTTAACTGTAACGGACCCTTTTTTTCTTTTCTTTTTCCTATTAACTGCTTAATAAAGCTGAAATAGTAAATATAGTTTCGTTATGATTTTATGCAGTGCACGATCTGTTATTTCTTGGTAACTGATAATTGCGTATGGTCAATATTTACACCACATTTGCTTAAGTCAAGGTTCCTTTAATCGGAATTCCCAATATTCCTGTTTGGTTGAACCCCAAATCATACAAACCCTGGACATATATTGCTCATGAAAGGTTGCCTTCTCACCACGGAGTCATGTGGCTGTTAGCAGAGTTAGTTGACGAGCCAAGCTGGGATACTCACGACATTTGTGGAGGTTTCAGATGCTGTGCGAATGATGGTTAACGGTTGATTAAGCAGTTTGTGTGTTTAAGCCAGTGTTTAAACTAGTATTGGGGAAGAGAGATTAAGTTACTTTATTATTATACTGCTGCGATTAAGGTTAGTGCGATTTGAAGAAGTTATCCACAAATAATGCTTGTGTTCTGGATCTTCGAAGCCCCAATGAACTGCTACTTAGAGTGCTGAGCTATGTAAAAAATATTGAGGAAAGTTATGCTGGTTGAACGGTGTTTTGACCATTCAGTTGGTAAGGATGTTGTGTCTGCCCATACATTAGGAGAACCTGGAAAGGTGGGAAAATGGGCAGCCCATATTTTTAGAGAAAGGGGGAATGTAGCTGAGGATGAAGACTTTAAAGACAAGTTGTTCTTGTTTCTGCAAAGTGAGGGAAAGGGGCTGTCTGATGTGAAAGGTCTAATGGGTTCTTCAGTGGGTGATGGAAATTCTGAGCTGTCTTTGGCAATTACATCACTGGTCAATAAATGCCAAAGTGTACCTGTGGAGAGCCTCAGTTATCATGGGCTGAGAATGTTCTCTGGAATCAAGCCCACTCCAGAGGGGGAGAAGAATATGAAACTTGGGCAGAGCAGACATTTCAGTTACTGAATGAGTGGCAGTGCTCAGATAATATGAAAAGCCAGCGACTGGTAGAGAGTCTAAAAGGTCTAAATGCTGAGGTGGTGAGGTCTCTAAACGCAGAAGGCCCATTGGTCACATCCGTGGATTACATGCAGGCATTAGAAAATGTTTTTCACATGACAGACAGTGCAGCAAAGCTTACAATGAGGTCCAAGCACACATTCCAGGAGAAAGGAGAGGAACCTTCTGCTTATATTTTCAGGTTAGAGACACAGCCGCATTGCTTGCGCTGTAAAGGGGCCATTCAACTGGCTGAGATATATCGATTAAGGATGGGCAAGTTGTGAAGGGCGTACTGTCACATGACATGATTGCTTTAAGCATTCAAATGACTCATAAGACGCATCCCCTTCCGTCATTTGTCAAGCTGATCAGAGAAGTAAGAGAGGAGGAAAACACAATGAGGAGAGGGAGGCTTCCATCAGCAGGAAAAAGTCCTCACTAGTAGCCTCTGTTGCTGAAGTGACCCCTGATGCCAGACAAATGGGGGTATTGCAGGATGTAGTGAAAAACCTGCAAGACAAGGTATCTCAGCTGATGTCAGCTAGTGTTGCCACCAAGCTTAATAAGTCCGAATGGAAACGGAACCCACCGGTAGGGCGTACTAAGCAGAGGGCTGCTGCTGACAGGGTCTGTTGATTAGGGAAGCGACTGGTATTTTCTGTGACAACTATGGTGAGGATGGAAATTTCAAGCAGGAGTGTGAATGACAGGAAAACCTTCAGAAAGTAACCCAACGGTTACTTAAACAGAAAAGGAAGTTGAGAAAATTTGGAGGGACTCGATAAGGGAAAGGCCTGGCATCTCAGAGAAAGCATGTTCCATTCAATAGATCAAGGGAAACACTAAGATGCAAGACCCTATTTCTGAAGGCTTGGTTGGACCAAGCTTGAATGTATCCATACGGATTGAGGGTATTTATGCTAGAGCCATACTTTACACAGGTTCCCAGGTTACTCCACTCTACAGATCCTTTTGCAACTGGTACTTGATGCATTTACTATTGACATCACTTAGTGCCCTGGAAATTTAGGGCCTTAGTACTGACGATTACCTGTATGATAGTTACTTGTCGTTGAAGCTGGAGTTTTGGTAAGCAGATGTTGGAGTAGCTGAGACTCTTGGTACATTAGTGTTGGTCTGACCAGATCCGGTTGAAAAACGGTGAAACCTCCATTATTGTGGGAACAAATACTCCCATTGTGAGAAGGCTCATGGGAGAGTGCAAAGAGACAAATGGAGGGCATTTTCAGAAAACCCTGTCTATTCACCCCAACTTCAGAGCTGCTTTTGAGAAGGTGCAAGTTCATCCTAAGCAGGATGATGAACATAAATGAGGAACTGTGTGTACACCCAGTCTAAACCTGTCATCTTATGCCTTGGGGAAGTAGCCGAAGTGCCGGGAAAGCCCAAATTCTCCTGAAATGCCCAATGCCAAGACCCTCCTGGTGGATGCTCCAGAGGATCGCCAAGAAGAGTCATGTTTACCTGCTGGGTGCTGGTGAGACCTGAACTGTAGTAGCCTCCGGCTGTACACGTGACAATGATCGTCAGGAGCACCTCAGGGAGAAGGAGGTCACCCTCAGACATCGGATGCCAATGGCACAACTTTTCCCAGTTACAGTAATGTCCAGTTTTCTGGTGAGAAAACTGGGGGGACGGGTGGGGGGAAGGGACACTTCCCCGGATCAGGAAAGTTAACAGAAAAATTGTTCAACTTTGGTGACTCCCTGGCACCTGAGGAATGGAAAAGGAGAATTTTTAGAAAAGACGTTGAAGTTCGAAGATGTTTTTTCTACAGACGGGTTTGATGTAGGTTGCTCCAAGAGTACTCGCCACACTATTTGAGCGATAAGGGATAACTCTTTCAGAGAGAGGTCTCGACAGTCAGCAGCAGCAGAGGTGGAGGATGTTTGACAGCATCTGCTGAAACTGAAGGAAGCTGGAGTTATCACTGAGTTGAGGAGTCCCTATGAGCCAGCCATACTGGTGGTGAAGAAGAAGAATGGGGGGGTACCAACGTGTGTTGACTATCAGACACTGAAAAGATGTACAGTCCCTGACCAATATGCCGTTCCATGGATTGAGGATGCTCTGTCCCACTTGAATTGAGCAAAATGATTCAGTGTGTTGGATCTAAGGAGTGGGTATTATCAGATACCCATGAGCGAAGCTGATAAAGTGAAGAGGGCATTTGCCTGTCCACTTGGATTCTTTCAGTTTGAAAGAATGCACCAGGGCATATCAGGAGCACTGGCCACTTTTCTATGTGTCATGAAGAAGACTGCTGGGGACATGAACTTGCTTGAGGTACTGGCGTACTTGGATAATCTCATAGTGTTCTGGTCTACACTGGAGGAGCATGAGACGAGGCTACTGAAGGTGCTAGACCACCTGAAAGCTGAAGAGTCAAAACGGTCAATGGACAAGTGCCAGTTCTGTAAGATGTCAGTCAACTATGGATGTGGAAGCCATAGAAAGGGTGCAGAGGAGATTTACAAGGATGTTGCCTGGATCGGGGAGCATGCCTTATAAAAACAGGTTGAGTGAACTCAGCCTTTTCTCCTTGGAGCGATGGAGAATGAGGGGTGACCTGATATAGGTGTATAAGATAATAAGAGGCATTGATCGTGTGGACAGTCAGAGGCTTTTTCCCAGGGCTGAAATGGTTGCCACAAGAGGACATAGGTTTAAGGTGCTGGGGAGTAGGTACAGAGGAGATGTCAGGGGTAGATTTTTTACACAGAGAGTGGAGAATGTGTGGAATGGGCTGCTGGCAATGGTGGTGGAGGCGGATATGATCAGGTCTTTTAAGAGACTTTTGGATGGGTACATGGAGCTTAGAAAAATGGAAGGCTATGAGGAAGTCTAGTAATTTCTAAGGTAGGGACATGTTCGGCACAGCTTTGTGGGCCGAAGGGCCTGTATTGTGCTGTAGGTTTTCTATGTTTCTAACTACATTGGACACAAAGTCTCAGAGAATGGAATAGCTACAGATCCGTCCAAGATAGAGGAGGTGACCACATGGACAAGTTCCAAGAATGTGAGTACCCTACATTCATTCCTTGGATTTTGTGGATACTATCAGAGATTTATGAAGGACTCCTCCAGCTTCTGTGTGGTTACCCGCCTTTGGGAGGAGAACAAAAGGAGAAGAAGGCAAATTTTATCTGAGCCCTTTGGAGCCTTTCAGAGAATGATCAGGTGCAAAATATGAAAAGGCCTTTCAGCTGCTGACAAAGCACCTGTGCTGTCCTTTGCAAAGCTCCCAGTAGCCGTATGCACTGCATCCAGATGCCAGCTGTGAGGGTGTAGGCGGTGTTTTATATCAGGACCAAGGCAAAGGGTTGAGACCTATTGCTTTCATCAGCCAGAGTCTGTCTCCCTCCAACTGAAACTACCCTGTTCACAAATTGGAGTTTCTGACATTGAAATGGGCTAGGGTGAATAAGTTAAGTGACCATCCTTATGGTAACAAGTTTGAGATGAGAACTGACAACAATCTACTGACTTATATTCCGACCTCAGCAAAGTTGGATGCGACCGGTCATCACTGGTTGGCGGTGTTGTCTGCTTATGATTTCAGCTTGAAGTATCGCCAGGGAATGTGTTGTCCCGTCATTCACATGTGCCAGAAATGGACAGAGAATGGGAGGGTGTTTCTGCCTCTGGTGTTAAAACAATGTGCCAGTTTTCCACAGAGGGGAAATCAGAGGCAAGTCTATGGCGGGATAGAACTGTGGATCACTTGGGAGCTTCTAGTTGTGCCATTCCACAAGTGTATTGTAACTTGACCGCTCTGGATGCAAAGCAGTTGCCTGTCTTGAATCTGCGGAATTGGTGCCATTTGCTCATCTGTTGTCAAAGGGGATATGGCCCAAGTTGAGAAGACAACCCACCCTACTGATGAGGGAATGGAACTAACTGGAGTTGAGGAACAAAGATTTATACAGGTTCATATCTCCTCCAGTCAGACCTCGACCTTCACAATTGAAGAAATACCGGAGGATTGTACTAAAGTCTCTTCATGATGAATCAAGCAACACACATCAAAGTTGCTGGTGAACACAGCAGGCCAGGCAGCATCTATAGGAAGAGGTACAGTCGACATTTCGGGCTGAGACCCTTCGTCAGGACTAACTGAAGGAAGAGCTAGTAAGAGTTTTGAAAGTGGGAGGGGGAGGGGGAGATCATGATGATTCATGATGAATCAGGTCATTTGGGGTTTGACAAGATCTATGGGTTGGTCCAAGACCAGTTGTATTGGCCCCAAATGAAGCCTGGCATTGAAGAGTCCCTGTAAGTTGTGCATCTGATGTACTCAGAGGAAGACACTGACTATGAGTTTTGCTCCATTATCTCACTTACAGGGTACAGGGCCACTTGATTTAGCGTGTGTGGATTTCAGTAAAGCCTGATTCCAGTAACGCTGCAAATGTCTTGGTCGTTATTGATCAATACGCCAGATATGCTCAAGCCTTCCCCACAAAGGATCAGAGAGCATCTACAGTTGCCAAAGTGTTCTGGGAGAAGTATTTTGTTCATTATGGCCTCCCAAGAACGATACACAGTGATCAGGGAAGAGATTCCAAGAGTCGGCGCATGTATGAGTTTTTGGGCATGCTTAGAGTAGCAAATTCAAGGCCCATGCCATATCACCCTCAGGGTGATCCTCAACCTGAAAGGTTCAACTGGTCATTGCTAGACATGCTTGGAACCCTGGATGTCAACAGAAGGAATAAGTGGAATCAGCATATTGGGCATTTGATACACTGCTACAACAGTACACAGAATGAGGCTACTGGAGACTCACCATACTATATGGTGAGCAGATGCAAAGTTAGATTACCAGTAGATTTCTGTTTTGGAGACAGAGCTGAAGACTTGTTACAAAAGACATATCTCAAGTATGTGTCTGACATGAGGAAAGAACTTCAAAAATCTTATGAACTAGCAGCAGTTTCAGCTACCAAACAAAATGAAGGGAAAAAGAGGAGGTATGATCAAAAGCTTGGGTTCTCTCAACTGATGCCTGGAGACAGAGTTTTAATAAGAAGTTTGTGGCTACCAAGAAAGCATAAGTTGGCTGACTGCTGGGTGTCTACACCTGATGTAGTGGAAGCCAGATGCCAAATGTGCCAGTTTTCTGGGTGAAGCCAGAGGATGGGAATGGTCCTGTCAAAATTCTCCACTGGAATCACCTTCCACTCCTAGGACAGGAAGTATGTGTCGACACAGAGCCTGACATGGAATATATACCTGGTAGGAGAACTCTGCACAGAAAGAGGAGAACAAAAGGCAACCAGCCGACAACAGTGTGATTTCAGTGAAAAGACTTGATGAGGGACCAGTCACTGAGTACTGTACAGACTCAGAGGATGAGGAAATGGGAGTATGGTGTAGACTCAGAAGATGAGGAAATGGGAGTGTGGTGTAGATTCAGAGGATGAGGGAATGGGAGTATGGTGGAGATTCAGAAGATGAGGAAATGGGAGTATGGTGTAGATTCAAAGGATGAGGAAATGGAAGTATGGTGTAGATTCAGAGGATGAGGAAATGGAAGTATGGTGGAGATTCAGAGGATGAGGAAATGGAAGTATGGTCTGCTTTACCTTTTGCAAACTCCCCAAGAACTGATGAAGAGATGTGTTAATCTCCCAGCCCTGGCTCAGATGTAATGGGGAGGACGAGCAGTGGACAGGCAGTGAGGGGAAACTGGGCTCCAATACAACTGGGGATGAAGCTAAACTCAGTCAGGTGGCCAGGTGACCTGAGTCATTGGAAGGTACGAGTGGTAGACAGGGGGAGACATCCCCAAGTAAACAGGAATAGTCACAAGAAGTGCCTGAGGCTGAAGAAGCTAACGATGAAATAAGAAGCTCTCAGAGAGTCAGGAATCCCCCAGATAGGCTGGCCGATGAACCGTGGAAACGGAGCATTGCATCCATCCCAATAGAAACATAGAAACATAGACATAGAAAATAGGTGCAGGAGTAGGCCGTTCGGCCCTTCGAGCCTGCACCGCCATTCAGTATGATCATGGCTGAGATATGTTACTGTCACTTACAAATGGATTGGGGGAGGGGGGGCCTGAAATCACAAAAAACATTTGAATGCTCAGTTATTAAACCAGTATTCAAAAGTCATGAGGACATGAGTATTTTTGGTGAGGGTGGGAGAATGTAATGCCTTGGTTAAGCTTTCTACTGCTATGCTCCGAGGTATTTTATTTTAGCTGTTTTCTGTAAAAGCAGTGTGTCCTGCTGGTGAGAAAGTTTTGGGTTCGGCTAAAGATAAGTAGCCATGTTGTCCAACTCAGGAATGTTGTGTCAGCCAAACAGGATGGTGGGATAGAGAGAAGGTTCTAGAGAGAGCTGGGCAGAGAGGGATTTCTGATGGACAGCAGCCAGTTTTGTGGTCTTTTGGCGGGACATGCGGAGAGGAGAGGATCAGGAAAGACACCCGGAGGATCTAATCAGAAGGGAAGACCTTAATGCAAGGAGTGCTTTGCGATTCGAAGGAGTCCAAGAAGGAAAGTTCTACCTGTTTAGTGATAAGAATTCAGCACCACGTGTAAAGCAGTGTACCCAACCACTACAGGAATGAGCTCCAATGTTTGTGTGCACATTTAGACTGTAATGGGCCCCTTTTTTTCTTTTCTTTTTCCTATTAACTATTTGATAAAGCTGAAATTGGTAAATATGCTTTCTTTATATTTTTATGCAGTGTACGATCTGTTATTTCTTGGCAACCGATAAATGTGTATGGTCAGTATTTACTCAACATTCATTCAAACCGTGGTTCTTTTAATCAGAATTTCCAATGTTCCTGTTTGGTTGAACCCCAAATCATACTGACCCTAGATATATATTGTTTAGAAAGCTGGCCTTCCCACCACTGCATCACACGGCTGTTAGCAGAGTTAGCTGACATGCTAAGCTGGCATATGAGCTCTGGGGAGAGGGTTACGTTTGCAGTATACACCCTGAGATTTGTCTTCCTGCCGGCAACCATAAAAAAAAGAAACTCCATGGAACTGTGCTCAAAGAAAACATCAAACACCCAAAAAAAGAACAAATTCTGCCAACAGCAAAAAAAAAAACAAGTGAATAACACATAGGATATTAAACATCAAACCACAGAGTCCTTGAAACAGTCTAGGAATGTGCAATTTAGTTAAGTTCAGTACAATTTAATGCTGTGTTGTTCATTGACAGCAGACTACAGAGAAAGTCAGCCCAATTAGGGGGAACGTCGACTCAGACCATGAGAGGCCTGCGTCAGGCATTTTCATGCCTTACAAGGCGCAGATTGGAAGTCTGTGTGGGGCGCCACTCCTCGCACAGACACTAGAGCAATGCGTGGTTAAGTGCCTTGCTGAAGGACACAAACACGCTGCCACAGCTGAGGCTCGAACTAGCGACCTTCAGATCACTAGACGAACACCTTAACCACTTGGCCACGTGCCCAATCAAAATCATGCAAAATTGTGGTACAAAAAAGAAACAACCAGAAACACATATAACATGAACTGCAGAGTCCTGCAAAAATGAGTCCAATCTACAAACAGTACTGATCAAACCTCACCCAAGACCCAAGACTTCTGTACCTTCCTCTGACAGCAGTGAGTGAGAGGGAAAAGGGAGACCAGTCAAATGCAGGTTGATGGCGCCGAACACCCTCTCACCTACCGCTCTCGTCCTCATTGATTTCAATCTTAGTCGGTGAGATCAGCGAGTAATCATGGGTTCGCGCTCTGCCATTGGACTGCTTTCTCCATTCTCAACCTTGTTCTCAACCATGCCAGGTTCCCTCAGAGACAGCAAAAGCACCAGATCACTCAATCATCCCAAAAACATATTATCAAAATGTAAATTACAGGCTCCAATTGCACACAGAATAGCAGTAAAAGTATACACTGTATATAAGAGAAGAAGTAGTTTTGTAAACTGTCCGCAAGGATGTTACCATTAGTCATCTTAGTCGCTGGTGTCATCTTGCTTTCACCATCTTGTATTTGTGGTTAATTAGTCCCAGATCTCCTGAATATTCTCATCAAACTAGCAGTCCAGGCACTGTGGAAATTCTGTGGCTCCTGTTGGTTGAGGTTTGTCTAGTTATCTCTCTAGGAAGAGCCGTGCTTGTGGGATCATTGAGACTTTCAGCTTTGATCTGCTGGTAGTGTTTCGATCGCGGCTATACGTCACGGTGTGAGTGAAGTGCTGTCTCACATCTGGATAATGATACAACCTCACTGGTGCAGTTCCCTTATTGGGAACTGTTGCTTGTTTCTGGCCGTTCTTGTTTTGATGCATCAGAGTCTCCTCCCTGATGGTAGAAAGTCAGAGAGGATGCTGGATGGATGGGTGGGTGGGATCCTTGATAATTACTAAGGGCCCTGCGTACGCAACACTCCTGATAGATGGCCCCGCTGGATGGAGATTTAGAAACACCAGCACTGTGCAATGTAACTGACTGGCATTCTTTGGCATGTTTCAGATTATCCTGCAGGTGTCTCAGTGAATGTTATCACTTGCTCACACACTGTCAGATATTCATCGTGTGCCCGACTGCATGTAACCCCAGCAACACACACAAAATGCTGGAGGAACTCAGCAGGCCAGCCAGCATCCATGGAAAAGAGTACAGTGGACGTTTCGGGCCGAGACCCTTTGGCAAGACTGGAGATTTTCCTTTGTTTCTGAAGGTATCCCCAGCTTGTTTCAGCTGCAGCTTTTAACACAGCTCTTATACTCTTTCCTGGTTACAGAAGACAGCAAAACAACCTGATGCTAGCATAATTTAGGCTTCACTCATCAAACTTAATTATCCAGAAAGGAAAAGGAAAATGGCAAAGTGCCTTTTTCTAATGCCCTTATCCCAGAAACAGGGGATCTGCGAAACAGATGAAGTTATCACCCTGATCATTACACAATTTAATAAAATTTGTGACCCGACAGAGCAATCAATCAAGAGCAAGACCAGACATGATACAAGGAGAAACCTGACAATAGAGTGCCTTCAGAAACATTGATCCAAAGTTATGAGTGCCTACTCCAGACAGTCACTTGAATCAAATGGATTCATTAAGATTCGTATTCCCATAAATTCAAAAAGGATTCACATAGATAATGCAGATTGATGATGTGTTGAACTTCACAGGAAGACTGACCATAGGATTTCATGTTCCTTTGACTTCAGAGATAAAATCATATGATTTATTGAGTATGAATGGGTTTTGTTTGCTTAATAGAGATAAAGGGAATTTTGGTGTTTCAAGTGGTTTATGCTTGAAAGAAAGAACAGGAATTCTTGTATTGCTTTTGTTCGGAAAAATAAACTGGGGATTCATGGGAGTTGGGAGCTTTGATGCTATTTTCTGAGGTTAATTGGAGTAAAGTAAAAACCTAGATAATCTCATATCCAATTGTTTGAAAATCTCAATGGTCCAGCACCCGGCTCACGAGCCAGGAGTTCTGGAGTGTCACTGGGTGTTTAGGGTCAGAGTCAGGAGCACTGAGGATCTGGGACATGAATACTGAGGTGAGGAGCACAGACAGACTAGGAGTAACACGAATAATGTCGAATAGTTTGGAAAAGCTCGTCTCACCCCAGAAAATTCCCAAGGTTGTTGGTAATGCAGTACATTGGGTTTGAGCTGAAGTGGTGTGTTGAGGGTTAACAGATTGATGGAGAGTCTTGCAGTTTATTAAGTTTTAAATGAGTAATGAGGTTTCACTTGGGTTGTTCTGTGATGAAAGAGCTCGATCTGGGATTCAGAGCATTAATGAAGCTATGGCAGCTGTAGGGTTTTGGTTCAGTTGATAATCTGGAATGGGTATGGGGTGGGGAAAAGAACAACAAGTCTCAGCAATGATGACCGTGAAAGGCTATTAGACTGTGACAACTATCTGGTTCACTGCTCTCCTCCCCTGGTCTGGTCTGTATGGTGTTCCTGTGCCACCCTGTGTACCACTAACATGAGCTGGCAAGCCTTGCCAATTGGTTTAAGCAAAGAAGCTACAGAGCTGGAATGGAGTACCTGCTTCAACGCAGGAAGCAAGTTCAGACATGGCAAAGTTCCTCCCAGATCAGCTCAACTCGCAGACTCCTCCTCACAATTATCTGGAACTGGTGTCTGCACCGGGAGAGCAATCTCTCAGACTGGCCAAGTTAAAACCCAGCACCGGATCATACTGACAGGCAACATGCCGGGTTCAACACAAACCCTCCAGATGGATTTTCCCACTAGCGGGGCAGTGCGTTGGGGCAGCACGTGGTATGAGGGTGGAAGGGAGTAGTCCTCAAAGTTCTCAGCATTTACTCAGTTTCAAATAAACTCCCATGGCATCAGGTCTGACATGGACAAGGAACTCCTCCCGGTTACCTGCCACTGTCTTCCTTCAGCTGATGAGTCAACAGCAGTCAGAAAAACGGAAAGTAGAAAGGACATGAAGCATGCAGTGGATGGAGACTCTAACGCCCTCTGTCAAGAATCGTTCGTAGCATCACCTCTGACTAAACTGGCTGAGCCTTGAAGAACAGAGATTTACACCAGGTTGTGAGTAGTGAACGAAAGGGATAAATCTACCTGACCTCACCCTCACCAGTCCACTGTGTCAGTTACACCTGCCCATGGTGGACATAACCACCACAAAACCCTTGTGAAGTCAAAGCCCTTATCTTCGTACTGAGAGCACTCTATTGTGTGGCATCACAATCAGGTTGAATGCAAAAGACTCAGGGCAAGGCTGACAGCTCAAAACTGAGCATCCATAGGCAGGAGTACTGCCTATGGTCTCCGAGTCCAACATATGCCACCATTACTATAAAAGTCTGCTTCAATGAGCAGTACAGAGCACATTCCAGCCCCAGCCCCAGAATGAAGCACACTGGATGATGAGGGACATGAGCGAAGCTGATGTATAGGAGGTGGATCAGCAAAGAAATAGCATGCAGCAGTCCAAACTAATCAACAGATCGACCGAAGCTCGGTAGTCTTACCACATCTAGTCATGAATGATGTGGTGGACAATTAAACTGCTACTGATAATATCAACACTGACAATATGATAGAATTCACCCTGGAGTCTGAGAGGGAGAAGATAAAGTCCGATGTATCAATACTACAGTGGAGTAAAGGGATTCACAGAGGCATGAGAGAAGAGCTGGCCAAAGTTGATTGGAAGGGGGCACCAGGAGGGATGACAGCAGAACAATAGATTATGAAGACATGTACACCTCTTTTATTGTCATTTAGTAATGCATGCATTAACAAATTATACAATATTTCCTCCAGTGTGATATCACAAAACACAGGACAGACCAAGACTGAAAAAACTAACAAAACCACATAATTATAGCATATAGTTACAACAGTGCAATAATACCATAACTTGATGAAGAACAGTCCATGAGCACAGTAAAAAATTCAAAGTCTCTCAAATGTCCCACATCTCACGCAGACGGGAGAAGGAAGAAAACTCTCCCTGCCATGCCCAACCACATTCCGACTCTGAGTCGTCCGAAAGCTTCGAGCCTCCGATCAGCCCTCCGACACCAAGTACCGAGCGCCATCCTTATCCGAACAATTCAACCTCAATCCAGTCACCAGCAGCAGGCACAGCCGGGGATTTTGAGGCCTTCCCTCCAGAAGATTCTCGATCGCGCAGCGAACAACAGCAGCCAACTGGCATTTCAGAAATTTCTCCAGATGTTCCTCCGTGCTTTCACGTCTGTCTCCATCAAATCAGAATTGTCCACGGCCCCTCTTTAACGGATACAATATCATTTTCACCGGAAGGCCGCACGTGCGCGGCGCACTGCTCTCTCTCCTCCCGCCTGCAGTTTCTGAGGTGAATTTGGAAGGTGCAGGAGAGGTCCGTCCCTAAATGAAGTATTCTAAAAGAAGGACAAGGCAAAAGTTACTTACAAGGGAATATAAGACAGCACGAAAGCAAAAGAGAGGGCATGTCATATACAAAAATTAATGGGAATTTAGATGATTGGGAAGCTTTTAAAAATCAACAGAAGACAACTAAAAAAATATCAGGAGAGAAAAGATGAAATAGAGAGGTAAGCTAGTTAATAATATCAAAGAGTATACCAAAAATTTTTTCAGACACATAAAGAGAAGCAAGAGTGAATATTGGCCACTAGAAAATGATGCTGAAGAGGTAGCAATTTGGGACAAAGACATGGCAGATGAACTTAATAAGTATTTTGCTTCAGTCTTCACTGTAGAAGACACTAGCAGTATGCCAGAAATTTAAAAATGTCTGGGGGCAGAACTGAGTGTTGTTGCTATTACTAAGGAGAAGGTACAGAAGCTGAAAGGTCTGAAGGTACATGAGTCACCTGGGCCAGAAGGACAACACACAAGGGTTCTGAAAGAGGCAGCTGAAGAGATTGTGGAGGTAGGAGTAATGATCTTTCAAGAATCATTAGATTCTGGAATGGTTCTGGAGACTGAAAAATTGCAAAGAGACCAAAAGGGAAATCATGCCTGACAAATCTGTTGGAGTTCTTTGAGGAAATAGCAGGCGAGATAGACAAAGGAGAGTCAGTGGATATTGTTTATTTGGATTTTCAGAAGGTCTTTGACAAGGTGCCACGCATGAGACTACATATCAAACAAGATAAGACCAAAAGAGATGGGGGAGATCTTAAATGGATCTTTTGGATCTGCATTTACTCGAGATCTGGACACAGAGTCTATAGAAATGAGGGAAAGCAGCAGAGAGATCATGGACCCTGTACAGATTACAGAGGAAGATGTGTTTGCTGTCAAAACACATCCTAGTTTGACCTAGTTTACTGTCAAGGCAAATTAGGGTGGGCATACCCCAGGGCCTGACAAGGTGTCCCCTCGGAGCCTGTGGGAGGCAAGTGCAGAAATAACAGGGGCCCTAGCAGAGATACTTAAATCATCCCTAGCAACAGGTGAAGTACTAGAGGATTCAAGAACAGCTAATGTCATCCCACTGTTTAAGAAAGACTATGAGAATAAACAAGGATATTATAGACTGGTAAGCCTGACATTAGTAGTGGGAAAGTTACTGGAAGATATTCTAAGAATCTGGACATATGAGTATTTGGATAGACATGGGCTGATTAAGGATAGTCAGCATGGCTTTGTGCATAGTAGGTCATGTCTAACCAATCTCATAGAGTTTTTTGAGAAAGTTACCAGGAAAGGTGATGAAGGCAAGGCAGTAGCGGTTGTCTACATGGACTTCAGCAAGGCATTTGACAAAGTCCCACATGGGACGTTGGTCAAGAAGGTTAAGTTGCATGACATTCAGGATGAGGTAGTAAATTGGATTAGACATTGGCTTTTTGGGAGAAGCCAAAGAGTGGTATTAGATGATTCCCTCTCTGACTGGAGGCCTGTGACTGGTGGTGTGCCACATGGATCACTGCTGGGTCTGCTGTTATTTGTCAGCTATATCAATGATCTAGATAATAATGTGGTTAACTCGATCAGCAGATTTGCAGATGACAACAAGATTGGGGGCATAGTGGACAGTAAGGAAGACTGTCAAAGCTTGCAGTGGGATCTGGACCAGCTGGAAAAATGGGATGAAAAATGGCAGATGGAACTTAATGCAGACAAGTGAAGTGTTGCACTTTGGGAGGACAAACCAAGACAGGTCTTACACAGTGAGTGGTCAGGCACTGAGTAGCATGGTAGAAGAAAGGGATCTGGGAATACAGGTACATAGTTTATTACAAGTGGTGTCACAGGCAAGCCGTCATAAATCAAAGTACTGAGTACAGAAGTTGGGATATTATGCTGATGTTGTACAAGACATTGGTAATACCTAATTTGGAGCACTATATGTAGTCTTGGTCACCTACCTACAGGAAACATGTAAATAAGATGGAAAAAATACAGAGAAAATTTATAAGGATGTTGCCAGGATTGGAGGACCTGAGTTATAAGGAAAGATTGAATAAGTTAGAACTTTATTCCCTAGAACATAGAAGATTGAGCAGAGATTTGATAGAGGAGTACAAAATGATAAGGGGAATAGATAAGGTAAATGCAAGCAGGCTTTTTTCACTGAGGATGGGTGAGAATACAACAAGAGGTCATGGGTTAAAAGTGAAAGGTGAAATGTTTAAGGGGAACATGAGGAGACATTTCTTCATTCAGAGGGTGCTGAGAATGGTAGCTGTGATATTAATTTGAACATTTAAGAGAAGTTTTAATAGGTACATGGATGGGAGGGCTATGGAGGTCTATGGTCCAGGTGCAGGTTGTTAGGACAAGGCAGTTTAAATGGTTTGGGCGGGACTAGATGGGCCGAAGGTCCTGTTTCTGCACTGTACTTTTCTATAACGATGACTCTAAGAATCCATGGTATAACAGGAAAGATACTAGCATGGGTAGAAGATTGGTTGACTGGGAGGAGGCAAAGAGTTGAAATAAAAAGGGCCTAGGCCAGCGGGCGGTGTAGTGGCATCTGCACTAGACTTCAAGATGAGTGGTCTCAGATCTGAATCCGGCCAGCTCCATCCATGCTGAGTTGAGCGTCGAGCTCGCAACTTGGCCTCATAAACAAACAGACAAATGCTGAAGAAACAGCAGGGTTGCCACCCGATGCACCACAAGGCGCGGAGAGGAACAACAACAACAGCAGCAATTTTGGGCCCTTTATCTAATAAAAGATATGCTGGCATTAGCTCTGGGCCTATACTCGATGGAGTTTAGAAGATTGAGGGGGAATCTCACTGAAACCTATCGAAAATTGAAAGGCTGAGATAGAGTGTGTGTGATCTATAGTTTTTCTATAGTGGGGGAGTCTAGGACCAGCGTGCACAGCCTCAAAATAGAAGGACGTCCATTTAGAACGGAGATGAGAAGGAATTTCTTTAGCTAGAAGGTGGCGAATCTGTGAAATTCATTGCCATGGAGAGCTGTGAAGGCCAAATTATTGCGTGTACTTAAAGCAGAGTTTGATAGGTTCTTGGTTAGCCTGTCCATCAAAGGTTATGGGGAAAAGGTAGGGGGATGAGGTTCAGAGCCATGATGGAATGGCGGAACAGTACCTTTGGGCCGCAAGGCCAAATTCTGCACCAATGTCTCGTGGTCTTCTTGTGATAATGGGAGGAGGAGGCTCCAAGAACATCTTTCTACTCACTGGTCTTAGGGTCCAGCTTGAGAATGGTAAATAAACAGCTGCTAGAAGAGCCAAGTGGATCATTCATCTCCCCTTCCTCCTGAGATCCCCACCAATCCAGAAGCCAACCTATGACATCAGGAAGTAGCTGAAAGCACTATGTTCCACAAAGGCTACGGAAGATGACAACATTACAGGTGCGGTACCAAAGACTCCTTCCCTTTATTCCACTCTCCTCCATCCTCTCCTACCAGATTCCACTGTCATCACCAGCCAGCCTCTGACATCAGTCCCACCCTTACCCACCCATCTCCCCCTCACGGATCCACCTATCACCTGCTACCCCTTCCCCCCATCTTTTTATATGAGCTAACGTCCCTCTTTCTTCCTAGTCTTGCTGAAAAATCTCAGCTGAAGTGTTGACTGTCTGACCAGCAGAGATCCTCAGTCACCTTTGTGTGTTCCTCCTGACTTCCAGCTTGTCCAGTCTTTTCTGTCTCCATGTTGAAGATTACTTTCTGGGTTAGCAACCATCGCCTCCCAATAAAACATCCCAGAAAAATGCATTCAGAGACATCAGGAGGGCCTCAGCCTGAAACATCGACTGTTTATTCCCCCTCCATAGATGCTGCCTAACCTGCCCGAGTTCCTCCAGCATTTTGTGTGTGTGTTGCTTATGATTTCCCGCATCTGCGCAATCTCTTTGGTTACAGAAAAATGCAGATTATGCTTCATTTTACAGGATCGTACTATACACTAAATGACTGCCTAAATCATAAAAAGCAATCTTCAGACACTCTGCATTAAAGAAGTGAAAATTTCCCTTCTTTAATTCACTTTTCTCCTGCTGTTAATGTTTTTCTTCATTCAGTGCTCAATTCCTGATGCGCAGGTACATCCCACCTTTGGGCCAAATCACAGGCCTCTTATTTTCAACTAAAACTTCTTTACTAGGCCCCACTTGGACTGCATCCCAAAGAGTTTTATTCCTTATGGGAGCTATATTCATTTTGAATTGTGAATTATTTATTTAAATATACTGACCCACATTCATCTAATTTTCCAACTAACATTAGGCAGCTTGCCCATCATACTTTTGTATTTGTTTACTTAAATCAAAACCCATGTCATGTACTTAATTATACACCACGTCAACATAGATTTGTAATATATTATGATGAGATGCCCCTGAGGACTCCTCTAATTTAGTATTACAAAGTAAACTTATAGTATTCCACAGACCAGGTTCAAAATAACCTGCTACTTGATTCTTTTGTTTGACATTTCTAATGGTCCATTTATGTATTTACCTCCATACAAATATTTAAAGCTATTTAACTATTTAACTTCTTACTAATTGTTCCTGAGCTAACTTTCATTACCGACTCCTACTGTTAAAGTTCAAAAATATATTTATTATCAAAGTCCATAGAGTTCTGTGGAAAAATCTCAGGCACATATATCTTGCTAGGGTGCCTAAGATTTTCCCACAGTACTGTATTTCTCAATGTGGAGTGGAGAGCACGTTTGTAAATCTGGCAGGAACAAAGGATGTTGGGTTTGGCGAGGGTGAAGCGCAGTGGGAGGGGTGTGGGACAGGTGGCAGAGGAGGAGTGCCAGGACGTTGGGGGGGTGGGGGGAGCGGTGCAGATACGCCCAGCCCTGAAACATAAGGCAAGGTAATTTGATTCCAAACAATTGGTTTATTAATCATTACAAAATTTCTCTCTGGTTCTTGCTGCTCCCTCCCTCTCATATGTCACGAAATTTGTTTTTTTTTCTGCGGCAGCAGTACAGTGCAATGCATAAAATCACTACAGTACTGTGCAAAAGTCTTAGGCGCCCTGGCTATGTAAATGAGCCTAAGACTTTCAAACAGTACTGTACACGTCACCATGTCCTACCTTGTGATTCATTTTCCTTTAGACTTTCAGAGGAAAGCACAGAAATAGGATAAGATTAATCAAAAACCACTCACAAAGACTGGCAAGCAACCAAAGGAAACAAACTGTGCAAATTAAAAATAAATAAATGGGTCAATAAGTAATACTAGGAGCATGATTTATAGAAAGTGAGTCCACTTAGGGCTGAGGTGAGTGAAGGTATTCATGCTGATGGTCGTAAGGTAAGAACCTGGTGATGTGGGACCTAACTCCCAAAGGTAGCAGTGAGAACAGACCACGTCCTAGATGGTGAGGCTCCATGATGATGAATGCTGCTTTCTTGTGGACCTGCTTCTTGTAGATGTGTTCAGTAGTGGGAAGGTCTTTGCCTGTGATCAGGGAGCCAGGATAAGGGAGGCGAAAGACAGGTACAGGAGGAAGCTTGAGTGGAAACTCCAGCAGAGCAACATGAAAGAGGTCTGGAGTGGGATGAGGACCATCACTGGGTTCCGGCAAACTAGCAACAGAGGAGCAGAAGGCAGTGTGGACAGGGCCAACAAACTTAACCTGTTCTTTAACAGATTTGACATTGTGGCCCCTGCCCATCCCCCACATGAGCCATCTGTTGTCGGTCCCCAACCAACACATATTCCACTCTCCCTTCCTACCCCTCCTGATAGTCCTCCACCCTGCTCTCATGACTATACCACTTCCCCACACGAAACCACCATGGTGGGCTTCACAGCTGAACAGGTGAGAAGACAGCTGAAACGTCTCAACTCAAGCAAGGCTGCAGGACCGGATGGTGTCAGCACCAGGGTGCTCAAAGCCTGTGCCCCTCAGCTATGTGGAGTACTTCACCATGTCTTCAACCTGAGCCTGAGGTTCCTGTGCTGTGGAAGACATTCTGCCTCGTCCCTGTGCTGAAGATGCCGCACCCCAGCGGCCTCAATGACTACAGACCAGTGGCACTGACCTCCCACATCATGAAGACCCTGGAGAGACTTGTTCTGGAGCTGCTCCGGCCTATGGTCAAGCCACACTTAGATCCCCTCCAGTTCGCCAGCGAGCACTGTGAGGGTCATGTTTTTTGACTTCTCCGGTGTGTTCAACACCATCCGCCCTGCTCTGCTGGGGGAGAAGCTGACAGCGATGCAGGTGGATGCTTTCCTGGTGTCATGGATTCTTGATTACCTGACTGGCAGACCACAGTACGTGTGCTTGCAACACTGTGTGTCTGACAGAGTGATCAGCAGCACTGGGGCTCCACAGGGGACTGTCTTGTCTCCCTTTCTCTTCACCACTTACACCTCGAACTTCAACTACTGCACAGAGTCTTGTCATCTTCAGAAGTTTTCGGATGGCTCTGTCATAGTTGGATGCATCAGCAAGGGAGATGAGGCTGAGTACAGGGCTACGATAGGAAACTTTGTCACATGGTGTGAGCAGAATTATCTGCAGCTTAATGTGAAAAAGGCTAAGAAGCTGGTGGTAGACCTGAGGAGAGCTAAGGTACCGGTGACCCCTGTTTCCATCCAGGGGGTCAGTGTGGACATAGTGGAGGATTACAAATACCTGGGGATATGAACTGACAATAAACTGGACTGGTCAAAGAACACTGAGGCTGTCTACAAGAAGGGTCGGAGCCGTCTCTATTTCCTGAGGAGACTGAGGTCCTTTAACATCTGCCGGACGATGCTGAGGATGTTCTACGAGTCTGTGGTGGCCAGTGCGATCACGTTTGCTGTTGTGTGCTGGGGCAGCAGGCTGAGGATAGCGGACACCAACAGAACCAACAAACTCATTCGTAAGGCCAGTGATGTTGTGGGGATGGAACTGGACTCTTTGACGGTGGTGTCTGAAAAGAGGATGCTGTCCAAGTTGCATGCCATCTTGGACAATGTCTCCCATCCACTACATATTGTACTGGTTGGGCACAGGAGTACATTCAGCCAGAGACTCATTCTGCCGAGATGCAACACAGAGCGTCATAGGAAGTCATTCCTGCCTGTGGCCATCAAACTTTACAACTCCTCCCTTGGAGGGTCAGACACCCTGAGCCAATAGACTGGTCCTGGACTTATTTCCTGGCATAATTTATATATTACTATTTAACTATTTATGGTTTTATTACTATTTAATTATTTATGGTGCAACTGTAATGAAAACCAATTTCCCCTGGGATCAATAAAGTATGACTATGACTATGACTGTGATGGACTGGATGCAGTCCAACACTTTTCTCTATCCCTTCCTGATAGTGTGTTCCTGAAGACCAATTTGAGAGCTAATCCTTGAAGAATTAGATTTTCAAAAGGGAGTTACCAGCCTTTAGATTTATAGTCATACAGCACCCACCAAAACGGGTGTTTTCAAGCCAAATAGTTCACCCTGACCAAGCTGCCTATCCAAAAAGTCCCATTTCAAGTCAAGTCGCTTTTCATTATCATTTCGACCATAAACTGCTGGTACAGTACACAGTAAAAATGAAACAACGTTCCTCCAGGACCATGGTGCTGCATGAAACAATGCAAAACTGCACTAGACTAAGTGAGACAATACAAGGCTACACTAGACTACGTAAGACAACACAAAAACTACACTAGACTACAGACCTACACAGGACTACATAAAGTGCACAACCTAACCCTGTGCCTCCAGTTCTCGATTCCCTAACCCTTGAAAAAAGACTGAAGTGGCTGCACCCTGTCTATGACCCTTGACCCTGGTGATTTTATTTTTAAAAAAGGAAAGAATCTTTATAATCTGCATGGTGACAACTTCTGAATGTGACCCATCAGGCTACATTTGAGTTAAGTTGTTTCGGGCTATTTTGCAGTTCAGTCAGAATAACAACTCAAAGGAGCAGGTTAAGCTGGCTGATTCATGAATTTGTCCTCGGAATAAATATGGTAAAATGAGTCCTTGAAACCAACAGATTGCCAATAACAAGTGATTAAGGGTGAGGGGTCATTTTGAGACAGGAAGTGGCAGGTAGCTCCATTCTTGATGGGTCAGCTGGATTGACAGAGGATGCGACTCTTTCAAAAGCCATTCATGGTTGCTGCATTTGTGTGGATGAAGGAGGGAGGATGACCAAGTGCCTGCCTCATTCTGTAGGTAACTATCTCGTTCTCAACCTCTCAGCTTCCAATTAATGCAGACATTCCATAAGTACACTCAAGGGCCACTTTATTAGGTATGCCTGTACACTTGTTAATCCAAATATCAGCCAATCATCTGGCAGCAACTCAATGCATAAAAGCACGCAGACATGGTCAGGAGGTTCAGTTGCTGTTCAGATCAAACATCAGAATGGGGAAGAACTGTGATTGAAGTGACTCTGAGTATGAAATGATGTTGCCAGGTGAGATGGTTTGAGTATCTCTGAACCTGCTGATCTCCTAGATTTTTCAGCCTCTAGATCAGGGATGGCCAACCTTTTACATTCCCGGCATCAGTTTTTTCACGCACGAGTTCAGATGCAATTTTTTCACGCATGAGTTCTATATTAACATATTTTTACAAGAATTGAATGGGGGTACAAGAGTTGTATGGCACATCTGAACTCATGAGTGAAAAAATCGACGCATGAAATGTGAAAGGTTGGCCACCCCTGCTCTAGAGTTTATGGAGGATGGTGTGAGGAACAAAAAACATCCAGTGAGCAACAGTTCTGTGGGTGGAAACACCTCATGAATGAGAGAGGTCAGAGGAGAATGGCCATACTGGTTCAAGCTGACAGGAAGGTGACAGTAACTCAGATAACCACACATTACAACAGTGGTGAGCAGACAGCATCTCTGCACAACATGTTGAACTGTGAAGTAGGTGGGCTACAGCAGCAGCAGACCATCAACATACACTTCGTGGCCATTTTATAGGCATATTGTCTCTGCCAGCTCTTGTCCTACTGAGCTCAATTCCTCATATCTCAACTCCATTCTATCCCCATTGGTTCAGTCCCTTCTCACCTACGTCCACAACATTTCTCATGTTCTCGATCTCCTCAACAACTTTCAGTCCCCTGGTCCTGGCTAACTCATCTCCACCATGGGTGTTCAGTCCCTATGCACGTCTATCCCCCATCAAAAAGACCTCAAATCCCTCTGCTTCTTTCTGACAGAAGAAACAACCAATACTCCTCCACCACCTGGCAGAACTGGTCCTCACCCTTAATAATCTTTCCCTTGGATCCTCCCACTTTCTCCACAATCGAGGGGTAGCCATGGGCACTCACATGGGCCGCTGTTGTGCCTGGGTCTTTGTTGGCTATGTTGAACAGTCTATGTTTGAAACCTTCCTAGATC
Source organism: Mobula birostris (assembly GCF_030028105.1). Taxonomy (NCBI): domain Eukaryota; kingdom Metazoa; phylum Chordata; class Chondrichthyes; order Myliobatiformes; family Myliobatidae; genus Mobula; species Mobula birostris. The sequence continues at coordinate 11,025,290 of NC_092387.1, read as the reverse complement.
ATACTCTCCAACTCTTCCTCGTTACATTGATGACTGCATTGGTGCTGCTTCGTGCATCCATACTGAACTGAACAATTTCAGCAACTTTGTCTCTAACTTCCACCCTGCCCTTAAATTCACTTGGGCCATCTCTGACACCTCCTACCCCTTTCCTGATCTCTGTCCCTCCATCTCTGGAGAAAACCTGTCAACTGACATCTTTTATAAATTTACTGATTCCAATAGTTATCTCAACTATACCTCTTCCCACATATCTCTGGTAAAAATGCTATTCCTTTCTTTCAGTTTCTTCACTTCCACTATGTCTGTTCTCAGGATGTGGCTTTCAATTCCAGGGCATCTGAGTTGTCTTCCTTCTTCAAAGAATGGGATTTCCCTCCTTCTACTATCGATGCTGCCCTCACCTGCATTTCCTCCATTTCTCATACATCTGCGCTCACTCCATCTTCCCATCATCATAATAGTTAGAGACCCTCTTGTCCTGACCTACCACCCCATTAGCCTCCGCATCCAACACATTATTCTCCGCAACCTGCCATCTCCATAGGAACCCCAACACTAATTGCATCTTTACCTCCCCCCACCCCCACTTTCCACAGGGATCGCCCCTTCCGTGATTCCCATGCCTATTTGGCCCCTCCCCATTAATCAGCCTCCCAGCATTTTTCCCTGCAGGCAGCCTAAGTGCTACACCTGCCCATTCACCTTCTCCCTCACCTCCATTCAGGACCCCAAACAGTCCTTCCAGGTGAGGCAACACTTCACCTGTGAATCTGCTGGAGTTGTCTATTGTGTCCGGTGCTCCCGATGAAGCCTCTTCTACATTGGTGAGACCCATCGTAAATTGGGGGACCACTTCGGCGAGCACCTCTGCTCCATTCGCCATAAGCGTGACTTCCCAGTGGCCATTTTAATTCCCATTTCCACTCCCGTCTGATGTGTTGTTCCATGGCCTCCTCGTGCCAAGTCAAGACTACCCTCAGGTTGGAGGAACAACACCTACGTCTGGGTACCCTCCAACCTGATGGCATGAATATCAATTTCTCATTCCAGGGAACAAAAATTCTCCACCCCCTCTATTCCCCACTCTGTCCTTTTACTTCTTCTCACCTGCCTATTTGTTTCCCTCTTCCCTTTCTCCTATTGTCCACTCTCCCCTCCTATCAGATCCTTTCTTCTCCAGTCCCACCCACCTGGCTTCACCTATCACCTTCCAGCTAGCCTCTTTCTCCTCCCCCCCTCCCCCCCACCTTTTAATTCAGGCACCTTGCCCCTTCCCTCTCCGTCCTGAAGAATGTCTTAGCCCAAAACGTTGACTGCTTATTCTTTTCCATGGATGTTGCCTGACCTGCCTAGTTCCTCCAGTGTTTTGTGTGTGTTACTTTGGACTTCCGGTATCTGTAGATTTTCTCTTGTTTGTCATAGCTCATGTAAATGACTGAGTTTTTAAAAGTGCTGAACAAGCGGATGGAGAAAGGGAGAATGGTAGCTGATGCCCTCATGTATTTTAGCAAGATCCTTGACAAGATCCTGCATGGTGTGCTGGTCCGAAAGGTTAAATCACATGGATTTAAACCAACAGTGGGAGTAAGAGATTTTCAGACTGGTAGCTGGGTTCTATATTGTTTGCCCTATATATTAATCATTTGATGAAAATATAGGTGGCATGTACAGTTAGTTTGCAGGTGATATAAGGGACTGTGAGAAATGGTGTCTCATATTACAACAGGATATAAGTTAACTAGGGAGATCACTTCTATCTTTTTCCTTGACCACTTTAAAACTAATAGAATTATTATCACTGGTCCTGGAGTTCACCCCCACTGATATTCCTGTTACTGGCTAGAGCCTTAGTAAGTTTGAGGATGGCACTAAACTTGTTGGTGTAGTGGATAGTAAGAAGGTTATTTAAGATTTTAGCTGAATCTTGATGAACAGGGGAAGAATTGCAGATGGAATTTAACTCGGACAAGGGCAGTGATGCAGCTTAGGAAGTTAAAGCAGCTGAATCTTGGCAAGTGTTGTAGAATAGAGAGGCCAAGAGGCACAGATACGTAGAATTGGTAACACAGGTGGACAGAGAGGTGGCCTGAAGGACCTATCCCTATGCTGTACTCTGTGACCAAGACCTGGGGCAGACTGCACTGTTTGAGTGAACATCTGCTTCGGCTCTAACCATGAGTCCAGGCCTGCAGACCATGGTCTACTGTAGTTTAGATACAGGAGGACGTGCATTTGAGGTGAGATGGAAGGTGAGGGGCTGAGTGGTGGATGTTGAAGGAGATGTGCAGGGCAGGACCTTTTACACAGACAATGGTGGGTACCTGGAAGAGACTGCCAAGGGGAGTGGTGGAAGCAGAGAGGACTGTGGCGTTTAAGATGCATTTAGACAGACACATAAATATGCAGGAAATGGAGGCATATGGATCATTTGCAGACTGAAGAGATTCAGTTTAATTCAACATGGTATCTGGCACAGATATTGTTCCTGTGCTGTCCTGTTCTATGTGTAGTCAGCTCTGACTCTAATTGCAGACAGCACCTCAGCTCTGAATTGGATTCAGCACTGAGTTCGACAACCGTGGATTATAACTGGTTCCCATTTTCTCTTACAATAGACGTTTGTTATACTGCTGCCATTTACACTCTCACCTAACCCATATTTTATTTCCTTTTTGGTCCCATTACTACCTCCTCAACCATCATCAGTCTTGTCCTCCTGTCTGCCTACCACCGTGATCGCTCCTTTGACTGCTACCTGACAGACGTCCTCCCCATCTCTCTGGGCCAGCACCCAGCAGACATGAATAGCTCTAGGGAATTACTAACAGAGCCCCTGCTTTGTACTGGGTCCAGGAACCGTCAACTGCACCACTCAACATACCATGGTGTCATTCAACAATCAGCTCTCCCAAATTTATTCTGGTGATTAGGAGGGAGAAGTAGCAGGAGGCTCTAGCTCAGGAAGCTTTTCAGCAGCTGATCCTTCGCCTCATAGCTCATCCCTGTGTTCCTGCCTTATCCCATCCATCTGAGTCCAAGTGTCTGTCAGTGGTATTAGTGTTCCTGTTGTATAGCATTCCTGTTATATGGGCTCTCATACAAGCTCTTCAACCCAGTCATCCATGCCAACTGTGTCTCCTATCTATGCTCATTTGTTCACCTGCAGTAGGCCTGTGTCCCTCTGCTCTTATCCTGAGTGCCTGTCCAAATGCTTTTAAATGCTGCCGCTGTATCTGTGTCTACCTCTTTCTTCCGGTTAACTACCAGCCTCCTCGTGTGAAACTTACCCATCAGATCTCCAGATGCCTGCCCCCTCATCCATTCCCTTTAGTTCCAGCTACCCTACCCTGGGAAGAAGACTATCCATCCTATCCTTGTCTTTTATATACCTCTAGATGTTCACTCCTCACCCTCTGACATCCAGTGAAGTAAACCCAGGCTACCCAGTCTCTGCAAATGAAACACTTCATCCCTACATTCAAGGTAAATTTATTATCAAGTACAAATTATATGTTATCATATACTACCTTGAGATTTATTTTCTTCCAAGTATTTACAGGAAAAAAAGAAACACAATATCATTTTATGAAAAACTAAACATAAACAGATAAAGACTGTCAAACACCAATGCACCAAAGACAAACTTTGCAAATAAAACCCTGAGTCGCAAAGTGTCCTTGAAAGTGAATTCGTAGGTCACTGAACCCATTGACTGAAGTTATCCACACCAGCTCTGAAGCCTGACGGTGAGAGGGTAATAACTGGGGGTGTGGGACTGAAGGCTTCTCTACCCGCTTCCCTATGGTAGGAGCAAAACGAGGTGTAGCATGGACGGTCCAGACTTCAATGATAGATACTGCTTTCTTGTGGCAGCATTCTTTCTACATGTACTTAACGGTGAGGAGGGCTTCACCCGTGATCGACTGGGCTGTGCCCACCACCTTATGTAGACATTTCCATTCCTGGGAACTGATGTTTCCATACCAGGCTGACAGGTGACCAGTTATGACACTCCACACTGTTAATCTATAAAATCTTATCAGGGTTTTTATACGTGGCAAAGCTCAAAGAAAGGAGAGGTGCTTCGATGCATCTGTGATTGCATTTATGTTCGTATCCAGGACAGATTCCCCGATATGTTGACACAAAGGAATGCAAAGTTACTGACTCCGTTCCCCCAGTGAGGACTAGCTGACTGAAATCTGGCTTCTGCCTCCTGCAGTCGATAATCAGCCCTGTCATTTTGCTGACATTTAGTAAGCGGCTGCGTTGAGGCATCACTCACCTTCCCTCCTATGTGCGAAGTCACGGCCAGATTTCATTCAGCCAAAAGCAATGTCGGCACCAGCAACGTAAAGCAGTCAGCTGCACGATCATAAGCAGCAAGGACGGTAGCTCAGGGCGAGGCACAGGGTATTGGAGTGACCCGTGTTAATGGTGATGTGGGAGAGATGTTGTTGCAAGTGGTATCGAATGGGTCAGAAAATGAGAAAATCGTTGAATCAGGTGTACAGGGAACTAACGGTACAGATGTTAGTTCAGTCGTGAGTTTCAAAGGGATGACAGTGGATGACAGACTCTCAAGGGAAAGTCTGAAATCATAATATATACCGTGAGCAAGTATACTAAACTGGCCACTGTGTGGTATCTCACCAACTTCATTCACATGGCTGAGTCCAAGAGATCACCTCCATTGAGAAAAACGCTGCATTGAGATTTTCTCTCAGACTCTGATCAAAGAGAGTCGATTTGAAGAGAAGCATGGGCTCATCAAACAATGAAACAGTCTTCAGACACACACCAACAATACTCATTTAAACAAATCCTACATTTCTTCATGTATGAAAATTACGAGTAAATCTCTCCTCGTTCCACATTCACCCACACGAAGGTGACACTCCCAAACATTCTACACTCACCCACACGACGGCGACCCTACCCCACACTCTTCTCTCACCCACACGATGGTCATCCTGTCCCACATTCTACACTGACCCACGGGACTATCACACTCCCTTGCGTTCTACACTCACACACACGACGGCGACACTCTCCCACATTGCACAATCAACCACACGACGGTGACACTCCCCCACGTTCTACACTCACCCACACGACAGTGACCCTCCCCCACGTTCTACACTCACCCACACGACGGTGACTCTCCCCCACGTTCTACACTCACCCACACGACGGTGACACTCCCCCACGTTCTACACTCACCCACACGACGGTGACCCTCCCCCACGTTCTACACTCACCCACACGACGGTGACACTCCCCCACGTTCTACACTGACCCACACGACGGTGACCCTCCCCCACGTTCTACACTCACCCACACGACGGTGACACTCCCCCACGTTCTACACTCACCCACACGACGGTGACACTCCCCCACGTTCTACACTGACCCACACGACGGTGACACTCCCACACGTTCTACACTGACCCACACGACGGTGACACTCCCCCACGTTCTACACTGACCCACACGACGGTGACACTCCCCCACGTTCTACACTCACCCACACGACGGTGACACTCCCCCACGTTCTACACTCTCCCACACGACGGTGACCCTCCCCCACGTTCTACACTCAACCACACGACGGTGACACTCCCTCACGTTCCACACTGACCCACACGACGGTGACACTCCCCCACGTTCCACACTGACCCACACGACGGTGACACTCCCCCACGTTCTACACTCTCCCACACGACGGTGACCCTCCCCCACGTTCTACACTCAACCACACGACGGTGACACTCCCTCACGTTCCACACTGACCCACACGACGGTGACACTCCCCCACGTTCCACACTGACCCACACGACGGTGACCCTCCCCCACGTTCTACACTCTCCCACACGACGGTGACACTCCCCCACGTTCTACACTCTCCCACACGACGGTGACACTCCCCCACGTTCCACACTGACCCACACGACGGTGACACTCCCCCACGTTCTACACTCACCCACACGACGGTGACCCTCCCCCACGTTCCACACTCACCCACACGACGGTGACACTCCCCCACGTTCTACACTGACCCACACGACGGTGACACTACCCCACGTTCCACACTCACCCACACGACGGTGACACTCCCCCACGTTCCACACTCACCCACACGACGGTGACACTCCCCCACGTTCCACACTGACCCTCACGACGGTGACAATCCCCCACGTTCTACACTCACCCACACGACGGTGACACTCCCCCACGTTCTACACTCTCCCACACAACGGTGACACTCCCCCACGTTCTACACTGACCCACACGACGGTGACACTCCCCCACGTTCTACACTGACCCACATGACGGTGACCCTCCCCCACGTTCTACACTCACCTGCACGACGGTGACCCTCAACCACGTTCCACACTCACCCACACGACGGTGACCCTCACCCACGTTCCACACTCACCCACGCGACGGTGACACTCCCCCACGTTCTACACTCACCCACGCGACGGTGACACTCCCCCACGTTCTACACTCACCCACGCGACGGTGACACTCCCCCACGTTCCACACTCACCCACACGACGGTGACACTCCCCCACGTTCTACACTCACCCACACGACGGTGACCCTCCCCCACGTTCCACACTCTCCCACACGACGGTGACACTCCCCCACGTTCCACACAGACCCACACGACGGTGACGCTCCCCCACGTTCTACACTCACCCACACGACGGTGACACTCCCCCACGTTCCACACTCACCCACACGACGGTGACACTCCCCCACGTTCTACACTGACCCACACGACGGTGACATTCCCTCACGTTCTACACTCACCCACGCGACGGTGACACTCCCCCACGTTCTACACTCACCCACGCGACGGTGACCCTCCCCCACGTTCCACACTCACCCACACGACGGTGACACTCCTCCACGTTCCACACTGACCCTCACGACGGTGACAATCCCCCACGTTCTACACTCACCCACACGACGGTGACACTCCCCCACGTTCTACACTCTCCCACACGACGGTGACACTCCCCCACGTCCTACACTCACCCACACGACGGTGACACTCCCCCACGTTCTACACTCACCCAGACGACGGTGACACTCCCCCACGTTCCACACTGACCCACACGACGGTGAACCACCCCCACGTTCTACACTGACCCACACGACGGTGACACTCCCCCACGTTCCACACTCACCCACACGACGGTGACACTCCCCCACGTTCTACACTGACCCACACGACGGTGACACTCCCCCACGTTCTACACTGAACCACACGACGGTGACACTCCCCCACGTTCTACACTGAACCACACGACGGTGACACTCCCCCACGTTCCACACTGACCCACACGACGGTGACACTCCCCCACGTTCTACACTGACCCACACGACGGTGACACTCCCCGACGTTCCACACTCACCCACACGACGGTGACGCTCCCCCACGTTCTACACTCACCCACACGACGGTGACGCTCCCCCACGTTCTACACTCACCGACACGACGGTGACGCTCCCCCACGTTCCACACTGACCCACACGACGGTGACTCTCCCCCACTTTCCACACTCACCCACGCGACGGTGACACTCCCCCACGTTCCACACTCACCCACGCGACGGTGACGCTCCCCCACGTTCCACACTCACCCACGCGACGGTGACCCTCCCCCACGTTCCACACTCACCCACGCGACGGTGACACTCCCCCACGTTCCACACTCACCCACGCGACGGTGACGCTCCCCCACGTTCCACACTGACCCACTAGACGGTGACCCTCCCCCACGTTCTACACTCTCCCACACGACGGTGACCCTCCCCCACGTTCCACACTCACCCACACGACGGTGACCCTCCCCCACGTTCCACACTGACCCACACGACGGTGACCCTCCCCCACGTTCTACACTCTCCCACACGACGGTGACACTCCCCCACGTTCCACACTCACCCACACGACGGTGACCCTCCCCCACGTTCCACACTGACCCACACGACGGTGACCCTCCCCCACGTTCTACACTGACCCACACGACGGTGACACTCCCCCACGTTCTCCACTCACCCACACGACGGTGACCCTCCCCCATGCTCTACAATCTCCCACACGACGGTGACACTACCCCACGTTCTACACTGACCCACACGACGGTGACACTCCCCCACGTTCCACACTGACCCACACGACCGTGACACTCCCCCACGTTCTACACTCACCCACACGACTCTGACACTCCCCCACGTCCCACACTGACCCACACGACGGTGACACTCCCCCACGTTCCGAACTCACCCACAGGACGGTGACACTCCCCCACGTTCCACACTCACCCACACGAGGGTGACACTCCCCCACGTTCCACACTCACCCACACGACGGTGACGCTCCCCCACGTTCTACACTCACCCACACGACCGTGACCCTCCCCCACGTTCCGCACTGACCCACACGACGGTGACGCTCCCCCACGTTCTACACTCACCCAGACGACGGTGACACTCCCCCAAGTTCTACACTCACCCACACGACGGTGACGCTCCCCCATGTTCTACACTGACCCACACGACGGTGACACTCCCCCACGTTCTACAATCACCCACACGACGGTGACCCTCCCCCACGTTCTACACTCTCCCACACGACGGTGACACTCCCCCACGTTCCACACTCACCCACACGACGGTGACACTCCCCCACGTTCCACACTGACCAACACGACGATGACCCTCCCCCACGTTCTACACTGTCCCACACGACGGTGACCCTCCCCCACGTTCTACACTCACCCACACGACGGTGACACTCCCCCACGATCCACACTCACCCACACGACGGTGACTCTCCCCCACGTTCCACACTGACCCACACGACGGTGACAATCCCCCACGCTCTACACTCACCCACACGACGGTGACACTCCCCCACGTTCTACACTCTCCCACACGACCGTGACACTCCCCCACGTTCTACACTCACCCACACGACGGTGACACTCCCCCACGTTCTAAACTCACCCACACGACGGTGACGCTCCCCCACGTTCTACACTGACCCACACGACGGTGACGCTCCCCCACGTTCCACACTCACCCACACGACGGTGACCCTCCCCCACGTTCCACACTCACCCACACGACGGTGACCCTCCCCCACGTTCTACACTCACCCACACGACGGTGACACTCCCCCACGTTCCACACTCACCCACACGACGGTGACCCTCCCCCACGTTCTACACTGACCCACACGACGGTGACACTCCCCCACGTTCTCCACTCACCCACACGACGGTGACGCTCCCCCACGTTCTACACCGACCCACACGACGGTGACACTCCCCCACGTTCTCCACTCACCCACACGACGGTGACCCTCCCCCACGTTCTACACTCACCCACACGACGGTGACAGTCACCCACACGACGGTGACACTCCCCTACGTTCCACACTGACCCTCACGACGGTGACAATCCCCCACGTTCTACACTCACCCACACGACGGTGACACTACCCCACGTTCCACACTCACCCACACGACGGTGACCCTCCCCCACGTTCCACACTCACCCCCACGACGGTGACAGTCCCCCACGTTCTACACTCTCCCACACGACGGTGACCCACCGTCACGTTCTACACTCACCCACACGACGGTGACACTCCCCCACGTTCCACACTCACCCACACGACGGTGAGACTCCCCCACGTTCCACACTCACCCACACGACGGTGACACTCCCCACGTTCCACACTCACCCACACGACCGTGACACTCCCCCACGTTCTACACTCACCCACACGACGGTGACACTCCCCCACGTTCTACACTGACCCACACGACAGTGACTCTCCCCCACGTTCCACATTCACCCACACGACGGTGACCCTCCCCCACGTTCCACACTGACCCACACGACGGTGACACTCCCCACGTTCCGCACTCACCCACACGACGGTGACCCTGCCCAACGTTCTACACTGACCCACACGACGGTGACACTCCCCCACGTTCTGCACTCACCCACACGACGGTGACCCTCCCCCACGTTCTACACTGACCCACACGACGGTGACACTCCCCCACGTTCCACACTCACCCACACGACGGTGACACTCCCCCACGTTCTACACTCACCCACACGACGGTGACACTCCCCCACGTTCTACACTCACCCACACGACGGTGACACTCCCCCACGTTCTACACTCACCCACACGACGGTGACACTCCCCCACGTTCCACACTCACCCACACGACGGTGACACTCCCCCACGTTCTACACTGACCCACACGACGGTGACACTCCCCCACGTTCCACACTCACCCACACGACGGTGACGCTCCACCACGTTCTACACCCACCCACACGACGGTGACGCTCCCCCACGTTCTACACTCACCCACACGACGGTGACCCTCCTCCACGTTCCACACTCACCCACACGACGGTGACACTCCTCCACGTTCCACACTCACCCACACGACGGTGACACACCCCCACGTTCCACACTCACCCACACGACGGTGACACTCTCCACGTTCTACACTGAACCACACGACGGTGACACTCCCCCACGTTCCACACTGACCCACACGACGGTGACACTCCCCCACGTTCCACACTCACCCACACGAGGGTGACACTCCCCCACGTTCTACACTCAACCACACGACGGTGACACTCCCTCACGTTCCACACTGACCCACACGACGGTGACACTCCCCCACGTTCCACACTGACCCACACGACGGTGACCCTCCCCCACTTTCTACACTCTCCCACACGACGGTGACACTCCCCCACGTTCTACACTCTCCCACACGACGGTGACACTCCCCCACGTTCCACACTGACCCACACGACGGTGACACTCCCCCACGTTCTACACTCACCCCCACGACGGTGACCCTCCCCCACGTTCCACACTCACCCACACGACGGTGACACTCCCCCACGTTCTACACTGACCCACACGACGGTGACACTACCCCACGTTCCACACTCACCCACACGACGGTGACACTCCCCCACGTTCTACACTGACCCACACGACGGTGACACTCCCCCACTTTCCACACTGACCCACACGACGGTGACACTCCCCCACGTTCCACACTCACCCACACGACGGTGACACTCCCCCACGTTCCACACTCACCCACACGACGGTGACACTCCCCCACGTTCCACACTCACCCACACGACGGTGACACTCCCCCACGTTCCACACTGACCCTCACGACGGTGACAATCCCCCACGTTCTACACTCACCCACACGACGGTGACACTCCCCCACGTTCTACACTCTCCCACACAACGGTGACACTCCCCCACGTTCTACACTGACCCACACGACGGTGACACTCCCCCACGTTCTACACTGACCCACATGACGGTGACCCTCCCCCACGTTCTACACTCACCTGCACGACGGTGACCCTCAACCACGTTCCACACTCACCCACACGACGGTGACCCTCACCCACGTTCCACACTCACCCACGCGACGGTGACACTCCCCCACGTTCTACACTCACCCACGCGACGGTGACACTCCCCCACGTTCTACACTCACCCACGCGACGGTGACACTCCCCCACGTTCCACACTCACCCACACGACGGTGACACTCCCCCACGTTCTACACTCACCCACACGACGGTGACCCTCCCCCACGTTCCACACTCTCCCACACGACGGTGACACTCCCCCACGTTCCACACAGACCCACACGACGGTGACGCTCCCCCACGTTCTACACTCACCCACACGACGGTGACACTCCCAAACGTTCCACACTCACCCACACGACGGTGACACTCCCCCACGTTCTACACTGACCCACACGACGGTGACATTCCCTCACGTTCTACACTCACCCACGCGACGGTGACACTCCCCCACGTTCTACACTCACCCACGCGACGGTGACCCTCCCCCACGTTCCACACTCACCCACACGACGGTGACACTCCTCCACGTTCCACACTGACCCTCACGACGGTGACAATCCCCCACGTTCTACACTCACCCACACGACGGTGACACTCCCCCACGTTCTACACTCTCCCACACGACGGTGACACTCCCCCACGTCCTACACTCACCCACACGACGGTGACACTCCCCCACGTTCTACACTCACCCAGACGACGGTGACACTCCCCCACGTTCCACACTGACCCACACGACGGTAAACCACCCCCACGTTCTACACTGACCCACACGACGGTGACACTCCCCCACGTTCCACACTCACCCACACGACGGTGACACTCCCCCACGTTCTACACTGACCCACACGACGGTGACACTCCCCCACGTTCTACACTGAACCACACGACGGTGACACTCCCCCACGTTCTACACTGAACCACACGACGGTGACACTCCCCCACGTTCCACACTGACCCACACGACGGTGACACTCCCCCACGTTCTACACTGACCCACACAACGGTGACACTCCCCCACGTTCCACACTCACCCACACGACGGTGACGCTCCCGCACGTTCTACACTCACCCACACGACGGTGACGCTCCCCCACGTTCTACACTCACCGACACGACGGTGACGCTCCCCCACGTTCCACACTGACCCACACGACGGTGACTCTCCCCCACTTTCCACACTCACCCACGCGACGGTGACACTCCCCCACGTTCCACACTCACCCACGCGACGGTGACACTCCCCCACCTTCCACACTCACACACGCGACGGTGACGCTCCCCCACGTTCCACACTCACCCACGCGACGGTGACACTCCCCCACGTTCCACACTCACCCACGCGACGGTGACACTCCCCCACGTTCCACACTCACCCACGCGACGGTGACGCTCCCCCACGTTCCACACTGACCCACTCGACGGTGACCCTCCCCGACGTTCTACACTGACCCACACGACTGTGACACTCCCCCACGTTCCCCACTGACCCACACGACGGTGACACTCCCCGACGTTCCCCACTGACCCACACGACGGTGACACTCCCCCACGTTCCACACTGACCTACACGACGGTGACAATCGCCCACGTTCTACACTGACCCACACGACCGTGACACTCCCCCACGTTCCACACTCACCCACACGACGGTGACACTCCCCCACGTTCTATACTCTCCCACACGACGGTGACACTCCCCCACGTTCCACACTCACCCACACGACGGTGACACTCCCCCACGTTCTACACTCACCCACACGACGGTGACCCTCCCCCAGGTTCTACACTCACCCACACGACGGTGACACTCCCCCACGTTCTACACTCACCCACACGACCGTGACACTCCCCCACGTTCTACACTGACCCACACGACGGTGACACTCCCCCACGTTCCACACTCACCCACACGACGGTGACCCTCCCCCACGTTCCACACTCACCCACACGACGGTGACACTCCCCGACGTTCCACACTGACCCACACGACGGTGACCCTCCCCCACGTTCTACACTCTCCCACACGACGGTGACACTCCCCCACGTTCTACACTGACCCACACGACGGTGACCCACCCCCACGTTCTACACTCACCCACACGACGGTGACCCTCCCCCACGTTCCACACTCACCCACACAACGGTGACGCTCCACCACGTTCTACACCCACCCACACGACGGTGACGCTCCCCCACGTTCTACACTCACCCACGCGACGGTGACCCTCCCCCACGTTCTACACTCTCCCACACGACGGTGACCCTCCCCCACGTTCTACACTCACCCACACGACGGTGACACTCCCCCACGTTCCACACTCACCCACACGACAGTGACACTCCCCCACGTTCTACACTGACCCACACGACGGTGACACTCCCCCACGTTCCACACTCACCCACACGACGGTGACGCTCCACCACGTTCTACACCCACCCACACGACGGTGACGCTCCCCCACGTTCTACACTCACCCACACGACGGTGACCCTCCTCCACGTTCCACACTCACCCACACGACGGTGACACTCCTCCACGTTCCACACTCACCCACACGACGGTGACACACACCCACGTTCCACACTCACCCACACGACGGTGACACTCTCCACGTTCTACACTGAACCACACGACGGTGACACTCCCCCACGTTCCACACTGACCCACACGACGGTGACACTCCCCCACGTTCCACACTCACCCACACGAGGGTGACACTCCCCCACGTTCTACACTCAACCACACGACGGTGACACTCCCTCACGTTCCACACTGACCCACACGACGGTGACACTCCCCCACGTTCCACACTGACCCACACGACGGTGACCCTCCCCCACGTTCTACACTCTCCCACACGACGGTGACACTCCCCCACGTTCTACACTCTCCCATACGACGGTGACACTCCCCCACGTTCCACACTGACCCACACGACGGTGACACTCCCCCACGTTCTACACTCACCCACACGACGGTGACCCTCCCCCACGTTCCACACTCACCCACACGACGGTGACACTCCCCCACGTTCTACACTGACCCACACGACGGTGACACTACCCCACGTTCCACACTCACCCACACGACGGTGACACTCCCCCACGTTCCACACTCACCCACACGACGGTGACACTCCCCCACGTTCCACACTGACCCTCACGACGGTGACAATCCCCCACGTTCTACACTCACCCACACGACGGTGACACTCCCCCACGTTCTACACTCTCCCACACAACGGTGACACTCCCCCACGTTCTACACTGACCCACACGACGGTGACACTCCCCCACGTTCTACACTGACCCACATGACGGTGACCCTCCCCCACGTTCTACACTCACCTGCACGACGGTGACCCTCAACCACGTTCCACACTCACCCACACGACGGTGACCCTCACCCACGTTCCACACTCACCCACGCGACGGTGACACTCCCCCACGTTCTACACTCACCCACGCGACGGTGACACTCCCCCACGTTCTACACTCACCCACGCGACGGTGACACTCCCCCACGTTCCACACTCACCCACACGACGGTGACACTCCCCCACGTTCTACACTCACCCACACGACGGTGACCCTCCCCCACGTTCCACACTCTCCCACACGACGGTGACACTCCCCCACGTTCCACACAGACCCACACGACGGTGACGCTCCCCCACGTTCTACACTCACCCACACGACGGTGACACTCCCCCACGTTCCACACTCACCCACACGACGGTGACACTCCCCCACGTTCTACACTGACCCACACGACGGTGACATTCCCTCACGTTCTACACTCACCCACGCGACGGTGACACTCCCCCACGTTCTACACTCACCCACGCGACGGTGACCCTCCCCCACGTTCCACACTCACCCACACGACGGTGACACTCCTCCACGTTCCACACTGACCCTCACGACGGTGACAATCCCCCACGTTCTACACTCACCCACACGACGGTGACACTCCCCCACGTTCTACACTCTCCCACACGACGGTGACACTCCCCCACGTCCTACACTCACCCACACGACGGTGACACTCCCCCACGTTCTACACTCACCCAGACGACGGTGACACTCCCCCACGTTCCACACTGACCCACACGACGGTGAACCACCCCCACGTTCTACACTGACCCACACGACGGTGACACTCCCCCACGTTCCACACTCACCCACACGACGGTGACACTCCCCCACGTTCTACACTGACCCACACGACGGTGACACTCCCCCACGTTCTACACTGAACCACACGACGGTGACACTCCCCCACGTTCTACACTGAACCACACGACGGTGACACTCCCCCACGTTCCACACTGACCCACACGACGGTGACACTCCCCCACGTTCTACACTGACCCACACAACGGTGACACTCCCCCACGTTCCACACTCACCCACACGACGGTGACGCTCCCGCACGTTCTACACTCACCCACACGACGGTGACGCTCCCCCACGTTCTACACTCACCGACACGACGGTGACGCTCCCCCACGTTCCACACTGACCCACACGACGGTGACTCTCCCCCACTTTCCACACTCACCCACGCGACGGTGACACTCCCCCACGTTCCACACTCACCCACGCGACGGTGACGCTCCCCCACGTTCCACACTCACCCACGCGACGGTGACGCTCCCCCACGTTCCACACTCACCCACGCGACGGTGACCCTCCCCCACGTTCCACACTCACCCACGCGACGGTGACACTCCCCCACGTTCCACACTCACCCACGCGACGGTGACACTCCCCCACGTTCCACACTGACCCACTCGACGGTGACCCTCCCCCACGTTCTACACTGACCCACACGACTGTGACACTCCCCCACGTTCCCCACTGACCCACACGACGGTGACACTCCCCGACGTTCCCCACTGACCCACACGACGGTGACACTCCCCCACGTTCCACACTGACCTACACGACGGTGACAATCGCCCACGTTCTACACTGACCCACACGACCGTGACACTCCCCCACGTTCCACACTCACCCACACGACGGTGACACTCCCCCACGTTCTATACTCTCCCACACGACGGTGACCCTCCCCCACGTTCCACACTCACCCACACGACGGTGACCCTCCCCCACGTTCCACACTCACCCACACGACGGTGATACTCCTCCACGTCCTACACTCACCCACACGACGGTGACCCTCCCCCACGTTCCACACTGACCCACACGACGGTGACCCTCACCCATGTTCTACACTCACCCACACGACGGTGACACTCCCCCACGTTCTACACTGACCCACACGACGGTGACACTCCCCCACGTTCTACACTCACCCACACGACGGTGACACTCCCCACGTTCCACACTCACCCACACGACGGTGACACTCCCCCACGTTCCACACTCACCCACACGACGGTGACACTCCCCCACGTTCCACACTCACCCACACGACGGTGACACTCCCCCACGTTCCACACTGACCCACACGACGGTGACCCTCCCCCACGTTCTACACTCTCCCACACGACGGTGACCCTCCCCCACGTTCCACACTCACCCACACGACGGTGACCCTCCCCCACGTTCCACACTGACCCACACGACGGTGACCCTCCCCCACGTTCTACACTCTCCCACACGACGGTGACACTCCCCCACGTTCCACACTCACCCACACGACGGTGACCCTCCCCCACGTTCCACACTGACCCACACGACGGTGACCCTCCCCCACGTTCTACACTGACCCACACGACGGTGACACTCCCCCACGTTCTCCACTCACCCACACGACGGTGACCCTCCCCCATGCTCTACAATCTCCCACACGACGGTGACACTACCCCACGTTCTACACTGACCCACACGACGGTGACACTCCCCCACGTTCCACACTGACCCACACGACCGTGACACTCCCCCACGTTCTACACTCACCCACACGACTCTGACACTCCCCCACGTCCCACACTGACCCACACGACGGTGACACTCCCCCACGTTCCGAACTCACCCACAGGACGGTGACACTCCCCCACGTTCCACACTCACCCACACGAGGGTGACACTCCCCCACGTTCCACACTCACCCACACGACGGTGACGCTCCCCCACGTTCTACACTCACCCACACGACCGTGACCCTCCCCCACGTTCCGCACTGACCCACACGACGGTGACGCTCCCCCACGTTCTACACTCACCCAGACGACGGTGACACTCCCCCAAGTTCTACACTCACCCACACGACGGTGACGCTCCCCCATGTTCTACACTGACCCACACGACGGTGACACTCCCCCACGTTCTACAATCACCCACACGACGGTGACCCTCCCCCACGTTCTACACTCTCCCACACGACGGTGACACTCCCCCACGTTCCACACTCACCCACACGACGGTGACACTCCCCCACGTTCCGCACTGACCCACACGACGGTGACACTCCCCCACGTTCCACACTCACCCACACGACGGTGACACTCCCCCATGTTCCACACTGAACCACACGACCGTGACACTCCCCCACGTTCTACACTCACCCACACGACGATGACCCTCCCCCACGTTCTACACTGTCCCACACGACGGTGACCCTCCCCCACGTTCTACACTCACCCACACGACGGTGACACTCCCCCACGTTCCACACTCACCCACACGACGGTGACTCTCCCCCACGTTCCACACTGACCCACACGACGGTGACAATCCCCCACGCTCTACACTCACCCACACGACGGTGACACTCCCCCACGTTCTACACTCACCCACACGACGGTGACACTCCCCCACGTTCTACACTCTCCCACACGACCGTGACACTCCCCCACGTTCTACACTCACCCACACGACGGTGACACTCCCCCACGTTCTACACTCACCCACACGACGGTGACGCTCCCCCACGTTCTACACTGACCCACACGACGGTGACGCTCCCCCACGTTCCACACTCACCCACACGACGGTGACCCTCCCCCACGTTCCACACTCACCCACACGACGGTGACCCTCCCCCACGTTCTACACACACCCACACGACGGTGACACTCCCCCACGTTCCACACTCACCCACACGACGGTGACCCTCCCCCACGTTCTACACTGACCCACACGACGGTGACACTCCCCCACGTTCTCCACTCACCCACACGACGGTGACGCTCCCACACGTTCTACACCGACCCACACGACGGTGACACTCCCCCACGTTCTCCACTCACCCACACGACGGTGACCCTCCCCCACGTTCTACACTCACCCACACGACGGTGACACTCACCCACACGACGGTGACACTCCCCTACGTTCCACACTGACCCTCACGACGGTGACAATCCCCCACGTTCTACACTCACCCACACGACGGTGACACTACCCCACGTTCCACACTCTCCCACACGACGGTGACCCTCCCCCACGTTCCACACTCACCCCCACGACGGTGACAGTCCCCCACGTTCTACACTCTCCCACACGACGGTGACCCTCCGTCACGTTCTACACTCACCCACACGATGGTGACCCTCCCCCATGTTCTACACTCACCCACACGACGGTGACACTCCCCCACGTTCTACACTCACCCACACGACGGTGACACTCCCCACGTTCCACACTCACCCACACGACCGTGACACTCCCCCACGTTCTACACTCACCCACACGACGGTGACACTCCCCCACGTTCTACACTGACCCACACGACAGTGACTCTCCCCCACGTTCCACATTCACCCACACGACAGTGACCTTCCCCCACGTTCCACACTGACCCACACGACGGTGACACTCCCCACGTTCCGCACTCACCCACACGACGGTGACCCTGCCCAACGTTCTACACTGACCCACACGACGGTGACACTCCCCACGTTCTAAACTCACCCACACGACGGTGACACTCCCCCACGTTCTGCACTCACCCACACGACGGTGACACTCCCCCACGCTCTACACTCTCCCACACGACGGTGACGCTCCCCCACGTTCTACACTGACCCACACGACGGTGACCCTCCCCCACGTTCCACACTCACCCACACGACGGTGACACTCCCCCACGTTCTACACTGACCCACACGACGGTGACACTCCCCCACGTTCCACACTCACCCACACGACGGTGACACTCCCCCACGTTCTACACTCACCCACACGACGGTGACCCTCCCCCAGGTTCTACACTCACCCACATGACGGTGACACTCCCCCACGTTCTACACTCACCCACACGACCGTGACACTCCCCCACGTTCTACACTGACCCACACGACGGTGACACTCCCCCACGTTCCACACTCACCCACACGACGGTGACCCTCCCCTACGTTCTACACTGAACCACACGACCGTGACACTCCACCACGTTCTACACTGACCCACACGACCGTGACACTCCCCCACGTTCTACATTCACCCACACGACGGTGACACTCCCCCACGTTCTACACTGACCCACACGACGGTGACCCTCCCCCACGTTCCACACTCACCCACACGACGGTGACACTCCCCGACGTTCCACACTGACCCACACGACGGTGACCCTCCCCCACGTTCTACACTCTCCCACACGACGGTGACCCTCCCCCACGTTCTACACTGACCCACACGACGGTGACCCTCCCCCACGTTCTACACTCTCCCACACGACGGTGACCCTCCCCCACGTTCTACACTCACCCACACGACGGTGACACTCCCCCACGTTCCACACTCACCCACACGACAGTGACACTCCCCCACGTTCTACACTGACCCACACGACGGTGACACTCCCCCACGTTCCACACTCACCCACACGACGGTGACCCTCCCCCACGTTCCACACTCACCCACACGACGGTGACACTCCCCGACGTTCCACACTGACCCACACGACGGTGACCCTCCCCCACGTTCTACACTCTCCCACACGACGGTGACACTCCCCCACGTTCTACACTGACCCACACGACGGTGACCCTCCCCCACGTTCTACACTCACCCACACGATGGTGACCCTCCCCCACGTTCCACACTCACCCACACGACGGTGACGCTCCACCACGTTCTACACCCACCCACACGACGGTGACTCTCCCCCACGTTCTACACTCACCCACGCGACGGTGACCCTCCCCCACGTTCTACACTCTCCCACACGACGGTGACCCTCCCCCACGTTCTACACTCACCCACACGACGGTGACACTCCCCCACGTTCCACACTCACCCACACGACAGTGACACTCCCCCACGTTCTACACTGACCCACACGACGGTGACACTCCCCCACGTTCCACACTCACCCACACGACGGTGACGCTCCACCACGTTCTACACCCACCCACACGACGGTGACGCTCCCCCACGTTCTACACTCACCCACACGACGGTGACCCTCCTCCACGTTCCACACTCACCCACACGACGGTGACACTCCTCCACGTTCCACACTCACCCACACGACGGTGACACACACCCACGTTCCACACTCACCCACACGACGGTGACACTCTCCACGTTCTACACTGAACCACACGACGGTGACACTCCCCCACGTTCCACACTGACCCACACGACGGTGACACTCCCCCACGTTCCACACTCACCCACACGAGGGTGACACTCCCCCACGTTCTACACTCAACCACACGACGGTGACACTCCCTCACGTTCCACACTGACCCACACGACGGTGACACTCCCCCACGTTCCACACTGACCCACACGACGGTGACCCTCCCCCACGTTCTACACTCTCCCACACGACGGTGACACTCCCCCACGTTCTACACTCTCCCACACGACGGTGACACTCCCCCACGTTCCACACTGACCCACACGACGGTGACACTCCCCCACGTTCTACACTCACCCACACGACGGTGACCCTCCCCCACGTTCCACACTCACCCACACGACGGTGACACTCCCCCACGTTCTACACTGACCCACACGACGGTGACACTACCCCACGTTCCACACTCACCCACACGACGGTGACACTCCCCCACGTTCCACACTCACCCACACGACGGTGACACTCCCCCACGTTCCACACTGACCCTCACGACGGTGACAATCCCCCACGTTCTACACTCACCCACACGACGGTGACACTCCCCCACGTTCTACACTCTCCCACACGACGGTGACACTCCCCCACGTTCTACACTGACCCACACGACGGTGACACTCCCCCACGTTCTACACTGACCCACATGACGGTGACCCTCCCCCACGTTCTACACTCACCCGCACGACGGTGACCCTCAACCACGTTCCACACTCACCCACACGACGGTGACCCTCACCCACGTTCCACACTCACCCACGCGACGGTGACACTCCCCCACGTTCTACACTCACCCACGCGACGGTGACACTCCCCCACGTTCTACACTCACCCACGCGACGGTGACACTCCCCCACGTTCCACACTCACCCACACGACGGTGACACTCCCCCACGTTCTACACTCACCCACATGACGGTGACCCTCCCCCACGTTCCACACTCTCCCACACGACGGTGACACTCCACCACGTTCCACACAGACCCACACGACGGTGACGCTCCCCCACGTTCTACACTCACCCACACGACGGTGACACTCCCCCACGTTCCACACTCACCCACACGACGGTGACACTCCCCCACGTTCTACACTGACCCACACGACGGTGACATTCCCTCACGTTCTACACTCACCCACGCGACGGTGACACTCCCCCACGTTCTACACTCACCCACGCGACGGTGACCCTCCCCCACGTTCCACACTCACCCACACGACGGTGACACTCCTCCACGTTCCACACTGACCCTCACGACGGTGACAATCCCCCACGTTCTACACTCACCCACACGACGGTGACACTCCCCCACGTTCTACACTCTCCCACACGACGGTGACACTCCCCCACGTCCTACACTCACCCACACGACGGTGACACTCCCCCACGTTCTACACTCACCCAGACGACGGTGACACTCCCCCACGTTCCACACTGACCCACACGACGGTGAACCACCCCCACGTTCTACACTGACCCACACGACGGTGACACTCCCCCACGTTCCACACTCACCCACACGACGGTGACACTCCCCCACGTTCTACACTGACCCACACGACGGTGACACTCCCCCACGTTCTACACTGAACCACACGACGGTGACACTCCCCCACGTTCTACACTGAACCACACGACGGTGACACTCCCCCACGTTCCACACTGACCCACACGACGGTGACACTCCCCCACGTTCTACACTGACCCACACAACGGTGACACTCCCCCACGTTCCACACTCACCCACACGACGGTGACGCTCCCGCACGTTCTACACTCACCCACACGACGGTGACGCTCCCCCACGTTCTACACTCACCGACACGACGGTGACGCTCCCCCACGTTCCACACTGACCCACACGACGGTGACTCTCCCCCACTTTCCACACTCACCCACGCGACGGTGACACTCCCCCACGTTCCACACTCACCCACGCGACGGTGACACTCCCCCACGTTCCACACTCACCCACGCGACGGTGACGCTCCCCCACGTTCCACACTCACCCACGCGACGGTGACCCTCCCCCACGTTCCACACTCACCCACGCGACGGTGACACTCCCCCACGTTCCACACTCACCCACGCGACGGTGACACTCCCCCACGTTCCACACTCACCCACGCGACGGTGACGCTCCCCCACGTTCCACACTGACCCACTCGACGGTGACCCTCCCCCACGTTCTACACTGACCCACACGACTGTGACACTCCCCCACGTTCCCCACTGACCCACACGACGGTGACACTCCCCGACGTTCCCCACTGACCCACACGACGGTGACACTCCCCCACGTTCCACACTGACCTACACGACGGTGACAATCGCCCACGTTCTACACTGACCCACACGACCGTGACACTCCCCCACGTTCCACACTCACCCACACGACGGTGACACTCCCCCACGTTCTATACTCTCCCACACGACGGTGACCCTCCCCCACGTTCCACACTCACCCACACGACGGTGACCCTCCCCCACGTTCCACACTCACCCACACGACGGTGATACTCCTCCACGTCCTACACTCACCCACACGACGGTGACCCTCCCCCACGTTCCACACTGACCCACACGACGGTGACCCTCACCCATGTTCTACACTCACCCACACGACGGTGACACTCCCCCACGTTCTACACTGACCCACACGACGGTGACACTCCCCCACGTTCTACACTCACCCACACGACGGTGACACTCCCCACGTTCCACACTCACCCACACGACGGTGACACTCCCCCACGTTCCACACTCACCCACACGACGGTGACACTCCCCCACGTTCCACACTCACCCACACGACGGTGACACTCCCCCACGTTCCACACTGACCCACACGACGGTGACCCTCCCCCACGTTCTACACTCTCCCACACGACGGTGACCCTCCCCCACGTTCCACACTCACCCACACGACGGTGACCCTCCCCCACGTTCCACACTGACCCACACGACGGTGACCCTCCCCCACGTTCTACACTCTCCCACACGACGGTGACACTCCCCCACGTTCCACACTCACCCACACGACGGTGACCCTCCCCCACGTTCCACACTGACCCACACGACGGTGACCCTCCCCCACGTTCTACACTGACCCACACGACGGTGACACTCCCCCACGTTCTCCACTCACCCACACGACGGTGACCCTCCCCCATGCTCTACAATCTCCCACACGACGGTGACACTACCCCACGTTCTACACTGACCCACACGACGGTGACACTCCCCCACGTTCCACACTGACCCACACGACCGTGACACTCCCCCACGTTCTACACTCACCCACACGACTCTGACACTCCCCCACGTCCCACACTGACCCACACGACGGTGACACTCCCCCACGTTCCGAACTCACCCACAGGACGGTGACACTCCCCCACGTTCCACACTCACCCACACGAGGGTGACACTCCCCCACGTTCCACACTCACCCACACGACGGTGACGCTCCCCCACGTTCTACACTCACCCACACGACCGTGACCCTCCCCCACGTTCCGCACTGACCCACACGACGGTGACGCTCCCCCACGTTCTACACTCACCCAGACGACGGTGACACTCCCCCAAGTTCTACACTCACCCACACGACGGTGACGCTCCCCCATGTTCTACACTGACCCACACGACGGTGACACTCCCCCACGTTCTACAATCACCCACACGACGGTGACCCTCCCCCACGTTCTACACTCTCCCACACGACGGTGACACTCCCCCACGTTCCACACTCACCCACACGACGGTGACACTCCCCCACGTTCCGCACTGACCCACACGACGGTGACACTCCCCCACGTTCCACACTCACCCACACGACGGTGACACTCCCCCATGTTCCACACTGAACCACACGACGGTGACACTCCCACACGTTCTACACTCACCCACACGACCGTGACACTCCCCCACGTTCTACACTGACCCACACGACGATGACCCTCCCCCACGTTCTACACTGTCCCACACGACGCTGACCCTCCCCCACGTTCTACACTCACCCACACGACGGTGACACTCCCCCACGTTCCACACTCACCCACACGACGGTGACTCTCCCCCACGTTCCACACTGACCCACACGACGGTGACAATCCCCCACGCTCTACACTCACCCACACGACGGTGACACTCCCCCACGTTCTACACTCACCCACACGACGGTGACACTCCCCCACGTTCTACACTCTCCCACACGACCGTGACACTCCCCCACGTTCTACACTCACCCACACGACGGTGACACTCCCCCACGTTCTACACTCACCCACACGACGGTGACGCTCCCCCACGTTCTACACTGACCCACACGACGGTGACGCTCCCCCACGTTCCACACTCACCCACACGACGGTGACCCTCCCCCACGTTCCACACTCACCCACACGACGGTGACCCTCCCCCACGTTCTACACACACCCACACGACGGTGACACTCCCCCACGTTCCACACTCACCCACACGACGGTGACCCTCCCCCACGTTCTACACTGACCCACACGACGGTGACACTCCCCCACGTTCTCCACTCACCCACACGACGGTGACGCTCCCCCACGTTCTACACCGACCCACACGACGGTGACACTCCCCCACGTTCTCCACTCACCCACACGACGGTGACCCTCCCCCACGTTCTACACTCACCCACACGACGGTGACACTCACCCACACGACGGTGACACTCCCCTACGTTCCACACTGACCCTCACGACGGTGACAATCCCCCACGTTCTACACTCACCCACACGACGGTGACACTACCCCACGTTCCACACTCTCCCACACGACGGTGACCCTCCCCCACGTTCCACACTCACCCCCACGACGGTGACAGTCCCCCACGTTCTACACTCTCCCACACGACGGTGACCCTCCGTCACGTTCCACACTCACCCACACGATGGTGACCCTCCCCCATGTTCTACACTCACCCACACGACGGTGACACTCCCCCACGTTCTACACTCACCCACACGACGGTGACACTCCCCACGTTCCACACTCACCCACACGACCGTGACACTCCCCCACGTTCTACACTCACCCACACGACGGTGACACTCCCCCACGTTCTACACTGACCCACACGACAGTGACTCTCCCCCACGTTCCACATTCACCCACACGACAGTGACCTTCCCCCACGTTCCACACTGACCCACACGACGGTGACACTCCCCACGTTCCGCACTCACCCACACGACGGTGACCCTGCCCAACGTTCTACACTGACCCACACGACGGTGACACTCCCCACGTTCTAAACTCACCCACACGACGGTGACACTCCCCCACGTTCTGCACTCACCCACACGACGGTGACACTCCCCCACGCTCTACACTCTCCCACACGACGGTGACGCTCCCCCACGTTCTACACTGACCCACACGACGGTGACCCTCCCCCACGTTCCACACTCACCCACACGACGGTGACACTCCCCCACGTTCTACACTGACCCACACGACGGTGACACTCCCCCACGTTCCACACTCACCCACACGACGGTGACACTCCCCCACGTTCTACACTCACCCACACGACGGTGACCCTCCCCCAGGTTCTACACTCACCCACATGACGGTGACACTCCCCCACGTTCTACACTCACCCACACGACCGTGACACTCCCCCACGTTCTACACTGACCCACACGACGGTGACACTCCCCCACGTTCCACACTCACCCACACGACGGTGACCCTCCCCTACGTTCTACACTGAACCACACGACCGTGACACTCCACCACGTTCTACACTGACCCACACGACCGTGACACTCCCCCACGTTCTACATTCACCCACACGACGGTGACACTCCCCCACGTTCTACACTGACCCACACGACGGTGACCCTCCCCCACGTTCCACACTCACCCACACGACGGTGACACTCCCCGACGTTCCACACTGACCCACACGACGGTGACCCTCCCCCACGTTCTACACTCTCCCACACGACGGTGACCCTCCCCCACGTTCTACACTGACCCACACGACGGTGACCCTCCCCCACGTTCTACACTCTCCCACACGACGGTGACCCTCCCCCACGTTCTACACTCACCCACACGACGGTGACACTCCCCCACGTTCCACACTCACCCACACGACAGTGACACTCCCCCACGTTCTACACTGACCCACACGACGGTGACACTCCCCCACGTTCCACACTCACCCACACGACGGTGACGCTCCACCACGTTCTACACCCACCCACACGACGGTGACGCTCCCCCACGTTCTACACTCACCCACACGACGGTGACCCTCCTCCACATTCCACACTCACCCACACGACGGTGACACTCCTCCACGTTCCACACTCACCCACACGACGGTGACACACACCCACGTTCCACACTCACCCACACGACGGTGACACTCTCCACGTTCTACACTGAACCACACGACGGTGACACTCCCCCACGTTGCACACTGACCCACACGACGGTGACACTCCCCCACGTTCCACACTCACCCACACGAGGGTGACACTCCCCCACGTTCCACACTCACCCACACGACGGTGACACTCCCCCACGTTCCAGACTCACCCACACGACGGTGACACTCCCCCACGTTATATACTGACCCACACGACGGTGACACTCCCCCACGTTCTACACTCACCCAAACGACGGTGACCCTCCCCCACGTTATACACTGACCCACACGACGGTGACACTCCCCCACGTTCCACACTCAACCACACAACCGTGACACTCCCCCACATTCCACACTGACCCACACGACGGTGACACTCCCCCACGTTCCACACTCACCCACACGACCGTGACCCTCCCCCACGTTCCACACTCACCCACACGACGGTGACACTCCCCCACGTTCTACACTGACCCACACGACGGTGACACTCCCCCACGTTCCACACTCACCCACACGACGGTGACACTCCCCCACGTTCCACACTCACCCACACGACGGTGACACTCCCCCACGTTCCACACTGAACCACACGACGGTGACACTCCCACACGTTCCGCACTCACCCACACGACAGTGACACTCCCCCACGTTCTACACTGACCCACACGACGGTGACACTCCCCCAGGTTCTACACTCACCCACACGACGGTGACACTACCCCACGTTCCACACTCACCCACACGACGGTGACCCTCCCCCACTTTCCGCACTCACCCAGAGGACGGTGACATTCCCCCACGTTCTACACAGACCCACACGACGGTGACCCTCCCCCACGTTCTACACTCTCCCACACGACGGTGACACTCCCCCACGTTCTACACTCTCCCACACGACGGTGACACTCCCCCACGTTCCGCACTGAACCACACGACGGTGACACTCCCCCACGTTCCACACTCACCCACACGACGGTGACCCTCCCACACGTTCTACACTCACCCACACGACGGTGACATTCCCCACGTTCCACACTCACCCACACGACTGTGACACTCCCCCACGTTCTACACTGACACACACGACGGTGACCCTCCCCCACGTTCTACACTGACCCACACGACGGTGACACTCCCTCACGTTCCACACTCACCCACACGACGGTGACCCTCCCCCATGTTCTACACTGACCCACACGACGGTGACACTCCCCCACGTTCTACACTGACCCACACGACGGTGACACTCCCCCACGTTCCACACTGACCCACACGACGGTGAACCACCCCCACGTTCTACACTGACCCACACGACGGTGACCCTCCCCCACGTTCTCCACTCACCCACACGACGGTGACACTCCCCCACGCTCTACAATCTCCCACACGACGGTGACCCTCCCCCACGTTCTCCACTGACCCACACGACGGTGACACTACCCCACATTCTACACTCTCCCACACGACGGTGACACTCCCCCACGTTCTACACTGACCCACACGACGGTGACACTCCCCCACGTTCTAAACTCACCCACACGACGGTGACCCTCCCCCACGTTCTACACTCACCCACACGACGGTGACACTCCCCCACGTTCCACACTCACCCACACGACGGTGACCCTCTCCCACGTTCCACACTGACCCACACGACGGTGACAATCCCCCACGTTCTACACTGACCCACACGACGGTGACCCTCCCCCACGTTCTACACTCTCCCACACGACGGTGACACTCCCCCACGTTCTACACTCTCCCACACGACGGTGACACTCCCCCACGTTCTACACTGACCCACACGACGGTGACATTCCCTCACGTTCTACACTCACCCACGCGACGGTGACACTCCCCCACGTTCTACACTCACCCACGCGACGGTGACCCTCCCCCACGTTCCACACTCACCCACACGACGGTGACACTCCTCCACGTTCCACACTGACCCTCACGACGGTGACAATCCCCCACGTTCTACACTCACCCACACGACGGTGACACTCCCCCACGTTCTACACTCTCCCACACGACGGTGACACTCCCCCACGTCCTACACTCACCCACACGACGGTGACACTCCCCCACGTTCTACACTCACCCAGACGACGGTGACACTCCCCCACGTTCCACACTGACCCACACGACGGTGAACCACCCCCACGTTCTACACTGACCCACACGACGGTGACACTCCCCCACGTTCCACACTCACCCACACGACGGTGACACTCCCCCACGTTCTACACTGACCCACACGACGGTGACACTCCCCCACGTTCTACACTGAACCACACGACGGTGACACTCCCCCACGTTCTACACTGAACCACACGACGGTGACACTCCCCCACGTTCCACACTGACCCACACGACGGTGACACTCCCCCACGTTCTACACTGACCCACACGACGGTGACGCTCCCCCACGTTCCACACTCACTCACACGACGGTGACGCTCCCCCACGTTCTACACTCACCCACACGACGGTGACGCTCCCCCACGTTCTACACTCACCGACACGACGGTGACGCTCCCCCACGTTCCACACTGACCCACACGACGGTGACTCTCCCCCACTTTCCACACTCACCCACGCGACGGTGACACTCCCCCACGTTCCACACTCACCCACGCGACGGTGACACTCCCCCACGTTCCACACTCACCCACGCGACGGTGACGCTCCCCCACGTTCCACACTCACCCACGCGACGGTGACCCTCCCCCACGTTCCACACTCACCCACGCGACGGTGACACTCCCCCACGTTCCACACTCACCCACGCGACGGTGACGCTCCCCCACGTTCCACACTGACCCACTCGACGGTGACCCTCCCCCACGTTCTACACTGACCCACACGACTGTGACACTCCCCCACGTTCCCCACTGACCCACACGACGGTGACACTCCCCGACGTTCCCCACTGACCCACACGACGGTGACACTCCCCCACGTTCCACACTGACCTACACGACGGTGACAATCGCCCACGTTCTACACTGACCCACACGACCGTGACACTCCCCCACGTTCCACACTCACCCACACGACGGTGACACTCCCCCACGTTCTATACTCTCCCACACGACGGTGACCCTCCCCCACGTTCCACACTCACCCACACGACGGTGACCCTCCCCCACGTTCCACACTCACCCACACGACGGTGATACTCCTCCACGTCCTACACTCACCCACACGACGGTGACCCTCCCCCACGTTCTACACTGACCCACACGACGGTGACCCTCACCCATGTTCTACACTCACCCACACGACGGTGACACTCCCCCACGTTCTACACTGACCCACACGACGGTGACACTCCCCCACGTTCTACACTCACCCACACGACGGTGACACTCCCCACGTTCCACACTCACCCACACGACGGTGACACTCCCCCACGTTCCACACTCACCCACACGACGGTGACACTCCCCCACGTTCCACACTCACCCACACGACGGTGACACTCCCCCACGTTCCACACTGACCCACACGACGGTGACCCTCCCCCACGTTCTACACTCTCCCACACGACGGTGACCCTCCCCCACGTTCCACACTCACCCACACGACGGTGACCCTCCCCCACGTTCCACACTGACCCACACGACGGTGACCCTCCCCCACGTTCTACACTCTCCCACAGCGACGGTGACACTCCCCCACGTTCCACACTCACCCACACGACGGTGACCCTCCCCCACGTTCCACACTGACCCACACGACGGTGACCCTCCCCCACGTTCTACACTGACCCACACGACGGTGACACTCCCCCACGTTCTCCACTCACCCACACGACGGTGACCCTCCCCCATGCTCTACAATCTCCCACACGACGGTGACACTACCCCACGTTCTACACTGACCCACACGACGGTGACACTCCCCCACGTTCCACACTGACCCACACGACCGTGACACTCCCCCACGTTCTACACTCACCCACACGACTCTGACACTCCCCCACGTCCCACACTGACCCACACGACGGTGACACTCCCCCACGTTCCACACTCACCCACACGAGGGTGACACTCCCCCACGTTCCACACTCACCCACACGACGGTGACGCTCCCCCACGTTCTACACTCACCCACACGACCGTGACCCTCCCCCACGTTCCGCACTGACCCACACGACGGTGACGCTCCCCCACGTTCTACACTCACCCAGACGACGGTGACACTCCCCCAAGTTCTACACTCACCCACACGACGGTGACGCTCCCCCATGTTCTACACTGACCCACACGACGGTGACACTCCCCCACGTTCTACAATCACCCACACGACGGTGACCCTCCCCCACGTTCTACACTCTCCCACACGACGGTGACACTCCCCCACGTTCCACACTCACCCACACGACGGTGACACTCCCCCACGTTCCACACTGACCCACACGACGATGACCCTCCCCCACGTTCTACACTGTCCCACACGACGGTGACCCTCCCCCACGTTCTACACTCACCCACACGACGGTGACACTCCCCCACGTTCCACACTCACCCACACGACGGTGACTCTCCCCCACGTTCCACACTGACCCACACGACGGTGACAATCCCCCACGCTCTACACTCACCCACACGACGGTGACACTCCCCCAGGTTCTACACTGACCCACACGACGGTGACCCTCCCCCACGTTCTACACTCTCCCACACGACGGTGACACTCCCCCACGTTCTACACTCTCCCACACGACGGTGACACTCCCCCACGTTCTACACTGACCCACACGACGGTGACATTCCCTCACGTTCTACACTCACCCACGCGACGGTGACCCTCCCCCACGTTCCACACTCACCCACACGACGGTGACCCTCCCCCACGTTCCACACTGACCCACACGACGGTGACCCTCCCCCACGTTCTACACTCTCCCACAGCGACGGTGACACTCCCCCACGTTCCACACTCACCCACACGACGGTGACCCTCCCCCACGTTCCACACTGACCCACACGACGGTGACCCTCCCCCACGTTCTACACTGACCCACACGACGGTGACACTCCCCCACGTTCTCCACTCACCCACACGACGGTGACCCTCCCCCATGCTCTACAATCTCCCACACGACGGTGACACTACCCCACGTTCTACACTGACCCACACGACGGTGACACTCCCCCACGTTCCACACTGACCCACACGACCGTGACACTCCCCCACGTTCTACACTCACCCACACGACTCTGACACTCCCCCACGTCCCACACTGACCCACACGACGGTGACACTCCCCCACGTTCCACACTCACCCACACGAGGGTGACACTCCCCCACGTTCCACACTCACCCACACGACGGTGACGCTCCCCCACGTTCTACACTCACCCACACGACCGTGACCCTCCCCCACGTTCCGCACTGACCCACACGACGGTGACGCTCCCCCACGTTCTACACTCACCCAGACGACGGTGACACTCCCCCAAGTTCTACACTCACCCACACGACGGTGACGCTCCCCCATGTTCTACACTGACCCACACGACGGTGACACTCCCCCACGTTCTACAATCACCCACACGACGGTGACCCTCCCCCACGTTCTACACTCTCCCACACGACGGTGACACTCCCCCACGTTCCACACTCACCCACACGACGGTGACACTCCCCCACGTTCCACACTGACCCACACGACGATGACCCTCCCCCACGTTCTACACTGTCCCACACGACGGTGACCCTCCCCCACGTTCTACACTCACCCACACGACGGTGACACTCCCCCACGTTCCACACTCACCCACACGACGGTGACTCTCCCCCACGTTCCACACTGACCCACACGACGGTGACAATCCCCCACGCTCTACACTCACCCACACGACGGTGACACTCCCCCAGGTTCTACACTGACCCACACGACGGTGACCCTCCCCCACGTTCTACACTCTCCCACACGACGGTGACACTCCCCCACGTTCTACACTGACCCACACGACGGTGACATTCCCTCACGTTCTACACTCACCCACGCGACGGTGACACTCCCCCACGTTCTACACTCACCCACGCGACGGTGACCCTCCCCCACGTTCCACACTCACCCACACGACGGTGACACTCCTCCACGTTCCACACTGACCCTCACGACGGTGACAATCCCCCACGTTCTACACTCACCCACACGACGGTGACACTCCCCCACGTTCTACACTCTCCCACACGACGGTGACACTCCCCCACGTCCTACACTCACCCACACGACGGTGACACTCCCCCACGTTCTACACTCACCCAGACGACGGTGACACTCCCCCACGTTCCACACTGACCCACACGACGGTGAACCACCCCCACGTTCTACACTGACCCACACGACGGTGACACTCCCCCACGTTCCACACTCACCCACACGACGGTGACACTCCCCCACGTTCTACACTGACCCACACGACGGTGACACTCCCCCACGTTCTACACTGAACCACACGACGGTGACACTCCCCCACGTTCTACACTGAACCACACGACGGTGACACTCCCCCACGTTCCACACTGACCCACACGACGGTGACACTCCCCCACGTTCTACACTGACCCACACGACGGTGACGCTCCCCCACGTTCCACACTCACTCACACGACGGTGACGCTCCCCCACGTTCTACACTCACCCACACGACGGTGACGCTCCCCCACGTTCTACACTCACCGACACGACGGTGACGCTCCCCCACGTTCCACACTGACCCACACGACGGTGACTCTCCCCCACTTTCCACACTCACCCACGCGACGGTGACACTCCCCCACGTTCCACACTCACCCACGCGACGGTGACACTCCCCCACGTTCCACACTCACCCACGCGACGGTGACGCTCCCCCACGTTCCACACTCACCCACGCGACGGTGACCCTCCCCCACGTTCCACACTCACCCACGCGACGGTGACACTCCCCCACGTTCCACACTCACCCACGCGACGGTGACGCTCCCCCACGTTCCACACTGACCCACTCGACGGTGACCCTCCCCCACGTTCTACACTGACCCACACGACTGTGACACTCCCCCACGTTCCCCACTGACCCACACGACGGTGACACTCCCCGACGTTCCCCACTGACCCACACGACGGTGACACTCCCCCACGTTCCACACTGACCTACACGACGGTGACAATCGCCCACGTTCTACACTGACCCTCACGACCGTGACACTCCCCCACGTTCCACACTCACCCACACGACGGTGACACTCCCCCACGTTCTATACTCTCCCACACGACGGTGACCCTCCCCCACGTTCCACACTCACCCACACGACGGTGACCCTCCCCCACGTTCCACACTCACCCACACGACGGTGATACTCCTCCACGTCCTACACTCACCCACACGACGGTGACCCTCCCCCACGTTCCACACTGACCCACACGACGGTGACCCTCACCCATGTTCTACACTCACCCACACGACGGTGACACTCCCCCACGTTCTACACTGACCCACACGACGGTGACACTCCCCCACGTTCTACACTCACCCACACGACGGTGACACTCCCCACGTTCCACACTCACCCACACGACGGTGACACTCCCCCACGTTCCACACTCACCCACACGACGGTGACACTCCCCCACGTTCCACACTCACCCACACGACGGTGACACTCCCCCACGTTCCACACTGACCCACACGACGGTGACCCTCCCCCACGTTCTACACTCTCCCACACGACGGTGACCCTCCCCCACGTTCCACACTCACCCACACGACGGTGACCCTCCCCCACGTTCCACACTGACCCACACGACGGTGACCCTCCCCCACGTTCTACACTCTCCCACAGCGACGGTGACACTCCCCCACGTTCCACACTCACCCACACGACGGTGACCCTCCCCCACGTTCCACACTGACCCACACGACGGTGACCCTCCCCCACGTTCTACACTGACCCACACGACGGTGACACTCCCCCACGTTCTCCACTCACCCACACGACGGTGACCCTCCCCCATGCTCTACAATCTCCCACACGACGGTGACACTACCCCACGTTCTACACTGACCCACACGACGGTGACACTCCCCCACGTTCCACACTGACCCACACGACCGTGACACTCCCCCACGTTCTACACTCACCCACACGACTCTGACACTCCCCCACGTCCCACACTGACCCACACGACGGTGACACTCCCCCACGTTCCACACTCACCCACACGAGGGTGACACTCCCCCACGTTCCACACTCACCCACACGACGGTGACGCTCCCCCACGTTCTACACTCACCCACACGACCGTGACCCTCCCCCACGTTCCGCACTGACCCACACGACGGTGACGCTCCCCCACGTTCTACACTCACCCACACGACGGTGACGCTCCCCCATGTTCTACACTGACCCACACGACGGTGACACTCCCCCACGTTCTACAATCACCCACACGACGGTGACCCTCCCCCACGTTCTACACTCTCCCACACGACGGTGACACTCCCCCACGTTCCACACTCACCCACACGACGGTGACACTCCCCCACGTTCCACACTGACCCACACGACGATGACCCTCCCCCACGTTCTACACTGTCCCACACGACGGTGACCCTCCCCCACGTTCTACACTCACCCACACGACGGTGACACTCCCCCACGTTCCACACTCACCCACACGACGGTGACTCTCCCCCACGTTCCACACTGACCCACACGACGGTGACAATCCCCCACGCTCTACACTCACCCACACGACGGTGACACTCCCCCAGGTTCTACACTCACCCACACGACGGTGACACTCCCCCACGCTCTACACTCTCCCACACGACCGTGACACTCCCCCACGTTCTACACTCACCCACACGACGGTGACACTCCCCCACGTTCTACACTCACCCACACGACGGTGACGCTCCCCCACGTTCTACACTGACCCACACGACGGTGACGCTCCCCCACGTTCCACACTCACCCACACGACGGTGACCCTCCCCCACGTTCCACACTCACCCACACGACGGTGACCCTCCCCCACGTTCTACACACACCCACACGACGGTGACACTCCCCCACGTTCCACACTCACCCACACGACGGTGACCCTCCCCCACGTTCTACACTGACCCACACGACGGTGACACTCCCCCACGTTCTCCACTCACCCACACGACGGTGACGCTCCCCCACGTTCTACACCGACCCACACGACGGTGACACTCCCCCACGTTCTCCACTCACCCACACGACGGTGACCCTCCCCCACGTTCTACACTCACCCACACGACGGTGACACTCACCCAGACGACGGTGACACTCCCCTACGTTCCACACTGACCCTCACGACGGTGACAATCCCCCACGTTCTACACTCACCCACACGACGGTGACACTACCCCACGTTCCACACTCACCCACACGACAGTGACCCTCCCCCACGTTCCACTCTCACCCCCACGACGGTGACAGTCCCCCACGTTCTACACTCTCCCACACGACGGTGACCCTCCGTCACGTTCTACACTCACCCACACGATGGTGACCCTCCCCCATGTTCTACACTCACCCACACGACGGTGACACTCCCCCACGTTCCACACTCACCCACACGACGGTGAGACTCCCCCACGTTCCACACTCACCCACACGACGGTGACACTCCCCACGTTCCACACTCACCCACACGACCGTGACACTCCCCCACGTTCTACACTCACCCACACGACGGTGACACTCCCCCACGTTCTACACTGACCCACACGACAGTGACTCTCCCCCACGTTCCACATTCACCCACACGACGGTGACCCTCCCCCACGTTCCACACTGACCCACACGACGGTGACACTCCCCACGTTCCGCACTCACCCACACGACGGTGACCCTGCCCAACGTTCTACCACTGACCCACACGACGGTGACACTCCCCACGTTCTACACTCACCCACACGACGGTGACACTCCCCCACGTTCTGCACTCACCCACACGACGGTGACCCTCCCCCACATTCTACACTGACCCACACGACGGTGACACTCCCCCACGTTCCACACTCACCCACACGACGGTGACACTCCCCCACGTTCTACACTCACCCACACGACGGTGACCCTCCCCCAGGTTCTACACTCACCCACACGACGGTGACACTCCCCCACGTTCTACACTCACCCACACGACCGTGACACTCCCCCACGTTCTACACTGACCCACACGACGGTGACACTCCCCCACGTTCCACACTCACCCACACGACGGTGACCCTCCCCTACGTTCTACACTGACCCACACGACCGTGACACTCCACCACGTTCTACACTGACCCACACGACCGTGACACTCCCCCACGTTCTACATTCACCCACACGACGGTGACACTCCCCCACGTTCTACACTGACCCACACGACGGTGACCCTCCCCCACGTTCCACACTCACCCACACGACGGTGACACTCCCCGACGTTCCACACTGACCCACACGACGGTGACCCTCCCCCACGTTCTACACTCTCCCACACGACGGTGACCCACCCCCACGTTCTACACTGACCCACACGACGGTGACCCTCCCCCACGTTCTACACTCTCCCACACGACGGTGACCCTCCCCCACGTTCTACACTCACCCACACGACGGTGACACTCCCCCACGTTCCACACTCACCCACACGACAGTGACACTCCCCCACGTTCTACACTGACCCACACGACGGTGACACTCCCCCACGTTCCACACTCACCCACACGACGGTGACGCTCCACCACGTTCTACACCCACCCACACGACGGTGACGCTCCCCCACGTTCTACACTCACCCACACGACGGTGACCCTCCTCCACGTTCCACACTCACCCACACGACGGTGACACTCCTCCACGTTCCACACTCACCCACACGACGGTGACACACACCCACGTTCCACACTCACCCACACGACGGTGACACTCTCCACGTTCTACACTGAACCACACGACGGTGACACTCCCCCACGTTCCACACTGACCCACACGACGGTGACACTCCCCCACGTTCCACACTCACCCACACGAGGGTGACACTCCCCCACGTTCCACACTCACCCACACGACGGTGACACTCCCCCACGTTCCAGACTCACCCACACGACGGTGACACTCCCCCACGTTATACACTGACCCACACGACGGTGACACTCCCCCACGTTCTACACTCACCCAAACGACGGTGACCCTCCCCCACGTTATACACTGACCCACACGACGGTGACACTCCCCCACGTTCCACACTCAACCACACAACCGTGACACTCCCCCATATTCCACACTGACCCACACGACGGTGACACTCCCCCACGTTCCACACTCACCCACACGACCGTGACCCTCCCCCACGTTCCACACTCACCCACACGACGGTGACACTCCCCCACGTTCTACACTGACCCACACGACGGTGACACTCCCCCACGTTCCACACTCACCCACACGACGGTGACACTCCCCCACGTTCCACACTGAACCACACGACGGTGACACTCCCACACGTTCCGCACTGACCCACACGACGGTGACACTCCCCCACGTTCTACACTGACCCACACGACGGTGACACTCCCCCAGGTTCTACACTCACCCACACGACGGTGACACTACCCCACGTTCCACACTCACCCACACGACGGTGACCCTCCCCCACTTTCCGCACTCACCCAGACGACGGTGACATTCCCCCACGTTCTACACAGACCCACACGACGGTGACCCTCCCCCACGTTCTACACTCTCCCACACGACGGTGACACTCCCCCACGTTCTACACTCTCCCACACGACGGTGACACTCCCCCACGTTCCGCACTGAACCACACGACGGTGACACTCCCCCACGTTCCACACTCACCGACACGACGGTGACCCTCCCCCACGTTCTACACTCACCCACACGACGGTGACATTCCCCACGTTCCACACTCACCCACACGACGGTGACACTCCCCCACGTTCTACACTGACACACACGACGGTGACCCTCCCCCACGTTCTACACTGACCCACACGACGGTGACACTCCCTCACGTTCCACACTCACCCACACGACGGTGACCCTCCCCCATGTTCTACACTGACCCACACGACGGTGACACTCCCCCACGTTCTACACTGACCCACACGACGGTGACACTCCCCCACGTTCCACACTCACCCACACGACGGTGACCCTCTCCCACGTTCCACACTGACCCACACGACGGTGACAATCCCCCACGTTCTACACTGACCCACACGACGGTGACCCTCCCCCACGTTCTACACTCTCCCACACGACGGTGACACTCCCCCACGTTCTACACTCTCCCACACGACGGTGA
The DNA here is from genome assembly GCF_030028105.1 of Mobula birostris. Taxonomy (NCBI): domain Eukaryota; kingdom Metazoa; phylum Chordata; class Chondrichthyes; order Myliobatiformes; family Myliobatidae; genus Mobula; species Mobula birostris. The sequence continues at coordinate 10,985,480 of NC_092387.1, read as the reverse complement.
CACTCCCCCACGTTCCGCACTGAACCACACGACGGTGACACTCCCCCACGTTCCACACTCACCCACACGACGGTGACCCTCCCCCACGTTCTACACTGACACACACGACGGTGACCCTCCCCCACGTTCTACACTGACCCACACGACGGTGACACTCCCTCACGTTCCACACTCACCCACACGACGGTGACCCTCCCCCATGTTCTACACTGACCCACACGACGGTGACACTCCCCCACGTTCTACACTGACCCACACGACGGTGACACTCCCCCACGTTCCACACTGACCCACACGACGGTGAACCACCCCCACGTTCTACACTGACCCACACGACGGTGACCCTCCCCCACGTTCTCCACTCACCCACACGACGGTGACACTCCCCCACGCTCTACAATCTCCCACACGACGGTGACACTACCCCACATTCTACACTCTCCCACACGACGGTGACACTCCCCCACGTTCTACACTGACCCACACGACGGTGACACTCCCCCACGTTCTAAACTCACCCACACGACGGTGACCCTCCCCCACGTTCTACACTCACCCACACGACGGTGACACTCCCCCACGTTCCACACTCACCCACACGACGGTGACCCTCTCCAACGTTCCACACTGACCCACACGACGGTGACAATCCCCCACGTTCTACACTGACCCACACGACGGTGACACTCCCCCACGTTCCACACTCACCCACACGACGGTGACACTCCCCCACGTTCTACACTCTCCCACACGACGGTGACACTCCCCCACGTTCTACACTGACCCACACGACGGTGACACTCCCCCACGTTCCACACTGACCCACACGACGGTGACACTCCCCCACGTTCCGAACTCACCCACAGGACGGTGACACTCCCCCACGTTCCACACTGACCCACAGGACGGTGACACTCCCCCACGTTCCACACTGACCCACACGACGGTGACACTCCCCCACGTTCTACACTCACCCACACGAGGGTGACACTCCCCCACGTTCCACACTCACCCACACGACGGTGACGCTCCCCCACGTTCTACACTCACCCACACGACGGTGACGCTCCCCCACGTTCTACACTCACCCACACGACGGTGACGCTCCCCAACGTTCTACACCGACCCACACGACGGTGACGCTCCCCCACGTTCTACACTCACCCACACGACGGTGACACTCCCCCACGTTCTACACTGTCCCACACGACGGTGACACTCCCCCACGTTCTACACTCACCCACACGACGGTGACCCTCCCCCACGTTCTACACTCACCCACACGACGGTGACACTCCCCCACGTTCTACACTCACCCACACGACGGTGACACTCCACCACGTTCTACACAGACCCACACGACGGTGACCCTCCCCCACGTTCTACACTGACCCACACGACGGTGACCCTCCCCCACGTTCTACACTCACCCACACGACGGTGACACTCCCCCACGTTCTACACTCACCCACACGACGGTGACACTCCCCCACGTTCTACACTCACCGACACGACCGTGACACTCCGCCACGTTCCACACTCACCCACACGACCGTGACCCTCCCCCACGTTCCGCACTGACCCACACGACGGTGACGCTCCCCCACGTTCTACACTCACCCACACGACGGTGACACTCCCCCACGTTCTACACTCACCCACACGACGGTGACACTCCCCCACGTTCCACACTCACCCACACGACGGTGACCCTCTCCCACGTTCCACACTGACCCACACGACGGTGACAATCCCCCACGTTCTACACTGACCCACACGACGGTGACACTCCCCCACGTTCCACACTCACCCACACGACGGTGACACTCCCCCACGTTCTACACTCTCCCACACGACGGTGACACTCCCCCACGTTCTACACTGACCCACACGACGGTGACACTCCCCCACGTTCTACACTCACCCACACGACGGTGACACTCCCCCACGTTCCACACTGACCCACACGACGGTGACACTCCCCCACGTTCCGAACTCACCCACAGGACGGTGACACTCCCCCACGTTCCACACTGACCCACACGACGGTGACACTCCCCCACGTTCCACACTCACCCACACGAGGGTGACACTCCCCCACGTTCCACACTCACCCACACGACGGTGACACTCCCCCACGTTCCAGACTCACCCACACGACGGTGACACTCCCCCACGTTATACACTGACCCACACGACGGTGACACTCCCCCACGTTCTACACTCACCCAAACGACGGTGACCCTCCCCCACGTTATACACTGACCCACACGACGGTGACACTCCCCCACGTTCCACACTCAACCACACAACCGTGACACTCCCCCACATTCCACACTGACCCACACGACGGTGACACTCCCCCACGTTCCACACTCACCCACACGACCGTGACCCTCCCCCACGTTCCACACTCACCCACACGACGGTGACACTCCCCCACGTTCTACACTGACCCACACGACGGTGACACTCCCCCACGTTCCACACTCACCCACACGACGGTGACACTCCCCCACGTTCCATACTGAACCACACGACGGTGACACTCCCACACGTTCCGCACTCACCCACACGACAGTGACACTCCCCCACGTTCTACACTGACCCACACGACGGTGACACTCCCCCAGGTTCTACACTCACCCACACGACGGTGACACTACCCCACGTTCCACACTCACCCACACGACGGTGACCCTCCCCCACTTTCCGCACTCACCCAGACGACGGTGACATTCCCCCACGTTCTACACAGACCCACACGACGGTGACCCTCCCCCACGTTCTACACTCTCCCACACGACGGTGACACTCCCCCACGTTCTACACTCTCCCACACGACGGTGACACTCCCCCACGTTCCGCACTGAACCACACGACGGTGACACTCCCCCACGTTCCACACTCACCCACACGACGGTGACCCTCCCCCACGTTCTACACTCACCCACACGACGGTGACATTCCCCACGTTCCACACTCACCCACACGACGGTGACACTCCCCCACGTTCTACACTGACACACACGACGGTGACCCTCCCACACGTTCTACACTGACCCACACGACGGTGACACTCCCTCACGTTCCACACTCACCCACACGACGGTGACCCTCCCCCATGTTCTACACTGACCCACACGACGGTGACACTCCCCCACGTTCTACACTGACCCACACGACGGTGACACTCCCCCACGTTCCACACTGACCCACACGACGGTGAACCACCCCCACGTTCTACACTGACCCACACGACGGTGACCCTCCCCCACGTTCTCCACTCACCCACACGACGGTGACACTCCCCCACGCTCTACAATCTCCCACACGACGGTGACACTACCCCACATTCTACACTCTCCCACACGACGGTGACACTCCCCCACGTTCTACACTGACCCACACGACGGTGACACTCCCCCACGTTCTAAACTCACCCACACGACGGTGACCCTCCCCCACGTTCTACACTCACCCACACGACGGTGACACTCCCCCACGTTCCACACTCACCCACACGACGGTGACCCTCTCCCACGTTCCACACTGACCCACACGACGGTGACAATCCCCCACGTTCTACACTGACCCACACGACGGTGACACTCCCCCACGTTCCACACTCACCCACACGACGGTGACACTCCCCCACGTTCTACACTGACCCACACGACGGTGACACTCCCCCACGTTCTACACTCACCCACACGACGGTGACACTCCCCCACGTTCTACACTCACCCACACGACGGTGACACTCCCCCACGTTCCACACTGACCCACACGACGGTGACACTCCCCCACGTTCCGAACTCACCCACAGGACGGTGACACTCCCCCACGTTCCACACTGACCCACAGGACGGTGACACTCCCCCACGTTCTACACTCACCCACACGAGGGTGACACTCCCCCACGTTCCACACTCACCCACACGACGGTGACGCTCCCCCACGTTCTACACTCACCCACACGACGGTGACGCTCCCCCACGTTCTACACTCACCCACACGACGGTGACGCTCCCCAACGTTCTACACCGACCCACACGACGGTGACGCTCCCCCACGTTCTACACTCACCCACACGACGGTGACACTCCCCCACGTTCTACACTGTCCCACACGACGGTGACACTCCCCCACGTTCTACACTCACCCACACGACGGTGACCCTCCCCCACGTTCTACACTCACCCACACGACGGTGACACTCCCCCACGTTCTACACTCACCCACACGACGGTGACACTCCACCACTTTCTACACAGACCCACACGACGGTGACCCTCCCCCACGTTCTACACTGACCCAAACGACGGTGACCCTCCCCCACGTTCTACACTCACCCACACGACGGTGACACTCCCCCACGTTCTACACTCACCGACACGACCGTGACACTCCCCCACGTTCCACACTCACCCACACGACGGTGACACTCCCCCACGTTCCGCACTGACCCACACGTCACTGACACTCCCCCACGTTCCACACTCACCCACACGACCGTGACCCTCCCCCACGTTCCGCACTGACCCACACGACGGTGACGCTCCCCCACGTTCTACACTCACCCACACGACGGTGACACTCCCCCACGTTCTACACTCACCCACACGACGGTGACACTCCCCCACGTTCTACACTGACCCACACGACGGTGACACTCCCCCACGTTCTACACTCACCCACACGACGGTGACACTCCCCCACGTTCGACACTCACCCACACGACGGTGACACTCCCCCACGTTCTAAACTGACCCACACGACGGTAACACACCCCACGTTCTAAACTGACCCACACGACGGTAACACTCCCCCACGTTCTAAACTGACCCACACGACGGTGACCCTCCCCCACGTTCCACACTCACCCACACGACGGTGACCCTCCCCCACGTTCTAAACTGACCCACACGACGGTGACACTCCCCCACGTTCTACACTCACCCACACGTCGGTGACCCTCCCCCACGTTCCACACTCACCCACACGACGGTGACACTCCCCCACGTTCCACACTCACCCACACGACGGTGACCCTCCCCCACGTTCCACACTCACCCACACGACGGAGACACTCCCCCACGTTCCACACTGACCCACACGACGATGACCCTCCCCCACGTTCTAAATTGACCCACACGACGGTAACACTCCCCCACGTTCTAAACTGACCCACACGACGGTGACACTCCCCCACGTTCCAGACTCACCCACACGACGGTGACACTCCCCCACGTTCCACACTCACCCACACGACGGTGACACTCCCCCACGTTCTGCACTCACCCACACGACGGTGACACTCCCCCACGTTCCACACTGACCCACACGACGGTGACCCTCCCCCACGTTCTACACTGACCCACACGACGGTGACACTCCCCCACGTTCTACACTCACCCACACGACGGTGACACTCCCCCACGTTCTACACTCACCCACACGTCGGTGACCCTCCCCCACGTTCCACACTCACCCACACGACGGTGACACTCCCCCACGTTCCACACTCACCCACACGACGGTGACCCTCCCCCACGTTCTACACTGACCCACACGACGGTGACACTCCCCCACGTTCCACACTCACCCACACGACGGTGACACTCCCCCACGTTCTACACTCACCCACACGACGGTGACCCTCCCCCAGGTTCTACACTCACCCACACGACGGTGACACTCCCCCACGTTCTACACTGACCCACACGACCGTGACACTCCCCCACGTTCTACACTGACCCACACGACGGTGACACTCCCCCACGTTCCACACTCACCCACACGACGGTGACCCTCCCCTACGTTCTACACTGACCCACACGACCGTGACACTCCACCACGTTCTACACTGACCCACACGACGGTGACACTCCCCCACGTTCTACACTGACCCACACGACGGTGACCCTCCCCCACGTTCTACACTCACCCACACGACGGTGACCCTCCCCCACGTTCCACACTCACCCACACGACGGTGACGCTCCACCACGTTCTACACCCACCCACACGACGGTGACGCTCCCCCACGTTCTACACTGACCCACACGACGGTGACACTCCCCCACGTTCCACACTCACCCACACGACGGTGACACTCCTCCACGTTCCACACTCACCCACACGACGGTGACACACACCCACGTTCCACACTCACCCACACGACGGTGACACTCTCCACGTTCTACACTGAACCACACGACGGTGACACTCCCCCACGTTCCACACTGACCCACACGACGGTGACACTCCCCCACGTTCCACACTCACCCACACGACGGTGACACTCCCCCACGTTCCAGACTCACCCACACGACGGTGACACTCCCCCACGTTATACACTGACCCACACGACGGTGACACTCCCCCACGTTCTACACTCACCCAAACGACGGTGACCCTCCCCCACGTTATACACTGACCCACACGACGGTGACACTTCCCCACGTTCTACACTGACCCACACGACGGTGACACTCCCCCACGTTCTGCACTCACCCACACGACGGTGACACTCCCCCACGTTCCGCACTCACCCACACGACAGTGACACTCCCCCACGTTCTACACTGACCCACACGACGGTGACCCTCCCCCAGGTTCTACACTCACCCACACGACGGTGACACTACCCCACGTTCCACACTCACCCACACGACGGTGACCCTCCCCCACTTTCCGCACTCACCCATACGACGGTGACATTCCCCCACGTTCTACACAGACCTACACGACGGTGACCCTCCCCCACGTTCTACACTCTCCCACACGACGGTGACACTCCCCCACGTTCCACACTCACCCACACGACAGTGACCCTCCCCCACGTTCCACACTGACCCACACGACGGTGACACTCCCCCACGTTCTACACTGACCCACACGACGGTGACCCTCCCCCACGTTCTACACTCACCCACACGACGGTGACATTCCCAACGTTCCACACTCACCCACACGACGGTGACACTCCCCCACGTTCTACACTCACCCACACGACGGTGACCCTCCCCCACGTTCTACACTCTCCCACACGACGGTGACACTCCCCCACGTTCCACACTCACCCACACGTCACTGACACTCCCCCACGTTCTACACTGACCCACACGACGGTGACCCTCCCCCACGTTCTACAGTGACCCACACGACGGTGACACTCCCTCACGTTCCACACTCACCCACACGACGGTGACACTCCCCCATGTTCTACACTCACCCACACGACGGTGACACTCCCCCACGTTCTACACTCACCCACACGACGGTGACACTCCCCCACGTTCTACACTGACCCACACGACGGTGACACTCCCCCACGTTCTACACTCACCCACACGACGGTGACACTCCCCCACGTTCGACACTCACCCACACGACGGTGACACTCCCCCACGTTCTAAACTGACCCACACGACGGTAACACACCCCACGTTCTAAACTGACCCACACGACGGTAACACTCCCCCACGTTCTAAACTGACCCACACGACGGTGACCCTCCCCCACGTTCCACACTCACCCACACGACGGTGACCCTCCCCCACGTTCTAAACTGACCCACACGACGGTGACACTCCCCCACGTTCTACACTCACCCACACGTCGGTGACCCTCCCCCACGTTCCACACTCACCCACACGACGGTGACCCTCCCCACGTTCCACACTCACCCACACGACGGAGACACTCCCCCACGTTCCACACTGACCCACACGACGATGACCCTCCCCCACGTTCTAAATTGACCCACACGACGGTAACACTCCCCCACGTTCTAAACTGACCCACACGACGGTGACACTCCCCCACGTTCCAGACTCACCCACACGACGGTGACACTCCCCCACGTTCCACACTCACCCACACGACGGTGACACTCCCCCACGTTCTGCACTCACCCACACGACGGTGACACTCCCCCACGTTCCGCACTCACCCACACGACAGTGACACTCCCCCACGTTCCACACTGACCCACACGACGGTGACCCTCCCCCACGTTCTACACTGACCCACACGACGGTGACACTCCCCCACGTTCTACACTCACCCACACGACGGTGACACTCCCCCACGTTCTACACTCACCCACACGTCGGTGACCCTCCCCCACGTTCCACACTCACCCACACGACGGTGACACTCCCCCACGTTCCACACTCACCCACACGACGGTGACCCTCCCCCACGTTCTACAGTGACCCACACGACGGTGACACTCCCCCACGTTCCACACTCACCCACACGACGGTGACACTCCCCCACTTTCTACACTCACCCACACGACGGTGACCCTCCCCCAGGTTCTACACTCACCCACACGACGGTGACACTCCCCCACGTTCTACACTGACCCACACGACCGTGACACTCCCCCACGTTCTACACTGACCCACACGACGGTGACACTCCCCCACGTTCCACACTCACCCACACGACGGTGACCCTCCCCTACGTTCTACACTGACCCACACGACCGTGACACTCCACCACGTTCTACACTGACCCACACGACGGTGACACTCCCCCACGTTCTACACTGACCCACACGACGGTGACCCTCCCCCACGTTCTACACTCACCCACACGACGGTGACCCTCCCCCACGTTCCACACTCACCCACACGACGGTGACGCTCCACCACGTTCTACACCCACCCACACGACGGTGACGCTCCCCCACGTTCTACACTGACCCACACGACGGTGACACTCCCCCACGTTCCACACTCACCCACACGACGGTGACACTCCTCCACGTTCCACACTCACCCACACGACGGTGACACACACCCACGTTCCACACTCACCCACACGACGGTGACACTCTCCACGTTCTACACTGAACCACACGACGGTGACACTCCCCCACGTTCCACACTGACCCACACGACGGTGACACTCCCCCACGTTCCACACTCACCCACACGACGGTGACACTCCCCCACGTTCCAGACTCACCCACACGACGGTGACACTCCCCCACGTTATACACTGACCCACACGACGGTGACACTCCCCCACGTTCTACACTCACCCAAACGACGGTGACCCTCCCCCACGTTATACACTGACCCACACGACGGTGACACTCCCCCACGTTCTACACTGACCCACACGACGGTGACACTCCCCCACGTTCTGCACTCACCCACACGACGGTGACACTCCCCCACGTTCCGCACTCACCCACACGACAGTGACACTCCCCCACGTTCTACACTGACCCACACGACGGTGACCCTCCCCCAGGTTCTACACTCACCCACACGACGGTGACACTACCCCACGTTCCACACTCACCCACACGACGGTGACCCTCCCCCACTTTCCGCACTCACCCATACGACGGTGACATTCCCCCACGTTCTACACAGACCTACACGACGGTGACCCTCCCCCACGTTCTACACTCTCCCACACGACGGTGACACTCCCCCACGTTCCGCACTGACCCACACGACGGTGACACTCCGCCACGTTCCACACTCACCCACACGACGGTGACACTCCCCCACGTTCCACACTCACCCACACGACAGTGACCCTCCCCCACGTTCCACACTGACCCACACGACGGTGACACTCCCCCACGTTCTACACTGACCCACACGACGGTGACCCTCCCCCACGTTCTACACTCACCCACACGACGGTGACATTCCCAACGTTCCACACTCACCCACACGACGGTGACACTCCCCCACGTTCTACACTCACCCACACGACGGTGACCCTCCCCCACGTTCTACACTCTCCCACACGACGGTGACACTCCCCCACGTTCCACACTCACCCACACGTCACTGACACTCCCCCACGTTCTACACTGACCCACACGACGGTGACCCTCCCCCACGTTCTACACTGACCCACACGACGGTGACACTCCCTCACGTTCCACACTCACCCACACGACGGTGACACTCCCCCATGTTCTACACTCACCCACACGACGGTGACACTCCCCCACGTTCTACACTGACCCACACGACGGTGACACTCCCCCACGTTCCACACTGACCCACACGACGGTGAACCACCCCCACGTTCTACACTGACCCACACGACGGTGACCCTCCCCCACGTTCTCCACTCACCCACACGACGGTGACACTCCCCCACGCTCTACAATCTCCCACACGAAGGTGACACTACCCCACGTTCTACACTGACCCACACGACGGTGACACTCCCCCACGTTCTAAACTCACCCACACGACGGTGACCCTCCCCCACGTTCCACACTCACCCACACGACGGTGACCCTCCCCCACGTTCTACACTGACCCACACGACGGTGACACCCCCCACGTTCCACACTCACCCACACGACGGTGACAATCCCCCACGTTCTACACTGACCCACACGACGGTGACACTCCCCCACGTTCCACACTCACCCACAGGACGGTGACACTCCCCCACGTTCCACACTCACCCACACGACGGTGACACTCCCCCACGTTCTACACTCACCCACACGACGGTGACACTCCCCCACGTTCTACACTCTCCCACACGACGGTGACACTCCCCCACGTTCTACACTGACCCACACGACGGTGACACTCCCCCACGTTCTACACTCACCCACACGACGGTGACACTCCCCCACTTTCCACACTGACCCACACGACGGTGACACTCCCCCACGTTCCGAACTCACCCACATGACGGTGACACTCCCCCACGTTCCACACTGACCCACACGACGGTGACACTCCCCCACGTTCTACACTCACCCACACGAGGGTGACACTCCCCCACGTTCCACACTCACCCACACGACGGTGACGCTCCCCCACGTTCTACACTCACCCACACGACGGTGACGCTCCCCCACGTTCTACACTGACCCACACGACGGTGACCCTCCCCCACGTTCCACACTGACCCACACGACGGTGACACACCCCCACGTTCTACACTGACCCACACGACGGTGACCCTCCCCCACGTACTACACTGACCCACACGACGGTGACCCTCCCCCACGTTCTACACTCACCCACACGACGGTGACACTCCCCCACGTTCTACACTCACCCACACGACGGTGACACTCCCCCACGTTCTACACTCACCGACACGACCGTGACACTCCCCCACGTTCCACACTCACCCACATGACGGTGACACTCCCCCACGTTCCGCACTGACCCACACGTCACTGACACTCCCCCACGTTCCACACTCACCCACACGACCGTGACCCTCCCCCACGTTCTACACTCACCCACACGACGGTGACACTCCCCCACGTTCTACACTCACCCACACGACGGTGACACTCCCCCACGTTCCACACTGACCCACACGACGATGACCCTCCCCCACGTTCCACACTCACCCACACGACGGTAACACTCCCCCACGTTCTAAACTGACCCACACGACGGTAACACTCCCCCACGTTCTAAACTGACCCACACGACGGTAACACTCCTCCACGTTCCACACTCACCCACACGACGGTGACACTCCCCCACGTTCCTCAGTGACCCACACGACGGTGACCCTCCCCCACGTTCTAAACTGACCCACACGACGGTAACACTCCTCCACGTTCCACACTCTCCCACACGACGGTGACACTCCCCCACGTTCTGCACTGACCCACACGACGGTGACACTCACCCACACGACGGTGACACTCCCCCACGTTCTACACTCACCCACACGTCGGTGACCCTCCCCCACGTTCCACACTCACCCACACGACGGTGACACTCGCCCACGTTCCACACTCACCCACACGACGGTGACACTCCCCCACGTTATACACTGACCCACACGACGGTGACACTCCCCCACGTTCTACACTCACCCAAACGACGGTGACCCTCCCCCACGTTATACACTGACCCACACGACGGTGACACTCCCCCACGTTCCACACTCAACCACACAACCGTGACACTCCCCCACGTTCCACACTGACCCACACGACGGTGACACTCCCCCACGTTCCACACTCACCCACACGACCGTGACCCTCCCCCACGTTCCACACTCACCCACACGACGGTGACACTCCCCCACGTTCTACACTGACCCACACGACGGTGACACTCCCCCACGTTCCACACTGACCCACACGACGGTGACACTCCCCCACGTTCTACACTGACCCACACGACGGTGACCCTCCCCCACGTTCTACACTCTCCCACACGACGGTGACACTCCCCCACGTTCTACACTCTCCCACACGACGGTGACACTCCCCCACATTCTACACTGACCCACACGTCACTGACACTCCCCAACGTTCTACACTCACCCACACGACGGTGACCCTCCCCCATGTTCTACACTCACCCACACGACGGTGACCTTCCCCCACGTTCCACACTGACCCACACGACGGTGACACTCCCCCCCGTTCTACACTCACCCACACGACGGTGAGACTCCCCTACGTTCTACACTGACCCACACGACGGTGACCCTCCCCCACGTTCTACACTCTCCCACACGACCGTGACACTCCCCCACGTCCTACACTCACCCACACGACGGTGACCCTCCCCCACGTTCCACACTGACCCACACGACGGTGACACCCCCCACGTTCCACACTCACCCACACGACGGTGACAATCCCCCACGTTCTACACTGACCCACACGACGGTGACACTCCCCCACGTTCCACACTCACCCACAGGACGGTGACACTCCCCCACGTTCTACACTCACCCACACGACGGTGACACTCCCCCACGTTCTACACTCTCCCACACGACGGTGACACTCCCCCACGTTCTACACTGACCCACACGACGGTGACACTCCCCCACGTTCTACACTCACCCACACGACGGTGACACTCCCCCACTTTCCACACTGACCCACACGACGGTGACACTCCCCCACGTTCCGAACTCACCCACATGACGGTGACACTCCCCCACGTTCCACACTGACCCACACGACGGTGACACTCCCCCACGTTCTACACTCACCCACACGAGGGTGACACTCCCCCACGTTCCACACTCACCCACACGACGGTGACGCTCCCCCACGTTCTACACTCACCCAGACGACGGTGACGCTCCCCCACGTTCTACACTGACCCACACGACGGTGACCCTCCCCCACGTTCCACACTGACCCACACGACGGTGACACACCCCCACGTTCTACACTGACCCACACGACGGTGACCCTCCCCCACGTACTACACTGACCCACACGACGGTGACCCTCCCCCACGTTCTACACTCACCCACACGACGGTGACACTCCCCCACGTTCTACACTCACCCACACGACGGTGACACTCCCCCACGTTCTACACTCACCGACACGACCGTGACACTCCCCCACGTTCCACACTCACCCACATGACGGTGACACTCCCCCACGTTCCGCACTGACCCACACGTCACTGACACTCCCCCACGTTCCACACTCACCCACACGACCGTGACCCTCCCCCACGTTCTACACTCACCCACACGACGGTGACACTCCCCCACGTTCTACACTCACCCACACGACGGTGACACTCCCCCACGTTCCACACTGACCCACACGACGATGACCCTCCCCCACGTTCCACACTGACCCACACGACGGTAACACTCCCCCACGTTCTAAACTGACCCACACGACGGTAACACTCCCCCACGTTCTAAACTGACCCACACGACGGTAACACTCCTCCACGTTCCACACTCACCCACACGACGGTGACACTCCCCCACGTTCCTCAGTGACCCACACGACGGTGACCCTCCCCCACGTTCTAAACTGACCCACACGACGGTAACACTCCTCCACGTTCCACACTCTCCCACACGACGGTGACACTCCCCCACGTTCTGCACTGACCCACACGACGGTGACACTCACCCACACGACGGTGACACTCCCCCACGTTCTACACTCACCCACACGTCGGTGACCCTCCCCCACGTTCCACACTCACCCACACGACGGTGACACTCCCCCACGTTCCACACTCACCCACACGACGGTGACACTCCCCCACGTTATACACTGACCCACACGACGGTGACACTCCCCCACGTTCTACACTCACCCAAACGACGGTGACCCTCCCCCACGTTATACACTGACCCACACGACGGTGACACTCCCCCACGTTCCACACTCAACCACACAACCGTGACACTCCCCCACGTTCCACACTGACCCACACGACGGTGACACTCCCCCACGTTCCACACTCACCCACACGACCGTGACCCTCCCCCACGTTCCACACTCACCCACACGACGGTGACACTCCCCCACGTTCTACACTGACCCACACGACGGTGACACTCCCCCACGTTCCACACTGACCCACACGACGGTGACACTCCCCCACGTTCTACACTGACCCACACGACGGTGACCCTCCCCCACGTTCTACACTCTCCCACACGACGGTGACACTCCCCCACGTTCTACACTCTCCCACACGACGGTGACACTCCCCCACATTCTACACTGACCCACACGTCACTGACACTCCCCAACGTTCTACACTCACCCACACGACGGTGACCCTCCCCCATGTTCTACACTCACCCACACGACGGTGACCTTCCCCCACGTTCCACACTGACCCACACGACGGTGACACTCCCCCCCGTTCTACACTCACCCACACGACGGTGAGACTCCCCTACGTTCTACACTGACCCACACGACGGTGACCCTCCCCCACGTTCTACACTCTCCCACACGACCGTGACACTCCCCCACGTCCTACACTCACCCACACGACGGTGACCCTCCCCCACGTTCCACACTGACCCACACGACGGTGACCCTCCCCCACGTTCCACACTCACCCACACGACGGTGACCCTCCCCCACGTTCCACACTCACCCACACGACGGTGACACTCCCCCATGTTCTACACTGACCCACACAACGGTGACACTCCCCCACGTTCTACACTGACCCACACGACGGCGACCCTCCCCCACGTTCTACACTGTCCCACACGACGGTGACACTCCCCTACGTTCCACACTGACCCTCACGATGGTGACCCTCCCCCACGTTCCACACTGACCCACACGACGGTGACCCTCCCCCACGTTCCACACTCACCCACACGACGGTGACCCTCCCCCACGTTCCACACTCACCCACACGACGGTGACGCTCCCCCACGTTCTACACTGACCCACACGACGGTGACACTCCCCCACGTTCTACACTGTCCGACACGACGGTGACACTCCCCCATGTTCCACACTCACCCACGCGACGGTGACACTCCCCCACGTTCTACACTGACCCACGCGACGGTGACACTCCCCCACGTTCTACACTCACCCACACGACGGTGACCCTCCCCCACGTTCTACACTCACCCACACGACGGTGACACTCCCCCACGTTCCACACTCACCCACACGACGGTGACACTCCCCCACGTTCTACACTGACCCACACGTCGGTGACACTCCCCCATGTTCTACACTCACCCACACGACAGTGACCCTCCCCCACGTTCTACACTCACCCACACGACAGTGACCCTCCCCCACGTTCTACACTCACCCACACGACGGTGACACTCCCCCACGTTCTACACTGACCCACACGTCACTGACACTCCCCCACGTTCTACACTCACCCACACGACCGTGACGCTCCCCCACGTTCTACACTCACCCACACGTAACTGACACTCCCCTTCCCTTCCGTTTTACACTCACATATCTGACACGGACTGTCAGCCGCCGGTGATCCTTTGATCTCAGTTTCTTCGTATTTGAATGGATCCGGAACATTTTGGGAAGCACCTGTGGTCTTCGGGAAGTTGTGGCAACTCTGCACAGACGGCGTCAGATGTCTGGATGGAGGAAGTGCGTGCTTTATCCATCTTCCTACCAACATCCAAAATTCTGTTTACACTTTTTGTAGGCAGCATTTATGTCACCCTATACCATGCTGACTTTTATTTTCTTGTAGTCACACTCTGCAAATCTGTCGGCTCGTCACTGTAACCGTGTCATTGAAGGATCAACCAGAGTGCAGAAGGGAACAAGCTTTGTTCGTGTAAGTTTTAATAAATTATAATAATAACAGGGCATGAGATAAAGATTCCTCACACAGATATGGACAGCAAAGATGTACACACCTGGATGCTTTTTATCAACTACAGCTCAGTGTACAATACCATCATCCCCCAGATATGGCCCTTGTGGCTAAAGGAATCAGGGGGTATGGAGAGAAGGCAGGTACAGGGTTCTGAGTTGGATGATCAGCCATGATCATACTGAATGGCGGTGCAGGTTCGAAGGGCTGAATGGCCTACTCCTGCACCTATTTTCTATGTTTTCTACACATGAGATCATTGATTGTGTGTATGTTTCAATAATTTCAGTGTTGTTTTCCCCTTGTAGAGCCTGATGGCTGAGGGGTAGTGACTGTTCTGAAACCTGGTGGTGTGATTCCTGAGGCCCCTGTATTTTCTCCCTGATGTCAGCTGCGAAAAGACAGCATGGCCTGGGTGTTGGAGATCTCTGATGATGGATGCTACTTTCCTGTGGCAGCATTTCGTGTAGATTTGCTCAGTAGTTGGGTGGGCTTTACCCGTGTTGGACTGGGCCAAATCCACCAGCTTTGGTGGGATTTTCCTTTCAGAGGCACTGATGTTTCCATACTAGACTGTGATGCAGCCTGTTTATACACTCTCCGTTACACTTCTCTGGAAGATTGTCAAAGTTTTAGGTGTCATGTCGAATCTCCACAGATGTCCAAGTCCATGTCCAACTGTCCATTAGTGCTGCCGTGCTTTCCTCACAGTTACCCTGGGGTGCTGGGCCCAGGACAGGTCCTCTGAAATGGTAACACTCGGGAATTTAAAGTTGCTGACCCTCTCCACCTCTCATCTGATGAGGACTGGCTCATAGACCTCTGGTTTCCCTCTCGGTTCCTTGGTCTTGCTGACTTTGAGGGAGAGGTGGTGGTTGTAACACCACAACCAGGTTTTCAATCTCCCTGCTGTACGCCGATTCATCACCACCTTTGATTTGGCCTGTGACAGCGGTGTTGTCAGCACACGTCAATATGGCATTGCAGATGTGCTTAGCCACACAGTCATAGGTGTAAAGCGAGTAGAGCAGGGGCCTAAGCACACAGCCCTGTCATGAACCTGTGCTGATGGAGATCATGGAGATGTTGCTGTCAATCCGTACTGACTGGGGTCCACAAGTTTGGAAATCCAGGATCCAGTTGCACAAGGAGTTATTGAGGCCAAGGTGTTGGAGTTTATTGATTAGTTTTGAGGGGATGATGGTATTGAATGCTCAGCTGTAGTTGATAAAAAAACATCCTGATGTGTGCATCTTTGCTGTCCAAATGCTCCAGGATTGAGAGAAGAGCCAGTGAGATGGCATCTGCTGTGGACCTGTTGCTTCAGCAGGCAAATTGGAATGGATCCAAGTCGTCTCTCAGACAGGAGCTGATATGTTTCATCACTAGCCTCTCAAAGCATTTTGTTGCTGTGGATGTAAGTGCAACTGGGCGATAGTCACTTTGACAGGTTACCACACTCCTCTTGGACACTGATATGGCTGAAGCCTGTTTGAAGCAGGTGGGTACCACACACTGCTGAAGTGAGAGGTTGAAGATCTCAGTGAACACACCAGCCAATTGGTTAGCACAGGTCTTCAGTACGTGACCAGACACCCCGTCCAATCCAGATGCTTTCCATGGATTCACTCTCCCGAAGGCAGCCCGCAAACCGAGATCATAGGATCCTCGGGGGATGTGGGGGTTGGCAATGGCTCCCCCATGTTCTGATAGTCAGAGCGAGCAGAGAAGCCATTGAGCTCATCTGGAAGCGAGGTCCTGGTATCTCCCATGTCGCTTGATTTAATTTTGTCGGAGGTGATAGTGTTCAAGCCTGTCACAGCTGTCAAGCATCCCTTGATACATGAAGTTTGTCAAGGTCTGACAATTTTAAGCAAAATCTATAGAACTGGAGACTGGTTTTAATTGTTCTTCACTAAACCTTCTCCTGCACCAAATGCAGATATCTTTGACTGAATGACCTGTCTCCCTTCCAGCAATACATATTACTATGTGAGATTACATTCCAGTTTAAAATGAACTCTCGTTGCAAGTTCGTACTGAAAATTTAAAAGCTGTTGCTTTAAACATACTTTCATTTATTTTCAGCAATGTTGTTGAGGTAACACTGATAATTATTGTTATGTGACTACTCTGCAGAGTTACAGGCTCAACTCAGCACACCATGGGAACCAGCCTTACCTCTGTTGTCTCAGTCTAGACATCTCACTGCCTTCAGAAAGCAGTCAGTATAATCAAAGACTCCACCCACTCCAGACAGTAACTATTTCCCATCCCCCATTAGGCAGAAGATACAAAAGCCTGAAAACATGTAGCACCTGACACAAGAACAGCCTCTACCTTGCCATTATAACATACTCAATGGTTCCTTAGTATGATAAGATTGACTCTTGGTCTCACAATCTACGCACTGGACCTTCCTATGGTCTTGCAATTTATTGTCTATCAGCTGTTGCACTTCAGTCTTCATTCTGTTATTGTTTTCCCACGTTCTACCTCAATGCACTGTGTAATGATTTAATCTGCATGAAGAACATACAGGACAAGCTTTTCTCTGTATCTAGGTGTTGTTACGTACCCCGTAACTGGGTTGCCAAACCAGCAGAAATGGAACGCTTGTTGGAGTCTGTGATTACTAGGAACTAATAAAGTTTTATTAAAGAAATAAGTAATATAGTACACTAATCGCAAGGATATACATGTAACAGATTAGCAATGATAGTACACACATGTACACAGAAATAAGGTAATAGGAATCAACCAAGCTCTATCGCAGTCTAGGGGTAAAATGATCAGTCTTAAGGTGAAGCAGAGTTCAGTTCAGTCTAGTGCAGTTCGAAGTAATCGCTGTTGTTGTACCGTTGGAGAGAGAGAGAGAGTGAGAGATACAGTTGGTTTCAGGCAAACCTTTCGATGCCTTCTGATCCCGCTGTGGTCACCGACTGTGACTCCTCCATTCCGGATGCGATCGTTCTTCCGTGGTGAACCCGGCACCCAGGCAAGGGCGGACTCACACCAGTTTCCCATCGATTGTACCTTTACAGCCTGTGAGTCTCTGACCGATTCCTGCGAACTGGTCCTCCAAATTCCCACCAACTTGTGGGACACACTGCTCTTTCCAGGGGCTTGTGGCGTGTGTTGTGCCTTAGCAAACCCACTATTTTTACCCCCCTGAAGGGGTATCACCTGTACATCAAACTTCAAACAGTTCAGGTTCAAAGCAAGCAGTCTGTAGCAGACACCAACATCTGAATTGTGTCGCTTTCTCGTTAATCTCTCTCTTCTCTCTTATTAGCATTTTGAATGTTTTTCCATTGTCTTTCGCTATCTCTCTCATTAGCATCGTCCGTCATACAGCTCTGCTTGGCTTCACACATGACAGTATATATAACGATAATAAACTAACTTTGATTCCAATTCCAACACAAAAACACTTGCAGGATCATGGGAATCAAAAGGGTGAAGGGAGAATATGATGGGACATTGAGAGAGCTGGTAAAGTCTCGATGATCCAAACGGCCTCATTCATTTTGAGATTTTTAACTATGTGATAATGATGTGAGGCTGAACTGTCACTATGATACATCTTTTCTCTTTCAGAATGTTCATTTCCTTCCCAGGGACTTATGCGCTCCCAACTCTCCGTCTCCTGCTGCCTATTTACTTGTTCATCCTGCTGGAAGCTTAAGCAGGAATTTAGTTGAACATCAGCACTGAAGCGAAGGTGAAAATTTAGCAACAATGCAGCGGGATCCCATTCCTGTCCCATGGGTGACGAGCAATAGATGCAAATATTTCCCCTGGGGTTCGCTGGGGAGTTGGCTAATGGAAAATCTGGGCTGAATTCAGAAGGGAAGAAAATTCAGTTGTCACTAACACTCCAAACTGGAGGAGAAGATGGCGACACAATGCAGCTCGCAGCAGCCACTCTGGTGGTGATGTCTGTTATTTGTCAAGTAGGGTGCCGTGCACAATCCTGATTTGATGGAGATGGATGTGAGATCATGGAGGAACATCTGGAGAAACTTCTGAAATGCCTGCTTCACCGCTGCTGCTACTGTGTGGTCCAGAATCTCCAGAGGAGGAGGCCCCGAGTCCTCAGCTTTGCTTGTTGCTCAGCAGCTGGGGTGGGGTCGAAGCGCTCGGCAGAGGATGGTGCTCGGAGAGGCTGTGTCGGAGGGCTGGTCGGAGGCTCGAAGTTTTCGGACGGACTCAGAGTCCGCTGCGGTCAGGTGCTTCCAATGGTGCTGTATCAGCAAGTTGGCGGCACTTGGAGGTTCTGCTGTCTGCGTGAGATGATGAGTCTATCAGGACTTTGAGACTTTTTTTTTACCATGCCCATGGCCTGCTTTTTATCAAATTATGGTATTGCTTTGCACTGTTGTAACTATATGTTATAACTCCAGTTTCCCGTGCTGGAGTGGTCAAGAACAGGGAGATAATGGATCTGAATGTGTGGCTGAGGAACTGGTGCAGGAAGCAAGGATTTACATTCTTGGACCACTGGGGTATGTTTCGGGGTAAGGATGAATTGTACAAAAGGGACGGGTTGCACCTTAATAAGCGGGGCACTAGCATTCTGGCAGGCAGGTTTGCCTCTGCAACACGGGTGTGTTTAAACTAAGTAGTGGGGGGAAGGGGACGAACTGGAAACACAAGGATGGAGATAAAGGGAAAGAGAGAATAAGAAAAGTTAAAAAAGGCAGCAGAATCAACAGAGCAGAAAGCTCAAGAAGGGATCGTACAGTATGGCCAAGTGAAATAGGAATTGATATGGGAGGTGAGGGGAGTAATGAATTAAAAGTATTGTATATGAATGCACGGAGTATAAAATAAGTTGGATGGGCTTGAGGCACAGTTGGAAATTGGTAAGTATGATGTTGTGGGAATAACAGAGACATGGCTTCAAGTGGACAGGGCCTGGGAAATGAATATTCAAGGGTATACGTCCTATTGAAAGGACAGACTGATGGGCAGAGGGGGTAGGGTGGCTCTGTTGGTGAGGAATGATATTCAGTCCCTTGCGAGAGGGGACATAGAATCAGGAGACGTAGAGTCAGTATGGATAGAACTGAGAAATTCTAAGGGTAGAAAGACCCTAATGGGAGTTATCTACAGGCCCCCAAACAGTAGTCTGGCTATAGGGTGTAAGTTGAATCAAGAGTTAAAACTGGCATGTTGCAAAGGTAATACTGCAGTTGTTATGGGGGACTTCAACATGCAGGTAGACTGCAGGAATCAGGTTGGTACTGGATCCCAAGAAAAGGAGTTTGTGGAGGCCCCCCGAGATGGATTTTTAGAGCAGCTTGTACTGGGGTACCGAAGGGTTCAGTGCTGGGACCGCAGCTGTTTACAATATATATTAATGATTTAGATGAGGGAATTAAAAGTAAGATTAGCAAATTTGCCAATGACACAAAGCTGGGTGGCAGTGTGAAATGTGAGGAGGATGTTATAAGAATACAAGGTGACTTGGACAGGCTGGGTGAGTGGGCAGATGCATGGCAGATGCAGTTTAATGTGGATAAATGTGAGGTTATTCACTTTGGTGGTAAGAACGGGAAGGCAGATTATTATCTAAATGGAGTCAAGTTAGGAAAAGGGAAAGCACAATGAGATCTAGGTGTTCTTGTACATCAGTCACTGAAAGCAAACATGCAAGTACAGCAGGCAGTGAAGAAAGCTAATGGCATGCTGGCCTTCATAACAAGGGAAATTGAGTATAAGAGCAAAGAGGTCCTTCTGCAGCTGTACAGGGCCCTGTTGAGACCACACCTGGAGTACTGTGTGCAGTTTTGGTTTCCAAATTTGAGGAAGGACATTCTTGCTATTGAGGGAGTGCAGCGTAGGTTCACAAGGTTAATTCCCAGGTTGGCGGGACTGTCATATGTCGAAAGATTGGAGCGACTGGGCTTGTATACTCTGGAATTTAGAAGGCTGAGAGGGGATCTTATTGAAACATATAAGATTATTAAGGGATTGGACACGCTGCAGGCAGGAAGCATGCTCCCGCTGATGGGTGAGTCCAGAACCAGAGGCCACAGTTTAAGAATTAGGGGTAGGTCATTTCAAATGGAGTTGAGGAAAAACTTTTTCACCCAGAGAGTGGTGGATATATGGAATGCTCTGCCCCAGAAGGCTGTGGAGGCCAAGTCTCTGGATGCTTTCAAAAAAGAGATGGATAGAGCTCTTAAAGATAGCGGAATCAAAGGTTATGGGAATAAGGCAGGAACTGGATACTGATAGTGGATTATCAGCCATGATCACAGTGAATGGCGGTGCTGGCTCGAAGGGCCGAATGGCCTACTCCTGCGCCTATTGTCTATTGTCTATTGTCTATATTGTCTGTTGTGGTTTTGTCAGTTTTAGTCTTGGTTTGTCCTGTGTTTTCTTGTGATATCATTCTGGAGGAACGTCGTATCATTTTTTAATGCATACATTTCTAAATGACAATAAACGAGGACTGAGTGTCCTCATAATCTAAACTATAGATTCATTTTGCTAAAGGGATAAACATTAGTGTGAGATTGTTGGTCTGGGAGCAGGGTGGATAAATTATTCCTTTCAAAGTGGAGATTGATTGCATTGTCCTCAAGCAATTGGCTCTCTTGTTGAACACAAGAAAGGTTCGGGAATATTCTGGGCGAGGTCTCCCCCTACAGCCCAGAAGAGTTTCTCTTTTTTGAAGAGACCAATCTCTGTCAGGGTGTCTCGTTCTCTGATGAATGATTTTGCATTTCTTGGCGAATGGAAGATTGCATGCTCCAACTTAATTGAACCAACAAACAGGACTGGCATTTCTGTGGAGCCTGGAACATACTGAGACATTCCAAGGTAAAGGAGCATTCACAAGCAGAATTATCATCAAACCACAGGAAGAGATGTGGAAAGTAACAGCCCTTGAGCTTAAACACTCTTCTGCATTCTCCTCTTCATTACCTTCCTCTTGATTCTGTTCCTCAAATGCTCCTCTGCATTTTCCTCTTTATTACCCTCTCTGGATTCTCCTCCTCATCATCCTCTATGGATTCTCCTCCTCAACACCTTCTTCGGGATTCTCATCTCCTTCCTGTGATCACTCTTTTCTTCCAAATTTTACTTTTGATTTGCTTTTAACTTCCTCACCAGACCTTCCCCTCTGTTGGAAAATGACAGTTCCACAGCAGAGAGAGACCTCAACTTTATCCCTCCTGTCACCACCTCACTAAGTTCCAGACAGGTGATGATGTTAGGTTCTTCTCCAGTTGTCACTTCTGTTCCCAATTCCATGGTCAGGCATATTCATCCCTGATAGTGGATTCACAATCCAGAGGGAAGGAATTTGTAAGCATGTCTGTCCATGACAGGATGTTCATTAGAGGCTGGCGGATTGCGTTGGAATAACAGAGTAGAGGACTGGCAGAGGCAGTGGAGATGGGAACTAGTGAAGCCATTGAAGAACTTGAAAGTCTGGGTGAATATTTTAAAATAGAGATGCTATCAGACCAAGAGCTGATGGAGTCAGTGACTGAACTGTGATGAGTAAACAGACATTAATGTGAAAATTAAAATTTAAAAAAAACTGCAGATACCGGAAGTCAGAAATAAAAACAGAAAATGTTGGCCGGGCAGCATTAATGGGAAGAGAAACTGCAGTTAATGCTGCAGGTTGGATACCATGTCAGAACAAGGAAAGGGAAGTTGGTGTTTAGTCGTTAAGTTGAGTCTGACTCTTCGTGACCTCATGGACCCTCGGGTCCAGAGGGTTTTCGTGGCAAAATATGGAAGTAGATTGGTGAGAGTATACGGGCAGTGGGTAATCATCCCTCTTGTGCTTCTTGATCTCATCACTCGAGATTCAGTGTCACGCAACACTGCCACTTTGATCGGGCCCACACCTTCATTAACCAGGCCCAAAACTTGCCTTTATTGGGTCTTCCTCCTCCTTACACAAGTCATCGGGTTTGTGGGGGTGTGGCCAGGGTTAATCAGGGTGCACAGGGTTAGTGAGGATGTGTGCCCCCTTGGACATGAGGGTAGGGCTGGGGTATGTATATGGGGAGCTGGAAGAGATAAGGTTGTGGGGTTTAGTGTGGTGAGGTTCTCATGGCAAGATATGGAAGTAGGATTGCCAGGCATTTCTTCCGCACAGATACTGCTGCTGCCCAGGTTGGCACCCGGCTGGGTGTGAACTCAGTACCATGTGCCTTGAAGTCCAGTACTGATGCCACTACACCACCAGCCAGTGAAAGAGAAGTACAGAGGTCACTTAAGTCGCAGTGAACCTCTGAAGGATGGGTATCTGCGACAAGGTGAGGTCAGTTCAAATGGACAAGTGGGACAGTTAGAGGGGGATTGTTCCTCTCTGTGTTACATGTTATAAAGAGCAAGGTTGTACCAATGGAAAGAGCCAATATCACAGATGTGATTTTCAGCAGAAACAGACTCTATGGATAAAGACAGAGAAAGCAAGTTCCCTGAAGTAGTATTCCATATGAAAACCAGAAAGCTGCAAGAGACCCAGACCGAAGGTGAGATTGTGAATGCAAGTGTTCTATTAAATGATCACCCAATGTTTCCTCCCTTCAGTATTCAGTATTTCAGAAGAATCATTCGTTTCACAATTTCCTGGTCTGCTTTCCCATCCCTTATCGCATGTTGTTTCCACAAGCAGATGCAACAGCTAATCTCTTTTGCTCACCAGGGACCCAAACAGTCTTTCCAGGGAATGATTCACTTGCACTTCTTCCTGTTTATGTTGCCCTCGCTGATCTCTGTGTGGTTCCCCCTACTTTGGAGAAGCAGGATACTTGGTAGTGTGGAGGAGCAGAGGGATCTGGGGGTACATGTCCACAGATCCCTGAAAGTTGCCTCACAGGTGGATAGGGTAGTTAAGAAAGCTTATGGGGTGTTAGCTTTCATAAGTCGAGGGGTAGAGTTTAAGAGTCGCGATGTAATGATGCAGCTCTATAAAACTCTGGTTAGGCCACACTTGGAGTACTGTGTCCAGTTCTGGTCACCTCACTATAGGAAGGATGTGGAAGCATTGGAAAGGGTACAGAGGAGATTTACCAGGATGCTGCCTGGTTTAGAGAGTATGCATTATGATCAGAGATTAAGGGAGCTAGGGCTTTATTCTTTGGAGAGAAGGAGGATGAGGGGAGACGTAATAGAGGTGTACAAGATATTAAGAGGAATAGATAGAGTGGACAGCCAGCACCTCTTCCCCAGGGCACCACTGCTCAATACAAGAGGACATGGCTTTAAGGTAAGGGGTGGGAAGTTCAAGGGGGATATTAGAGGAAGGTTTTTTACTCAGAGAGTGGTTGGTGTGTGGAATGCACTGCCTGAGTCAGTGGTGGAGGCAGATACACTAGTGAAGTTTAAGAGACTGCTAGACAGGTATATGGAGGAATTTAAGGTGGGGGGTTATATGGGAGGCAGAGTTTAAGGGTCGGCACAACATTGTGGGCCAAAGGGCCTGTACTGTGCTGTACTATGTTCTATGTTCTAAACATGGAATAGATGAATGTTCCACAAGCACTGCAGTTATTCCCCAGCAATGGCAGATCAATGAACATTAGCTCAGCCTGATGTTCAAACTTCAAATTAAATTCACCATCAAAGTCCATACACCATATGTTTCCATATACTACCTTGAGATTCATTTCCTTGCAGGCATTTACAGGAGAAAAGGAAATGCAATTGAAGTTATGAAAAACTACGCATTAACAGACAAAGACTAACAAGCAACCTATGTGCAAAAGTAGTCAAATTGTAAAGAGTTCTTGAAAGTAAGTGTGTAGATCATAGAATCAGTCAGAGTGGTGGTGATTGAATTATACATGCCAGTTCACGAGCATGATGGTTGCAGGGTAATAACTTTTGCTAAGCATCACGGACCTGAGGCTACCTCCTGCCTGACGGTAGAAATGAGAAGAGGCCATGGCCTGGAAGGTGGGGTCTCTGATGAAGGATGCTGCTTCCTTGTGGAGGGGATCTGTGTACTGTACATGTATTCAGTGTTGGGGAGGGCTTTTCCTGTGATGGACTGGGCTGTATCCACCACTTTCTGGAGCCTTTTCTGTTCAAGGGCATTGGTGTTCCATTCCGGGCTGTGGTGTAATCAGTTAGGATACTCTCCACTATGCATTTAAAGAAGTTTAGCAAAGTTTTCGATGCGATGCCAAATCTATGCAAATTTACAAGAAAATACAGGCACTATTCGTTTTCTTTGTGATGATACTGACATGCAGGTCCCAGAACAGATCCTCTGATGTGGAATTCTATCTGGTCCTCCCACAATGTCCTAGCTGCCTTTGGCCACTTGCAATGATATAATGAGGTCCAACACACGCGGTTTTGGGTGTATAAACCTTTGGAGGGTGGAAAATCTCCCAAAAGGGACTGCAATGGCAACCAGAGTCAAGCATGCTATGCATAATGGTTTCACCCATCCTATCCATACCTCTGAGGAGTTGAGGCTGGGAACACAGGGGCGGAAATGGCAGATATGTGTTTGGAAGCTCACCCTGGTCTTAAATGCCATGCCGGACTGTGAACTGTACACTGCACTGCGCCAGTATTCAGGATAACAATACCAGACTGGGTAGAGTCCTCCCCTTAAATCTCACAGCTTGCCACCCACCAAGCTCCACTCCTTTGGGGGCTGAAAGAGAGTCTACAAAGTCCCTGAGAGGAGACAGATTTTTAACCTCGTGGTTTGCGTGCTCAGCCAATGGGAGTGTTACCTGCATTCACACTTCCTTCCCCCAAACACAGGCACTCTTAGAAATAACATGGCTTGGTTTTCATGGCAGGACAATGAGCACAGTTTCTGCATGGTCTTTTGGTTTCCTCGGGTGTGGACATGCTCCCAATACCGGATGCGTTTGATGGCTGTGAAGTAATAATCTATGTTGTGAACGTAATCATGAAACACTCATCAAAGGGAAAAAAATAAAAACTCCACTATTGGTTATTGCACCACTGGCAAATTTCACTTAAATAACACAACTGTGACAAAGAGAAAATCCTATAAAGCTTGCTTTTTGACTACAGGAACAATGGCAAGCTTTATAAGGGTGATTTCACCCATCATTACAATTTTACTTGGTCTTTCTCGAGCCTGTAACGGGGAGTCTGCCAGCGACAAGTGTCTGCACAGAGCTCTCCGTTTGCTCCTAATTACCGACCCAAAGCATAAAGCTGGGCTTTAAATCTCCAGAAGCACAGACACTCTGAAAATCCTCGCCTTTGTAGTACCTTTCACGTGGTTTATTTTTACACAGCTCTCCTCTGCTCATTCTTCAACTGCTTTATAAAATAGTGCTGGTTGGCTTCAGTCATGACACAAGATAAATGAGCTCTGGGTCCTCAGGGCCTAAGCATGGCTGCCAGAGGTTTCCAAAATAGCAAACTATTTTTCATAGAGCGATGTGATATGAAATTAGATGCAGCAGGCAAGCTAACATTTACTATCATAGGTAGTGCAGTGGGAATACATTTAGTTTTCTTCTGTGTCAAAGTAACTTCTTAGAATTTACATAAAGATTCTGTTCAGTACAAGTTCCTGTTGTTAAAATTATGGAACAAAGTTTGAACAAAAATATATGTGAACTTTTGAAGCTCGTTAACCCCTCCTGGTTTGTAGTCCACCCAGCGTTCTCCTCCTCCTGCACCCTCACCCGCCCCCCCCCACCGAGCCTTGCAACCTCCAACCTATTTGTTGGTCCTTCCATCCAGCTCAGTGTTTGTTTGTGGTTCCGACATCTCCGTGGTTACATAGTACAGCCCCTCAATGGTTTCTGCCCACTGTGGCTAAGCAGGAGGCTGTATTTTCTCACCGAGAAAATGTATTTGTCTCTTTCCACTCAAGCTTAAACACTCTTGTTTACTGTCAATCCCAGAAAGCAAACTGTGGGGACTGCCTTGAGAGAACTGCTGAACCTGGTGAAGCGATACCCTTCGGAAGGTTGAACTCGAGGGCAGAATACAGGGTTAAAGGCAGGATTCTTAGCAGTGCGGAGGGGCAGAGGAATGCTGGGGTCCATGTCCACAGATTCCTCGAAGTTGCCATGCAAGAAGATAGGGTGGTTATGAAGATGTAATGCAAGATGACAAGGTGGTTGTGAAGATGTACGCTGTAGTCAGGGGATTGAGCTCAAGAGCCACAAGGTAATGTTGCAGCTGTATAAAACTCTGGAAGAATTGTGTTCAGTTCTGGTTGCCTCATTGTAAGAAGGATGTGGAAGCTTTAGAAAGATTTAAGAGGAGATTTACCTGGATGCTGCCTGGATTAGAGGAACATGTTTTATGAGGATAGGTAGAGAGGGCTAGGGCTTTTCTCTTTGGAGTGAAAGAGGATGAAAGGTGACTCGATAGAGGTGCATAAGATGATAAAGCAATAGATAGAGTGGAGAGCCAGCACCTTTTCCCTTGGGAGGCAATGGCTAATATGAGAGAGCATCATTTTAAGATGATTGGAGGGAAGTATAAGTGGTGGATGAGTGGAACACACTCTCAGAGGTGGTGGTAGGGGCAGACACTTCAGAGGCACTTGAGAAACTCTTACACGCATGAATTAAAGGAAAATGGACGGTTACGTAGGAGGGAAGTGTTAGACTTATCTTGGAGGAGGTTAAAGGGTCGGCACGTGATTATGTTCTATGTGTTGTGTTCTATGAAAATAAGACAAGGTGATAATCACTACCACCCTACTCAGTCACCCCCTTCCTCCGCATCGATTCTGCTCAAAGTCCAAACTAAATTTATTATCAAAGTACAAATATGTCACTATATGTTAACATGAGATTCGTTTTCTTGTTGGCATTACAGAAAATACAAAGAAACACAACAGAATCAATGAAAAACCACACACAGATGTGTACAAACAGCCAGTGTGCAAAAGACAATAAATTATGCAAATATAAAAAGTAATAATAAATAAATAAACATTCAGAAAATGAAAACAACAGGAATTCTGCAGATGCTGGAAATTCAAGCAACACACATCAAAGTTGCTGGTGAACGCAGCAGGCCAGGCAGCATCTCTAGGAAGAGGTACAGACGAAGGGTCTCGGCCTGAAACGTCAACTGTACCTCTTCCTAGAGATGCTGCCTGGCCTGCTGCGTTCACCAGCAACTTTGATGTGTGTTATTCAGAAAATGAGTTGTGGTGTCCTTGAAGTGAGTCCAAAGTTTGTGGAATCCATTTAGTCCTGGAACAGAAATGGTGAGCATTGACAAAGCTTTCAATGGTGAATTCGAACATTCAAGCAATTGAAATGAGGGTTGTAACAGAAAATAAATGTCTCAAAATATTAAGTGTGCTTCATTCCTTCTTCATTTCCTTTGGCATTGGTGGATTGTTGTTGCATGTAGTGAGATGCAGTTAAGATACTTCGTGCTGCGTGCCATTCAGATAGTTCATCCCATTGAGGTAATAAAAAGAAAGCCAAGTGCAGAATGAAGTGTTGCAGCTCTAGAGAAAGTACAGAGTGGATTGACAGGTGAAGTGCAAGGACCATAACAAAGTAGACTGGAAGATCAGGAGTTCATCCTTCAGCATATGAGAGCTCCACTCAAGTGTCTGTCCCTGAGTCTGCAGGAGGGGAGAATAATGATCATGGTGGTAGCCATTGGGTGCTTTCAGTGTAGGAGTCAATCAAGGGGAAGTTGGTGAACGTGATGGTAGAAGACCATAAGCCTACAAGATATAGGAGCAGAATTAGGCTATGTGGTCCATCGAGTCTGCTCTGCCATTTCATCGTGGCCCATCCATTTCCCTCTCCGCCCCAATCTGCTGCCTTCTCTCCGTAACTCTTTAAGCCATGACTAATCAAGAATCTATCAAACTCTGCCTTAAATATACCCAATTACTTAGGCTCCACAGCTGCCTGAGGCAATGAATTCCACAGATTCACTACTCTCTGGCTAAAGAAATTCACCCTCATTCCTGTTCTAAACGGATGTCTCTCTGTTCTGAGGCTGTGTCCTGGTCTTAGACTCACCCATTCCCCACCACCACGGGGAACATCCTCTCCACACCCACTCTATCGAGGTCTTTCAACATCTGAAAGGTTTCAATGAGATCTCCCCTCATTCTTCTGAATTTCTGTGAATACAGGTCCAGAGCCATCAAATGCTCCTCATTTGATAAGCTTTTCAATCCTAGAATCATTTTCGTGAACTCTCTCCAATGTCAGCCCATCCTTTCTAAGATATGGGACCCAAAACTGCTCACAATATCCCAAGCAAGGTCTCACCAGTGCCTTATAAAGCCTTATCGTTACATCCTGGTTTCTATATTCCAATCCTTTTGAAAAGAATGCTAACATTGCATTTGCCTTCCTCACCACAGACTCAACATTTAGGAAGTTCTGCAAGAGGATCCTCAAGACTCCTTGCGCCACAAATTTTTGAATTTTCACTCCATTTTAAAAAAAGTGTATGCTTTTATTTCTTCTACCAAAGTGTATGCCCATATACTTCCCGACACTGTATTCAATCTGCCACTTCTTTGGCCAGTCTCCTAATCTGTCTAAGTTCTTCTATAGCCTGCCTGCTTCCTCAACACTACCTACCCCTCCACCTATCTTTGTATCATCTGCAACCTTGGCCCCAACACCTTCAATTCCATCATCTAATTCATTGACATATAATGTAAAAAGAAACAGTCCTCACACAAACCCCAGTGGAACACGACTAGTCACGGGCAGCCAACCAAAAAAAGGCTACCTTTATTCCCGCTCTGCTTTCTGCCAATCAGCCAATGGTCTATCCATACTAGTATCTTCCCTGTAATATCATGGGCTCTTATCTTGTTAAGCAGCCTCATGTGTAGCACTTTGTCAAAGGCCTTCTGACAATGCAAGTACACAACATCTACTGATTCTCATTTATTTATCCTGTTCATTATTTCTTCAAAGAATTCCAACAGATTTGTTAGGCAACGTTTTTCCTTAAGGAGACCATGCTGATATTTGCCTAATTTATCATGTGCCTAAAAGTACCCCGAAACCACATCCTGAACAAACGACTCCAACATCTTCCCAACCACTGAGGTCTGACTAACTGGCTAGCAGTTTCCTTTCTTCTGCCTCTCTCCCTTCTTGAAGAGTGGAGTGACTTTTGCAATTTTCCAGTCCTCCAGAACCATGCCAACTTTGAAAGATCATTACGAATACTACCACAATCTCTTCATCCACCATTTTCAGAACACTGGGGTGTAGACCATATGGTCCAGGTGTCTTACTTTCCTTCAGACCTCCAGTTTTTCAACCACTTTCCCCCTAGTCATGCTAACTTCATGCACTTTGCCCCCTGACACTCAAACCTCCAGCAAAATGCTAGTGTCTTCTTCAGAGAAGACTGATGCAAAAGCCCTGTTCAGTTTTCTGCGTTGTCCTTGTCCCACGTTACTACCTCTCCAGCATTGCTTTGCAGCGGTCTGATATCCATATTTTTTTATAAATCTGAAGAAACTTTTGGTATCCTCTTCAATATTATTATTTAGTTTACCTTCATATCCCATCTTTTCCTTCTCTATGACTTTTTGAGCTGCCTTGTTGATTTAAAAAAAACTTCCCAATCCTCTAACTTCCTATTAATTTTTGCTCTATTATATGCTCTCTTTTGTGTTGACTTTGACTTCTCTTGCCAGCCACAGTTCCATCATCCTGCCTTTAGGATACTTTTTCTTCCTTGGAATGTTTCTATCCTGTGCCTTCCAAATTGCTCCCAGAAATTCCAGCCATTGCTGCTCTGTCATCATCACTGCTAGTGTCCCCTTCCAATCAATTTTGGCCAGCTCCTCTCTCATCCATCTGTAATTCCCTTTAATCTGCAGTAATACTAATACATCTGATTTTAGCTTTTCCTTCTCAAATTGCAGGGTGAATTCTATCGTAGTGTGATCATTCATACCCTGAAGGTTCCTTTACCTTAAGCTCTCTGATCAATTCTGCTTCATTGCACAACACCCAATCCAAAATAGCTGATACCCTAGTGAGCTCTACCACGAGCTGCTCTAAATAGCCATCTTGTAGGCATTCTATATTCTCCCCTCTTGGCATCCAGCACCAACCTGATCTTCCTAATCCACCTGCATATTGTAATCCCCCTTAACTATTATAACATTGTCCTTTTGACATGCATTTCCTATCTTCTGTTGTAATTTGTAAACCACATCTTTGCTACTGTTTGGAGATCCACATATAACTTTCACCAGAGTATTTTTACCTTTGCTGTTTCTGAGCTCAATCCACAATGATTCTACACCTTCTGATCCTATATCACTTCTTTCTAATGATTTGATTTCACTTTTTACCAACAGAGCGATACCATTCCCTCTGCCTATCTGCCTGTCCTTTTGGTACAATGTGTATCCTTGGATGTTAAGCTTCCAGTTGACTACCTCAGTAAATGTACTTAAGACAAGGTTGGATAGATTTTTGCATGGTAGGGGAATTGAGGGTTATGGGAAATAGGCAAGTAGGTGGAGATGAGTCCTTGGCAGATCAGCCATGATCGCATTGAATGGTGGGGCAGGCTCAATGGGCCAGATGGCCAACTCCTGCTCCTATTTCTGATGTTCTTATGTTCTTATAATCTCCTTTCAGCCATGATTCAGTGATGCCCACAACATCATATATGCCAATCTGTAACTGTGTTACAAATTAATCTACCTTATTTCATTTACTGCATGCATTCAAATATAACCTTCAATCCTGTATTCATCACCCTTTTTGATTTTGTCTCCCTTTTACTTTGCAACTCATCCCATTGACTGTAATTTTGCCCTACATCAGCCTGTCTTTGCTGGCCATTTCACTACACAACTGCCCCACCCTCAGGCCTGTCTCTCTGCTTCCCCTTCCCCTGCAAAACTAGTTTAAATCCTCTCAAACAGCTCCAGCATTGACATCCCTCAGCATCTTTTTTGCGGTTTCTGGCAGAATAACCGCCATACCAAGATTTTGTGTGTCTGTATAGGATGCTGTCTGTGATCAATGTATAAAATCTATAGGGCACAGATACAAGCCTTTTGGCCCAAGCAGTCCATGCCAACCACAGTGCCCAGCAACCTAGCCCCGATTTCTTCCGGGCCCCTCCCTTCCATGTACCTACTCAAATGTCTCTGAAATAATACTATTGTACCTGCCTCAGCTGCTTCCACTGGCAGCTCATTCCCTACACTCACCACTCTTTGTGCAAAAAAAGTTGCCTCAGGAATGCAGTAGTTGTGAAACATCAGCTTTCAGCACTTCCTCAACTTTTAGTTAGGGAAGTCTGGCTGGAATCCCACTATCCTTTTGTCTAATTTTGGTCCAACCAATGCAGTCATACCTTGCAGTCATGACCATAGAAAGGGTGGCTAGCCTATATTAACCACAAGGCCATAAGACATAGGAGCAGAATTAGGTTACTCAGCCCATTGAGTCTGCTCCACCATTCCAACATAGCTGATTTATTATCCTTCTCAAACCCCTTCTCCTGTCTTCTCCCCATAACTTTTTACAAAAAGGAACCTACCAACCTCTGCTTTAAATACACTGGATGATTTGGCCCCCACAGCTGTCCCATGCTAATGAATTCCACAGATTGAACACCCTCTTGCTAAAGAAATTCCTTCTCATTTCTGTTCTAAATGGACACCCCTCCATTCCGAGGCTGAGCTCTTCGGTCCTAGACTCACCCACTATAGGGAGCATCTTCTCTACTTTCACTCTATTTAGGCATTTCAATGTTCAATAGGTTTCGATGAGATCCCTCCCCTATTCTTCTAAACTCCAGTGAGTACAGGCTCAGAGCCATCAAACGCTCCTCATACATTAACCCTTTCTTTCCTGAAATCATTCTCATGAACCTCCTCTGGACCCTTTCCAATGCCAGCAAATCTTTCCTTAGATAAGGGGCCCAAAATTGCTCACAGTGCTCCAAGTGTGGTCTGATCAGTGCCTCAGTATGACACTTTTTCACTTACATTCTATCCTCTCGAAATGAATGGTAACAATACATTTGCCTTCCTTACCACCGACTCAACCTGCAGGTTAACCTTTAGGGAATCCTGCACAAGGTCTTTCCAAGCCCCTTTGCACCTCTGATTTTTGAATTTTTTCCGTTTAGAAAATAGTCTTTGACTTTATTCCTTCTACCGAAGTACATGACCATACAGTTCGCTACGTTTCCCATCTGCTACTTCTTTGCCCATTCTCTCAAACAAGCCTCTCCGTGTGTCCTCAACACTCCCTCCCCTCCAACTTCCTGTGTATCATCTGCAAACTCCATCATCCAGATCATTGATATATAATGTGAAAAGGTTGGGTGGTTGAAGACTTGAGAGCTCGTGCCTCATTGATCCAAGGATCTTAGGTCCCTAATGGAACCAAGGGCTACAAATACGCAAGGTAAGAGGAAGGTATCTGACCATCTATTATAATGACCGCCTATAAATCTATACTCATAATAACTGAAGAACTTACTTGATTACACAATGCATTGCAGGTCAATATTTGGTGAGCTAATTCCATCAAGGTAACATTCTCACTGGAAATGACTTCCCACGTGAAACTGATTTGTGACAAAGGAAGCTGATTCTGACCACACTAAATGTTATTCAGAGTTACACCTTTTCAACAAATGAATCAAGCAGTTGACCCAAAGAGCAGATGGGAGAGGACAAGAGCTTGAAGCCTGTCAGAAAAGGAGGCCAAGTGTGAAATATAGCCTTAGATCAAGGGACCAAATGTTACACCAAAGAGCTGGATTCCCAAGGTGAAATGAGAGCACCTGCCCTTGATATCAAGGCAGCATTTGGCAGAGAGTGAGCTCAAAGTGCACTGGTGAATCTAAAGTCTATAGGCACTCCTTGGACAGTGGAAGATTGTTGTGATTGTTTTCACTGGAGGTCTACCCAACATCATATTAACAAATATACAGTCACTGCAGAACAAGACTGAGGACCTAAGAGTAAGATTGCTATATTGGAGGGAAATGAGAAATTGTTATGGTCTGTGTTTCACAGAGACGTTGCTCACTCCAGACATGCCAGATACATTGGTAAGACAATTAGGCTTATCGATACACAGGATGGACCAGATTGCTGATTCGGAAAAGGCAAAAGGTGGGGGTCTGTGTTTCATGATAAGCTCTTTGTGGCATTCGGATGTGGCCAACTTGTCACTTTCGTTCCCCCAAAATGGAACATTTATGATTGCATGCCGACCACTCTACTTACCAAGAGAGATCTTCTCTGAGATCCAGACCGCGGTTTAAATACCGCTGAAGGCCAACGATAGTCAGGCACTCAAGATATTGAATGCTGCCATCACCAAACAAGAAACAGCCCACCACAACACATTCCAAATCATAGTCAGGGACTTCAATAAGGCTTGTTCGAAAAATATCTGCCCAATTATCAGAATAAAACCTGCAGCACCAGGGGTTCCAACACACTTGATCTCTGCTATACTACAATAAGGAATGCTTACCATTCCATTCCTAGACTATATTTGGGGATATCTGATGACTTGGCTGCCTTCCTCCTTCCTGCATACAGGCAGAGGCTAAAGTACAAGGGTCCAAAGATAAGGACAACAAAGAGGTGGTCACGGGAGGCAAAGGAGTGACTCTGGGATTGCTTCGAGTCGGTGGACTGGGCAGTGTTCAAGGACTCAAAGGATCTGAATGAGTACACCATGGTTGTTAAGGACTTTATAAAAAGTCATGGAGAGTGTGTTCCCACAAAATCATTCAGAGTCTTCCACAACCAAAAGTCCTCATTGAGCCATGAGATCCGCAATCTGCTGAGGGCCAAATCAGTAATATTCAGGTCTGGTGACTAAGAAAGAAACAAAAGGTCCATAATACAATCTCCAGAAAGCCATTTCAGGTGGGAAGCAGCAATTCCAGACCAAACTTGATTCACTGAGGGATACTCCATGGCTGTGGCAGGATTTGAATTCTATTACCTCTTACAAAATGAAACCAAGCGACATAGGTGACAACAGGGCTTCACTCCCAGATGAGCTCAATGTCTTCTATGATTGCTTTGGCCATCAAAACGTGGAGCACCCTTCACAAACTCCCACAGCCCCTGATGACCATGTGATTTCATTCTCTAAGGCCGACATGAGGACATCCTTCAGGAGGGTGAACCCATGGAAACAACCGGCTCTGATGGGGAACCTGGCTAAGTACGAAAAATCTGTGCTGATCAATTGGCTGGAGTATTCATTGATATCTTTGACCTCTCGCTTTGGCAGTCTGAGGTACCCACCTGCTTCAAGCAGGATTCAATTATACTGGTGCCTAAGAAGCATGTGGTAACCAGCCTCAACGACTATCGTCCAGTATCCCTTACATCCATGGCGATGAAGTAAGAGGTTGGCAATGAACCATATCAATTCCTGCCTGAGAAGCAACCTGGATCCACTCCAATTAGCTTACCAACACAACAGATCCACAACAGATGCCATTTCATTGACTCTTCACTCATCCTGGATCATCTGTTCCATGAAGATGCCTACATCAGGATGCTCTTCATTGATTACAGCTTACCATTCAATACTTTACTTTATTGTCACCAAACAATTGATACTAGAGCGTACCATCATCACAGCAATATTTGATTCTGCGCTTCACACTCCTTGGAGTACAAATTGATAGTAAATAGTAAAAATTTAAATTATAAATCATAAATAGAAAATAGAAAATGGAAAGTAAGGTAGTGCTAAAAACCAATAGGCAGGTCCGGATATTTGGAGGGTACAGCCAGATCCGGGTCATGATCCGTTCAGCAGTCTTATCACAGTTGGAAAGAAGCTATCATCAATACCATCATCCCATCAAATCTAATCAATAAGCTTCTAGACCTTGGCCTCAATACCTCCTTGTGCAATTGGGTCCTCAACTTCCTCACTTGCAGACCCCAATCAGTTTAGATTGGCAACTACATCTCCTCCACCATCTCCATCAGCACAGGTGCACCACAAGGCTGTGTGCTTTGCCACTTGATCTACTCACTTTATATTTATGACTGGGAGGACAGATCCATATTCAGGTTTGCTGACAACACCACTGTCATTGGCTGAATCAAAGCTGGTGATGGATCAGTGCACAGGAGGGAGATTGAAAATCTGGCTGTGGTGCAAGATCAACGAGTGGCTTCAGGAGATCCTCATCAGGGGATCAGAGATAGAGGGGGCCGGCAACTTTACATTTCTCGGTGTTACCATTTCAGAGGATCTGTCCTGGACCCAACACGTAAGTGAAATTACAAAGAAAGCATGGCAGTGCCTCTACTTACTTAGAAGTTTGCAATGATTTGACATGATATCTAAATTTTGACAAACTTCTATAGATGTGTGGTGGAGAATATATTGATGGGTTGTATCAAAGCCTGGTATGGAAACACCTTGAACCGAAAATCCCACAAAAAGTAGTGGATTGTGCCCAGTCCATCATGAGTGAAGGCCTCCCCACCACTGAGTACATCTACCAGAGCGCTGACGTAGAAAAGCAGCATCCGTCATCAAGGGGACCCCACATTTTCTATTCTCTCACTGCTGCCATCAGGAAAAAGATACAGGAGCCTCAGTACCCGCACATCCAGATTCAGGGACAGTTATTACCCCTCAACCATCGGTCTCTTGAACCAGAGGGGATAACTTCACTCACCCCAATCACTGAACTGTTCCCACAACCTATGGACTCACTTGCAAGATTCTTCACCTCATGTTCTCAACATTTATTGCTTATTTATTATTAGTATGTTTTTTTCTTTTGTATTTTCACAATTTGTTATCTTTTGCACATAGGTTGTTTGACCATCCTGTTGGGTGAGATCTTTCATTGATTGCATTGTATTCCTTGAATTTACTGTGTATGCCTGCAAGAAAATGAATTTCAGCGTTGAACTGCATATTGTGACATATTCTGTATGTACTTTGATGATAAATTTACTTTGAACTTAACTGGTGGAAGCAACTTTCCACATCCTGTCTTAATAACCCTCTCAGAATTTTGTACACTTCAATGAGGCTCACTCTCATTCTCCTAAATTGTTGGTGATTTCAAACCAAGCCACCCCAATCTCTCCTCTCACAATTGTTCTGCCATCCCAATAAGCAATGTGATAAATCTTTGCTACACTCACTTTATGGCAAGTCTATTCATTCGGTCAGGAGACCAAGACATAGAAACATAGAAACATAGAAAATAGGTGCAGGAGTAGGCCATTCGGCCCTTCAAGCCTGCACCGCCATTCAGTATGATCATGGCTGATCATCCAACTCAGAACCCTGTACCAGCCTTCCCTCCATACCCCCTGATCCCTTTAGCCACAAGGGCCAAATCTAACTCCCTCTTAAATATAGCCAATGAACTGGCCTCAGCTGTTTCCTGTGGCAGAGAACTCCGCAGATTCACCACTCTCT
This sequence comes from Mobula birostris, assembly GCF_030028105.1. Taxonomy (NCBI): domain Eukaryota; kingdom Metazoa; phylum Chordata; class Chondrichthyes; order Myliobatiformes; family Myliobatidae; genus Mobula; species Mobula birostris. The sequence goes on along the minus strand of NC_092387.1, from coordinate 10,946,962 downwards.
GTGTGAAGAAGTTTTTCCTAATCTCGGTCCTAAAAGGCTTCCACTTTATCCTCAAACTGTGACCCCTCGTTCTGGACTTCCCCAACATCGGGAACAATCTTCCTGCATCTAGCCTGTCCAATCCCTTTAGGATTTTATACGTTTCAATCAGATCCCCCCTCAATCTTCTAAATTCCAATGAGTATAAGCCTAGTTCATCCAGTCTTTCATCATATGAAAGTCCTGCCATCCCAGGAATCAATCTCCTAACCTATCCAAGTCACCCTGCATCCTCTTAGCATCCTCCTCACAGCTAACACTGCCACCCAGCTTCATGTCATCCACAAACTTGGAGATGCTGCATTTAGTTCCCTCATCCAAGTCATTAATATATATTGTAAACAGCTGGGGTCCCAGCACTAAGCCTTGCGGTACCCCACTAGTCACTGCCTGCCATTCTGCAAAGGTCCCGTTTATTCCCACTCTTTGCTTCCTGTCTGCCAACCAATTCTCTATCCACATCAATACCTTACCCCCAATACCATGTGCTTTAAGTTTGCACACTAATCTCCTGTGTGGGACCTTGTCAAAAGCCTTTTGAAAATCCAAATATACCACATCTACTGGTTCTCCCCTATCCACTCTACTAGTTACATCCTCAAAAAATTCTATGAGATTCGTCAGACATGATTTTCCTTTCACAAATCCATGCTGACTTTGTCCGATGATTTCACCGCTTTCTAAATGTTCTGTTATCACATCTTTCATAACTGACTCCAGCAGTTTCCCCACCACCGACGTTAGGCTAACCGGTCTATAATTCCCTGGTTTCTCTCTCCCTCCTTTTTTAAAAAGTGGGGTTACATTAGCCACCCTCCAAACCTCAGGAACTAGTCCAGAATCTAAAGCGTTTTGAAAAATTATCACTGATGCATCCATTATTTCTTGGGCTACTTCCTTAAGCACTCTGGGATGCAGATCATCTGGCCATGGGGACTTATGTGCCTTTAATCCCTTCAATTTACCTAACACCACTTCCCTACTAACATGTATTTCCCTCAGTTCCTCCATCTCACTGGACCCTCTGTCCTCTACTATTTCCGGAAGATTATTTATGTCCTCCTTAGTGAAGACCGAACCAAAGTAATTATTCAATTGGTCTGCCATGTCCTTGCTCCCCATAATCAATTCACCTGTTTCTGTCTGTAGGGGACCTACATTTGTCTTAACCAATCTTTTTCTTTTCACATATCTATAAAAGCTTTTACAGTCAGTTTTTATGTTCCCTGCCAGTTTTCTCTCATAATCTTTTTCCCCTTCCTAATTAAGCCCTTTGTCCTCCTCTGCTGAACTCTGAATTTCTCCCAGTCCTCAGGTGAGCCACTTTTTCTGGCTAATTTGTATGCTCCTTCTTTGGAATTGATACTATCCCTAATTTCCCTTGTCAGCCACGGGTGCACTACCTTCCTTGATTTATTCTTTTGCCAAACTGGGATGAACAATTTTTGTAGTTCATCCATGCAATCTTTAAATGCTTGCCATTGCATATCCACCGTCAACCCTTTAAGTGTCATTTGCCAGTCTAACTTAGCTAATTCACGTCTCATACCTTCAAAGTTACCCTTCTTTGAGTTCAGAACCTTTGTTTCTGAATTAACTACGTCACTCTCCATTTTAATGAAGAATTCCACCATATTATGGTCACTCTTACCCAAGGGGCCTCTCACGACAAGATTGCTAATTACCCCATCCTCATTGCTCAATACCCAGTCTAGAATAGCCTGCTCTCTAGTTGGTTCCTCGACATGTTGGTTCAAAAAACCATCCCGCATACATTCCAAGAAATCCTCTTCCTGAGCACCTTTACCAATTTGGTTCACCCAATCTACATGTAGATTGAAGTCACCCATTATAACTGCTGTTCCTTTATTGCACACATTTCTAAGACCATACACAATACTCCAGGTGTGAGTCTCCCTGTAGCAACTGCAGCAAAACATCCTTGCACCTGTTCAGAAATCTTTTAGCAATGATGGCCAGTGTTCTTCCTTAACTATTTACCTCACCTGCAAGTTTACTTTCAGTGACTGGTGTACAAGGACACTCTGGGACCTCTGTCTGTAAACATTTCACAATCTTTCACTGTTTCAATAATACTTGACCTTTCTGAGGGTTTTTTTTCTGCCAAAGCAGATAATTTCATTTCTCCACATCAGGTTGCAGCTGCCATATATGTATTTGCCGACTCATTCTACTTGTCTAAACTGCCACCAAGCCTCCTTGCATTCTCTGAAGAACCCCCAGTCATACCCCTTTTCATGTTGTTGGCAAAATTATTGCCCGTGCACTGAACCCTATGACATGTCTCTGTTGCTGCCCCCAAAGAAGTCCTACTTGTTCCTACTCCCTACTTCCCCTCTGCCAAACAGATTTTATTCCATGTGAGTCAATTACCCCGAACTCTATGCATTTTAATTTTGTACATTGATGTTTTATATGGAAGTTTATCAAAAGAATTCTGAAACTCCAAATGTGCCACATTTACTTATTGTCCTTATTTATTCTGTCAGTTACACCCTCAAAAACCTCCTGTAAATTGATCTAACACAATTAATTGTCACGATTTCATGCCAGGTAACTGTAGGCTAGTAAGCCTTACAATGGGAGTGGGAAAATTACTGGAGGAAATCCTAAAGGATAAGCTTTGTGTAGATACAGAAAACCAAGGGCTAATCAGGTATAGTCAAATAATGTTGTGTGGGAGAAATCCCGTCTCGTTAGTTTGACAGTGATTTTAGAAGGGGTTGATAAAGATAGGGCAGTGGGCATTGTCTTACGTGGACTTAAGCTGTTGGACAGGTCCCTCAAGGTGGGCTGGACGAGAAGGTTATGTACATGGGGTGCAAGACGGGCTGGATAATGGGATCCATAATTGGCCTTGTGACAGGAGGCAGAAGATAGTGATGGAAAGTTGCTTTTCTGATTGGAAGTTTGTGATCAGTAGTGTAGTGCAAAGATTGCTTGTGGACATTCGGTGCTTGTGATATACAGTAACAACTCGGATATAATTGTGAGTCGTGACCTCTAAGTTTTATTTAGAAATACAGCATGAAATAGACCCTTCCATCCCTTTGAGCCACGCCACCCAGGAACTCCCGACAACCCCGGATTTAACCCGAACCTAATCACAGGACAATTTACAATGTGCAATTAGCCTACCCAGCACATCTTTAAACTGTGGGAGGAAACTGGAGCACCCGGAGAAAATCCACACATTCCACAGTGAGGATGTACACAGATTCTTACAGAGGATGCCGGGATTGAGCTCCAAATTCTGACGCCCGAGCAGCCATAGCATCACGCTAACTGCTATGCTACCCTGGTGTCCACAGGTTTGAAGTTGACGTGAAGGCAGATGAAATCATGGATAGGGAGAAATTTTGTCCGTCAAAGACAAATGGACAGTTGGGCATAATATTGGCAGATGGAATTTAATTCCAGTAATTGCACTTTGGGAAGTCAAGTGGGGGTAGAACTTATGCAGTGAAAAGGTAGGGCACTGAGAGATGCTGTTGAATAGAAGGTCCATGGATTCAAGTCTATAATTCTCTTATGTGGCAACACAGGTAGATAGAATAGTAAAGAAAGCATATGGCATGCTTGTTTTGTAGGTAGGGGCATAGAATATAAAAACTAGGATGTTATGTTACAACTATACAAAACAATAGTGGACCGTACTTGGAGTATTTTATGCAATTCTGGTCACCACACTGTGGAAAAGATGTAACTGCACAAGAGGGTACAGAGTATCAGTATCAGTATCTTGAAAGATCATTTCTAATGCCACCACAATCTCTACTGCTACCTCTTCCAGAACCCTGGGGTGCAGTTCATCTGGTCCGGGTGACTTATGTACCCTTGGGTCTTTCAGCTTTTTGAGCACCTTCTCCCTCATAATAGTAACTTCTCTTCCCGCACACCTTTCAACACCTGGCACATTGCTAGCACCTTCCAGTAAAGACTGTTGCAAAATACTCAATTAGTTCACCTGCCACCCTCTTGTCCCATGTTTTTATTTCTCTGGCCTCATTTTCAAGCTGTCCTATATCCACTCTCATCTCTCTTTTATTTTTTATATACTTGAAAAATCTTTTTCTTTCCACTTTGATATTCTTTGCTATCTTGCTTTCATATTTCATCTTTTCCCTCCTAATGATTCTTTTAGTTGCTTTCTGTAGATTTTTTAAAGTTTCCCAATTCTCTATCTTCCCACTAATTTTTGCTTTGATGTATGCCCTCTCTTTTGCTTTTACATTAGCTTTGACCTCATTTGTCAGCGACGGTTGTGCTACTTTGACATCTGAGTATTTCTTTGCTTTTGGAATACATCTATCCTGCACCTTCCTCATTTTACCCAGAAGCACACACCATTGCTGCTCTGCTGTCATCCCTGCCAGCAACTCCTTTCAATTTACTTTGAGCAACTTTGTGGACATGAGAAAGACACCCGCATGGTTTGTTGCCTCCCGGGTGCCAGGGTCCGGGATGTCTCTGACCAGGTGCACGACATCCTGGTACGAGAGGGAAAGCAACCAGAAGTCGTGACACATGTTGGGACCAACGACATAGGCAGGAAGAGGGATGAGGTTCTGAAGTGTAAGTTTCGGGAACTAGGCAGAAGGCTGAAGAACAGGACCTCGGGGTGGCGTTCTCAGGATTGCTGCCAGTGCTACATGACAGTGATGGTAAGAATTGGAGGAGATGGCAGTTGAATGCGTGGCTGAGGAGTTGGTGCAGGGAGCAGGGTTTTAGATTTTTGGATCATTGGGATCTCTTCTGGGGAAGGTGGGACCTGTACAGATTGGATGGGTTGCACCTGAACTCGAGGGGGAGCAATATCCTTGCAGGGAGGTTTGCTAGCATGGTTCAGGAGGGTTTAAACTAATTTGCAAGGGGGATGGGACCCAGAGCGATAGAGCAGTGAAAGAAGTGCATGGAGTAAAGCCAGATCTAACATACAGAGAGGCTTTGAGGAAAGAGAAGCAGAATAAACGGTGTAAAGACAGTAAGGTAGAAGGGCTGAAGTGTGTGTACCTCAATGCAAGAAGCATCAGGAACAAAGGTGATGAACTGAGAGCTTGGATGCATACATGGAATTATGATGTAGTGGCCATTACAGAGACTTGGCTGGCACCAGGGCAGGAATGGATTCTCAATATTCCTGGATTTCAGTGCTTTAAAAGGAATAGAGAGGGCGGAAAAAGGGGAGGAGGGGTGGCATTACTGGTCAGGAATACTATTACAGCTACAGAAAGGGTGGGTAATGTAGCATGATCCTCTTTTGAGTCAATATGGGTGGAAGTCAGGAACAGGAAGGGAGCAGTTACTCTATTGGGGGTATTCTATAGGCCTCCTGGCAGCAGCAGAGATACAGAGGAGCAGGTTGGGAGGCAGATTTTGGAAAGGTGCAAAAATAACAGGGTTGTTATCATGTGTGACTTTAACTTCTCTGATATTGATTGGCACCTGATTAGTTCCAAGGGTTTAGATGGGGCCGAGTTTGTTAAGTGCGTCCAGGACGGATTCCTGTCACAGTATGTGGACAGGCCGACCGGGGGGTATGCCATACTAGATCTAGTACTAGGTAATGAACCGGGTCAGGTCACAGATCTCTCAGTGGGTGAGCATCTGGGGGACAGTGACCACCGCTCCCTGGCCTTTAGCATTATCATGGAAAAGGATAGAATCAGAGAGGACAGGAAAATTTTTAATTGGGGAAAGGCAAATTATGAGGCTATAAGGCTAGAACTTGCGGGTGTGAATTGGGATGATGTTTTTGCAGGGAAATGTACTATGGACATGTGGTCGATGTTTAGAGATCTCTTGCGGGATGTTAGGGATAAATTTGTCCCGGTGAGGAAGATAAAGAATGGTAGGGTGAAGGAACCATCGGTGACAAGTGAGGTGGAAAATCTAGTCAGGTGGAAGAAGGCAGCATACATGAGGTTTAGGAAGCAAGGATCAGATGGGTCTATTGAGGAATATGGGGAAGCAAGAAAGGAGCTTAAGGAGGGGCTGAGAAGAGCAAGAAGGGGGCATGTGAAGGCCTTGGTGAGTAGGGTAAAGGAAAACCCCAAGGCATTCTTCAATTATGTGAAGAAAAAAAGGATGACAGGAGTGAAGGTAGGACCGATTAGAGATAAAGGTGGGAAGATGTGCCTGGAGGCTGTGGAAGTGAGCGAGGTCCTCAATGAATATTTCTCTTTGGTATTCACCAATGAGAGGGAACTTGATGATGGTGAGGACAATATGAGTGAGGTTGATGTTCTGGAGCATGTTGATATTAAGGGAGAGGAGGTGTTGGGGTTGTTAAAATACATTAGGACAGATAAGTTCCCGGGGCCTGACGGAATATTCCCCAGGCTACTCCACGAGGCGAGAGAAGAGATTGCTGAGCCTCTGGTTAGGATCTTTATGTCCTCGTTGTCCACAGGAATGGTACCGGAGGATTGGAGGAACGCGAATATTGTCCCCTTGTTCAAAAAAAGTAGTATGGATAGTCCGGGTAATTATAGACCAGTGAGCCTTACGTCTGTGGTGGGAAAGCTGTTGGAAAAGATTCCTAGAGATAGGATCTATAGGCATTTAGAGAATCATGGTCTGATCAGGGACAGTCAGCGTGGCTTTGTGAAGGGCAGATTGTGTCTAACAAGCCTGATAGAGTACTTTGAGGAGGTGACCAGGCATATAGATGAGGGTAGTGCAGTGGATGTGATCTATATGGATTTCAGTAAGGCATTTGACAAGGTTCCACACGGTAGGATTATTCAGAAAGTTAGAAGGCATGGGATCCAGGGAAGTTTGGCCAAGTGGATTCAGAATTGGCTTGCCTGCAGAAGGCAGAGGGTGGTGGTGGAGGGAGTACATTCAGTTTGGAGGATTGTGACTAGTGGTGTTCCACAAGGATCTGTTCTGGCACCTCCACTTTTCGTGATTTTTATTAACGACCTGGATGTGGGGGTAGAAGGGTGGGTTGGCAAGTTTGCAGATGACACAAAGGTTGGTGGTGTTGTAGATAGTGTAGAGGATTGTCAAAGATTGCAGAGAAACATTGATAGGATGCAGAAGTGGGCTGAGAGGTGGCAGATGGAGCTCAACCTGGAGAAGTGTGAGGTGGTACACTTTGGAAGGACAAACTCCAAGGCAGAGTACAAAGTAAATGACAGGATACTTGGTAGTGTGGAGGAGCAGAGGGATCTCGGGGTACATGTCCACAGATCCCTGAAAGTTGCCTCACAGGTGGATAGGGTAGTTAAGAAAGCTTATGGGGTGTTAGCTTTCATAAGTCGAGGGATAGAATTTAAGAGTCACGATGTAATGATGCAGCTCTATAAAACTCTGGTTAGGCCACACTTGGAGTACTGTGTCCAGTTCTGGTCACCTCACTATAGGAAGGATGTGGAAGCATTGGAAATGGTACAGAGGAGATTTACCAGGATGCTGCCTGGTTTAGAAAGTATGCATTCTGATCAGAGATTAAGGGAGCTAGGGCTTTACTCTTTGGAGAGAAGGAGGATGAGAGGAGACATGATAGAGGTGTACAAGATAATAAGAGGAATAGATAGAGTGGATAGCCTGCGCCTCTTCCCCAGGGCACCACTGCTCAATACAAGAGGACATGGCTTTAAGGTAAGGGGTGGGAAGTTCAAGGGGAATATTAGAGAAAAGTTTTTTACTCAGAGAGTGGTTGCTACGTGGAATGCACTGCCTGAGTCACTGGTGGAGGCAGATACACTAGTGAAGTTTAAGAGACTACTAGACAGGTGTATGGAGGAATTTAAAGTTGGGGCTTATATGGGAGGCAGGGTTTGAGGGTCGCCACAACATTGTGGGCCAAAGGGCCTGTACTGTGCTGTACTATTCTATGTTCTATGTTCTAACTCCTCTCTCATACCACTGTAAATTCCCTTACTCCACTGAAATGCTGCTACATCCGACTTTACTTTCTCCCTATCAAATTTCAAAGTGAACTCAATCATACTGTGATCACTATGTCGTATGGGTTCCTTTCCCTTAAGCTCCCTAATTGCCCCTGGTTCATTACATAACACCTAATTCAGTATAGCTGATCCCCTAGTAGGCTCATTGACAAGTTGCTTTAAAAAGCCTCTTGTCGGCATTCAACAAACTCACTCTGCATCAAGGCAGCTGCATGAACTTCAAGTTGGAGACAAAAGGCTGTTTGTAAAGTAGATGCAAAGACCAAAGCCCAGCTGGATAAATGGAAAGGCAAAAAGAAAGGAGTCAATGGAGGTATGAGAACAGAGGATTTGTCACATGATGTTGTGGAAGAGCAAACCAGACCATAAAGGGAGCTACAGAAGGAAATGATCCAGTTGACTAAATGAGCCTTCCCAAGATCAAGATACACAAACTAGAAGAAGAAAAAGAGTGAAGAGATGGAGAGAGAGAAAGTGAATGTGAAAGAGAAAGGTGTGAAAGAGAGAAGGAAAGTGTTAAAGAAAAAGAAAGGGATCAAGACAGATCCAAATAGAGAAAAGGAGAGGAAACGTGTCCAGAGCTGTCAGAGCCATTTCCTGCATACTCAGAAGCAAATCCTACAACCACCACAGTCTAATAGCCTCTGAAGCTCCTCAATCGCATCTAACTCCACCATTATTGTTGTGCATTTAATATTCAAAAGGTTTCAAAGGTACATTTAATGACAGAGAAATGTATACAATATACATCCTGAAATGCTTTTTCTTTGCAACCATTCACAAAAACAAAGGAGTGCCCCCAAAGAATGAATAACAGTTAAATGTTAGAACCCCAAAGTCCACCCCCAGATACCCCCCTCACACACGTAAGCAGCAGCAAGCAATGACCTCCCCTCCCCCCACCGGCAAAAAAAAGCATCAGCACCCGCCACTGAGCACTCAAGCATGCAGCAAACGTACCGGCAAAGACATAGCATTGCAGTACTCCAAAGACTACGCATTCACCTGGTACTTATACAGGTTCTCTCTCCCTAATAAGGAAAAAGAGGTGTCTCCATTTCACAGCGAGAGGGGAGACATGATAAACACCTTGCTGGTTTATGATGTTAAAAGTCCATTGCATCGCTTTTTCCGAGCTCTGTGCCCAAAGATCTCAGGTCTCTGGGCACATAGCCAAAGATCTTCCAGCTCCCATGACATACTGGTCCGGGACACCAACCTATATATTTCAATAATATTTGAGTAATCTTGCATATATATTGTTTGATTAAGTTTTCCTGTCTGTTTAAATAATTCATTACGAGCTATGTGTACAAATACATGAATTGCATTTGACATCACATTACCACGTGATATGTTCATGCCTCGCTTAAAGTAAAAACGATTTTACCACCATATTTTGGATTCCCCGTGACTTTCTTTGAATTAATTTAATGTTTTGAGGATACAGAACATAACAACGAACCCTGGCAATGCATTCTAGGCACTGACTACTCTATGTGTAAAAATCTGGCCTGTACATCTTCTTTGAAGGAACACTGGCAATGCACTGGAGGAACTCAGCAGGTCAGTCAGCATCAGTTGAAAAGATTAGTCGACGTTTTGGGCCAATCACCTCCCTACTTCACCTCCCCCACCCCTTTGTCTTACAAATTACTGTTTTTTTCAACTACCAGCATACTTCAAACCCTCCCCAAAGTTCTTCCTTCAGTCCTGACGAAGGGTTTTGGCCCGAAGCGTCGATTAATCTTTTCAACTGATGCTGACTGACCTGTTGAGTTCCTCCAGCGCATTGTGAGCGCTCCTTTGACAGCAGCATCTGCAGATTATTTCGTGTTTACCATCTCCTTTGAACTTCCCTCTTTCACCTTAAATGCATGACCCCTAGTAGTAGGCATTTCTATCCGGGGAAAAAGATTCTGGCTGTCTACCTTGTCTTTGCCTTTCCGTCAAGTCTCCTTCAGACTCTACCGCTCCAGAGAAAGCAAACCAAAATTGTCCAACCTCTCCTTACAGCTCCTACCCTCTGACCCAAGCACCATCCTGGTAAACCTCTGCCACACCCTTTTCAAAACGTCTAGATCCTCTACAGCCTTCCTGTAATAGGGTGACCAGGAATACACTCAGTTCACACTGGGAACAAACCTGATGTGAGGTCTCAGACGGGGAATACAGTATATCTGCAGGAAATTCCAGCTTATGGAAGGTATCAGCAGTAGTGAAAGTAGAGTGTTCAGTGTATTGCAACAAGAGACACCTGGCTTCACACTGGATGACAGCATATCTGGACTGGGGAATGGGATTAAGGGCATGATGGGTGGAAATTGGCCCATGGACCACGCCACTGATGACCACATGGAAGTAAAAGGAGTCAATGCACTGACTCATTTGGCAGAAACTGGGAGAGGGATCAGACTGTGAGCTCAGCAGAGGGAGACGATGAGAGGAATGACGAAGGTTTCGAATTGGTTTCAGTGACATGGTCCTGAGTGACACTGTGGGACCCGTGGAAGGTATTGGAGCAGAGACAGAATTGGTATTAAGCTGGCTGATGAAGATACACTCTCATTCACTGAAAAAAGAATTGGAGGTGTCGTTCGAGATTCAAAAATAGAGACACATCAACGGTGGTCTTGTGGTAGCTTCAAAATGAAGACACAAAGCTAGAAAATTGTCACAACTCCAAACCAAACAGTTGATGAAAATCAGCTGACCCAAAGCTTCATAATCCCTACTTCGTGCACATTCCTTGGTGCTTTAGATGGTTGTCATAAATATGTCTTCTCATTTCTCATTTTTCCGAAAACCTCTTTTCCAGGTTTAAGCATCACCCGTCATACCACACACAAACTTTAACCTCAGTGAGATTTGCAGCTTTGTTATTCTGAAGAACATCAGTTATTGTTTATTCACAGAACAAGCAGATTTAATTCGCCATTTCTTAGAACGTAGAAGAGTAGGGCACAGGAACTGGCCATCTGTCCCACAATATTGTGCTGAACCAGCTAGAACGCAAATCAAAAACACCCAAGCACTAATCCTCATGCCTACTCTATGTCCATACCCCTCCATCTTCCTCACATCCATGTGCTTTTCAAAAAACCTCTTAAAAGCCTTTAATGTATTCGCATCTACCACCATACCAGGCACCATGTTCCAGGCACCCTTGACTCTCTGAGTGAAAAAACCTTACCCCTCACATCCCCTTTGAACCTACCTCCCACATCCCCTTTGAACCTACCCCCTTTCACTTTCAATGTCCTCTGAAAGCTTCAATGTCCTTCCTATAATGGAGCAACTAGAACTGTACGCAATACTCCAAATGTGGCCTAACCAGTGTTTTATAAAGTTGCAACATAACTTCCTGACTCTGAACTCAATGCCTCAACTAATAAAAGCAAGCATTCCATAAGCCTTCTTCTCGACCTGTATAGCCAATTTCAAGAAGCAATGAACTTGGATCCCAAGATCTCTCTGCTCAGCAACACTGAAGTGAAACATCTCACATTTACCTGGGTTGAACCATGTCTGCCATTTCTCAGCCCACCTGACCTATAGTGTGCTGTATTCTTGTCAATCTTCTACAATGTCCACAACTCCGCCAGTCTTGGTATTAGCCACAAACTTACTAACCCACCCAACTACATTTTCATCCAGGTCATTTATATACATTACAAACAACTGAGGTCCCAGACAGATTCCTGAAGAAATCCATCAGTTACAGACCTTCAGCTTCAATGAGTTCCTTTGACCACTACCTTCTGTCTTCTATGCATAAACCAGTTCTGGATCCAAACAGCCAATATGCTGTGAACCCCATGCATCTTAACCTTCTCAATTAGCCTCCAATGAAGTACTTTGTCAAATGCCTCACCAAAATCCATGTGGACAACATCCACTGCCCTACCCTCATCAATCTCTCTCATCACCTTGTCAAAAAACTCAATCAAGTTGGCAAGGCATGAGCTGCCACACACAAAGCCCTGCTGGTTCTCCCTAACTAGGCCATAGGATTCCAAATGCTCATAAATCCTATCCCTAAGAATTTTCTCCAGCCATTTACCTACAACTGATGTGAGATTCACCAATCTGTAATTCCCAGGATTTTCCCTTGCTCCCTACTTAAATAGAGGTACAACATTAGCCACCCACCTGTTCTCTGGGACCTGACCTGTTGCTTAAGAGGACACAAAGATACTGATCAAGTGCTCAGCAATCTCGTCTCTTTCCTCCTTCAATAACTCTGGGTAAATTCAATCTCTTTATTTACCTTATCCACCTTCATATTCATTAGGAGGCGCAACACTTTCTCCTCCTTGATATCTAAACCCCTCAACATATTCATACACACAGCACTGATCTTCTGGTCCTCCATATCCTTTTCCGTGGTAGATACTGAAGTAAGGTACCCATTAAGTACTCAATAACAGCCACTGGACTCCAAAGCGAGATGCCCACCTTTCTAAGGCTTCATATGTCTGGGGTGTATACAACTTTCGCCCTTCCAAATCTGTTGCCACCCAAACCCCAGTTTGTGTGAATACTGTGTAATTTACTGTCCCCAGCAATCACCTGTCAGCAAGAAATAACATTCGTACACTGCATGCAATTATAAAGAAGTATATTTAAGGATGTTAACCTAAGCAAGCAGTTATTAAAGGAAAGAAAGAAAAAACAAGAAGAGCCCATTATACTTAAACAGTCACATATACATATAGAAACATAGAAAACAGACCCTTTGGCCCACAAAGATCTGCTGAACATGTCCTTACCTTAGAAATTACCTAGGGTTACCCATATCCCTCTATTTTTCTAAGCTCCATGTACCTATCCAGGAATCTCTCCAAAGATCCTATCATTTCCTCCTCCACCACCACCACTGGCAGCCCATTCCACGCACTCACCACTCTCTGCGTAAAAAACTTAGCCTGACATCTCCTCTGTACCTACTTCAAAGCACCTTAAAACTGTACCCTCTCGTGCTAGCCATTTCAGCCCTGGGAAAAAGCCTCTGACTATCCACACGAACAATGTCTTCCATCATCTTATACACCTCTGTCAGGTCACTTCTCATCCTCCGTCGCTCCAAGGAGAAAAGGCTGAGTGCACTCAACCTACTCTCATTAGGCATGCTCCCCAATCCAGGCAACATCCTTGTAAATCTCCTCTGCATCCTTTCTAAGGTTTCCACATCCTTCCGATAGTGGGGCGATAGACCTGAGCACAGTACTCCAAGTGGGGTTTGACCAGGGTCCTATATTACCTCTCAGCTCCTAAACTCAATCCCACAATTGATGAAGGCCAATGCACTGTATGCTTTCTGAACCACAGATTCAACCTGCGCAGCAGCTTTGAGTGTCCTATGGACTCAGACCCCAAGATCCCTCTGATCCTGCACACTGCCAAGAGTCTTACCATTGATACTATATTCTGTCATCATATTTGACCTGTCAGAATGAACCACCTCACACTTATCTGGTTTGAACTCCATCTGCCTCTGCTCAGCTCAGTTTTGCATTCTATCAATGTCCCGCTGTGACCTCTGACAGCCCTCCACACTATCTACAACACCTCCAACCTTTGTGTCATCAGAAAATTTACTAACCCATCCCTCCACTTCCTCATCCAGGTCATTTATGAAAATCACAAAGAGTAGGGATCCCAGAACAGATCCCTGAGGCACACCACTGGTCACCAACCTCCATGCAGAATATGACCCATCTACAACCACTCTTTGCCTTCTGTGGGCAAGCCAGTTCTGGATCTACAAAGCAATGTCCCCTTGGATCCCATGCCTCCTTACTTTCTCAATAAGCTGGCATGGGGTACCTTATCAAATGCCTTGCTGAAATCCATATACACTACATCTACTACTCTACTTCCATCAATGTGTTCAGTCACATCCTCAAAAAATTCAGTCAAGCTCGTAAGGCATGACCTGCCTTTGACAAAGCCATGCTGACTATTCCTAATCATATTATGCCTCTCCAAATGTTCATAAGTCCTGCCTCTCAGGATCTTCTCCATCAACTTAGCAACCACTGAAGTAAGACTCACTGGTCTATAATTTCCTGGGCTATCTCTACTCCCTTTCTTGAATAATGGAACAACATCTGTAACCCTCCAATCCTCTGGAACCTCTCCCATCCCCATTGATGATGCAAAGATCATTGCCAGAGGCTCAGCAATCTCCTACCTCACCTCCCACAGTAGCCTGTGGTACATCTCGTCTAGTCCCAGTGACTTATCCGACTTGATGCTTTTCAAAATCTCCAGCACATCCTCTTTCTTAATATCTACATGCTCAAGCTTTTCAGTCCACTGTAAGTCATCCCTACAATTGCCAAGATCCTTTTCCGTAGTGAATACTGAAGCAAAGTACTCATTAAGTACCTCTGCTATCTCCTTCGGTTCCATACTCACTTTTCCACCGTCTCACTTGATTGGTCCTATTCACTCACGTCTTATCCTCTTGCTCTTCACATACTTGTAGAATGCCTTGGGGTTTTCCTTAATCCTGTTCGTCAAGGTCTTATCATGGCCTCTTCTGGCTCTCCTAATTTCTTTCTTAGGCTCCTTCCTGCTGGCCTTATAATCTTCTAGATCTCTATCATTACCTAGTTTTTTGAACCTTTCGTAGGCTCTTCTTTTCTTCTTGACTAGATTTGCAACAGCCTTTGTACACCACTGTTCCTGTACCCTACCATCCTTTCCCTGTCTCATTAGAACATACCTATGCAGAACTCCACGCAAGTATCCCCTGAATAAAGGAAAGGTACGTTGCATCTGGAGTTTCTCTGGTTGGCGGACGATTTCCCTCCACGCCTCTCTGCCGCAGTGGGGAACCGCGTACGAGGCAAGTTACAGCAGTGGTTTGCCATTGCCTTCTGCTGGCTGAGTTTCCAAAGAGAGCACCAGCTCATAACCCAGCACGGATGGAAAGTGTGCAAGGGAGCTGGCTGGATTCAAACACAGAACCTTTCGTCCCGAAGTCCGGCACTAATGCCACTACGCCACCAGCCGGGTCCATCCCCTGAATATTTGCCACATTTCTTCCGTACATTTCCCTGAGAACATCTGTTCCCAATTTATGCTTCCAAGTTCTTGCCTGATAGCCTCATATTTCGCCTTACTCCAATTAAACGCTTTCCTAACTTGTCTATTCCTATCCTTCTCCAATGCTATGGTAAATGAGATAGAATTATGAACACTATCTCCAGAATGCTCTCCCACTGAGAGACCTGACACCTGACCAGGTTCATTTCCCAATTCAGATCAAGTACAGCCTCTCCTCTTGTAGCTTATCTACATATTGTGTCAGGAAACCTTCCTAAACACACCTAGCAAACTTCACCCCATCTAAACCTTTCGCTCTAGGGAGATGCCAATCGATATTTGGGAAATTAAAATCTCCCACCTCAACAGCCCTGTTATTATTACACCTTTTCAGAATCTGTCTCCCTATCTGCTCCTCAGTGTCCCTATTACTATTGGGTGGTCTATAAAAACACCCAATAGAGATATTGACCACTTTCTGTTCCTAACTTCCACCCACAGAAACTCCATAGACAATCCCTCCATGTCTTCCACCTTTTCTGCAGCCGTGACACTATCTCTAATCAACAGTGCCACACCCCAACCTCTTTTGCCTCCCTCCCTGTCCTTTCTGAAACATCTAAATTCTGGCACTTGAAGTAACCATTCCTGCCCCTGAGCCATCCAAGTATCTGTAATGGCCTCAACATCATAGCTCCAAATGCTGATCCATGCTCTAAGAACATCCGCTTTGTTCATAATAGTCCTTGCATTAAAATAGACACATCTCAAACCATCAGTCTGAGCGCGTTCCTTCTCTATCACCTGCCTATCCTCCTTCTCGCTCTGTCTCCAAGCTTTCTCTATTTGTAAGTCAATCGCCTCTTCCTCCATCTCTTCAGTTCAGTTCCCACCCCCGAGCAATTCTAGTTTAAACCCTCCCGAATAACCTTAGCAAACACAATGGAGCTTAAATCTTCCAGAAGCTGTTGTCTTTAATGTACACACTGCACCTTCCAAATGTCGCTTGAAATCCATCCTGAACAAATGTGCTCTTTCATGAGAGTGCTGGTCCATCCTCCTTGATTCCCTTCATCTGCCCGAAGCACCTTGTGCAACAGGGATGGCATCCTCAGCCATCTTCCCTCCTGTCTTCTCCCAGCTCCCGCCAACAAGGACCTCGACCCACACCAGTGTCCCGCACAAAAAATCTCCGCTCAGCGTTCTCTAGAACCTTCTCCCAATTCCACCATCCTGACTGGCTGCCACCACATCCCTAAGTTCAACAATACAGCCCCTTATTTCACCTCAATCCAAACAGGCTGAAAGCAGCGGGCTGTTCTTACAGAACTGTTGAAATGAAATAACTGCAACATCGCAGTAAAAATCTTAGCCAGGGTGTTAAACTTCCAAAACCTGGCACATTAGTCACCCATTCCTGCCCCTCTCTCAACCAAGTTTCAGTAATAACTACAACATTATAGTTCTATGTACTGATCTATGCTCTAGATTCATCACCCTTACCCATATCTGCCGAGCATTAAAATACACACACTTCAAATTATCTGACCCATCTTAATTGTTATTTCAATTTTGCCTTTCAATATCTTCCCTGACATCTGTCTTCTGATCAATCCTTCCCTTACTGACCTGGGGCTCCAGTTCCCATCCACCTGTAAAACTACTTTAAACTCTCCCGAGTAGTGTCAGCAAACCTCGTGGCCAGGATATTGGTTCCCCTCCAGTTCAGGTGTATAGGTCAACCCTCCCCAGAAAGGGTTCCAGTGATATAAGAACTTGAAACCCTGCCCCCTATACTATCTCCTTAGCCACTCATTCATCTGTGCTATCATCCCATTCCTACCTGCACTAGCTTGTGGGACTGGGAGTAATCTCTGGAGGTCTTTCTCTTTAATCTCTTTCCTAACTCTGTATGTTCACTGCGTACGACCTCTTCCCCTCTTCTGCCTATGTCATTTGTGCCAATATCCACCACAACCTCTGACTGCTCCCCCTCCCCTTTTGAACGTCCTGCAGCCACTCCGATGCATCCTGGACCTCAGCACCCGGGAGGCAACACACCATCCTGGTCTCTCTTTTTGCTTCCCTAACTATCGAGACTTTACCCTTTCCCGTCGAGCCTCAAAGCTGGCCACAGTGCCACTAGCCTGGTAGCTGGTACCATGACCTGATAGGTCAAGGAATTTTCCAGAATTTAGAAGAATGAGAGATCTCACCGAAGCTTAACACATTCCCATAGGTTTCAGCAGACTGGATGCAGGGAGCCTACAGAAGAAGATGATCATAAGCTCAATAGATTCTGCAGATGCTGGAAACCTTGATCAACACCTACAAAATGTTGGGGGAGCTCAGCAGATCAGGCAGTGTTAGTCCTGATGAAGGGGTTCGGCCCTAAACGTTGACTGTTTATCCCCCTCCATTGCTGCTGCCTGATTTGCTGATTTCCTCTAGCATTTTGTGTGTGTTGTTGAGGTAGACAACTTGGTCAATATGGACAAGTTGAGCAGAAGGACCTGTATCCATGCTGTATAGTTCCATGACTTTCCAGAATTTAGAAGAATGAGAGACCTCACTGAAGCTTAAAGCATTCCTACAGTGTTCAGCAGACTGGATGGTAACAGAAGACAATGATTATTTGGAATTTTCTGTTAATCTGAGAAGAGATTTTGTTCATTCCCACAAAGTACATCCTCTTCAATAACCTATTCCCAATCCATATCAACACATTACAAGCAATGCCACATGCTGTAATCTTTGTGATCAATCTCCTGTATAGAACGTATCAAAAACCACCTGAAAATCCATCGGTTCTCCCCCTTTTCTATTCTACTAGTCTCATCCACAAAGAAATCCAGTACATTCGTTAAACATGTTTTTCCTCTGTGCATTCTGATCAATCCCAGTGAGGGCCAGAAGGAGCTATGCTGCTATTGATGTAAAATTCTCCTTGGCATCTTGGCATGTCTCATGAGGTCGTGACATTTTATTGCCATTGCCCAGGTATTCTCAGTCTTGGCTGACATGAGTTTTCCTCACTTCTCAAGATCTTCGAAAGGTGACCCTGGTTAGTCTACTTGCCACCTTGGCCCACAGAACCCCCTTGCTAGCCATCGTGACAGACTGGTGAAATATGGAACGACATGGTACTATGTTTGCCCCCCTCTCTCTTTCAAACATGCACGCGTTGTCTATGTCCATGTGTCTGTGGAGGGAAGGCAGGTTACAGTTTGGGAAAGCACAGCACCATGGAGAGGGGACAGAATGGCGTGGAGTTGAGTAACAAGGGGCCCATGATGTTTATGTACATGATATGGGAGAGGAGACTGATGGAGATGCAGAAAAGGCAGGGGAGGCTGGAGCAGGATGAACAGTGGAGATGAAACAACCCCCAACACCTTCGCAGCTATTCTAAGGCATAGTGAGCAAGGAGGTATTCATTCTGAAGTATGAGAATTTAGCTGAACGGTATATCTCAACAACATTATCAATTGCACCAATGTTATTGGTGAAATTCAATCCTTTTACACAGGATCCTTAAAAAATCAAGAATACTCTTAAGTTCCAAGGTTGTCAAGCTGAGGAGTGATAGTGGGGACAATCTCCCACTACCTAAAAGTGCTCCTCACAGCATGCGCCTCAAATAGCCTCTGACAACCGGGTCCAACTCCTGGCCTTCTTGTGTGGCTTAGCCTCTAAGCCCAGCGGAACTGTTTCTACTGACGGGAGAAGGGGCGAAGGCAGGTTCTGGCGCCTTAAAACCAGTGCGTCGGGTAGATGGAGCTCGTCAGCCTGGGAAGGCATTCCATCAAAGAGAGGGAAAACTCTGATATCAAATCTCCGCTGCCTTGCGGCCATACCCACTCATGGGAAAGGCTTCGGGAGTAAACCCTGAGGACAAATCCGGAGCTGGAGTCCCTAAGGCAGTCTGACATTGCCTTCAACCTTGTTCTGGCAAGTCCTGCGACGACACTGGTGCCAAGCTGTATCGGCCCTTGCCCTTCCCTTGGACAACATTGGTGTTGTGGAGAGGGGAGACTTGCTGCATGGGCAACTGCCAGTCTTCCGTACAACCTTGCCCAGGCCTGCGCCCTGGAGAGGACACTCCAGCGTCGCCTTCTCCACGATGGCACAACACGGAAAGCAGCAGTCTACGCTGCTCTACCAACACAGACTGAAGCAAGACTTTCCAGGCGCAGATCCATGGTCTCGCCAGACTAACGGGTGCCACCACTCTTAAGCGGGAAATCAGGAGGGCAAAGAGATGGATCTGGCAGGTAAGATTAAGAAAATCCAAAGAGGTTCTTTAGAGAAAAAGGGTGACGAAGGAGAGAGTAGTTCCTCATAGAGATCTGCAGGGCTATATATGTCTTGAGCTGCAGGATATGAGTGGGATCTTTAATGAATATTTCTTCTCAGTGAATACTGTCCTATAGAATCTAGGGAGAGCTAGATATATCCTGAAGACAATTCCCCGGCTGACCAAGGACAACACTTCATATGCCTTCTCAGTAACCCAATCAACTTGCAACTACCTGCTGTCCATTTGTTTCCTTTACTCCAGTGGTGGGTGGCAGGTAAAGCACAACATTGAGTTGCAGCCTTGAATTGAAGATACTCCAGATCACATGCAATCCATCAGCTTTGATTTTCTACAGGCCTGATTCCAGAGTACAGGTCCAGAGCTCCTTGTATAACAAGCCTTTCAATCCTGGAATCATTTTTGTGAACCTCCTGTGAATACTCTCCAATGCCTGCAAATCTTTTCTTAGATAAGAGGCCCAAAACTGCTCACAATACTCCAAGTGAGGCCTCACAAGTTCCTTATAAAGGCATAATATTACATCCTTGCTTTTATATTCTAGTCCTCTCGAAATGAACGCTAACATAGCATTTGCATTCCTCACCACTGACTCTACCTATAAATTAACCTTTAGGAAATCCTGCACAAGGACTCCCAGGTGTCCCTGCACCTCAGAATTCTGAACTTTCTCTCTATTTAGAAAATAGTACATTTATGAAATTGCTTTTATTTCTTCCTTCAAAGTGTATGACTATACACTTCCTGGCACTGTATTCCATCTGCCACTTATTTGCTTGCTCTTCTAATCTGTCCAAGCCCTTCTGCAGCTTCTTTGCTTCCTCAACAACTACAGTGAAAACTGATGCAAAATACTTATTACGTTCACCCACCATTTCGTTGTCCCCCATTACCACCTCTCCAGCATTATTTTCCAGTGGTCTGATATCTACTTTCACCTTGCTTTTACTCTTAGATATCTGAAGAAACGTTTGGTGTCCTCTTTAATATTATTGGTTAGCTTACCAATAAGCTAAGATTCGGCGGGGGGGTGGGGGGCGGGTGCGCGGTGCCCGGCCGGGGTCCGTGGTCAAGTGGTCGGCGCCTTGGGCCGGCTCCCCCACTGGACTTAGTCTGATGAGGAGGGTGTGAGGACACCCAGCAGGACTAAAAAAAACAGGACCTGACAAAGTGTGGATGAGCTCCTTGTGAGCCAATGACCATCTTCCGAGGAAGAGATTAAAGCCTCACCACGTATCTACGAATTGTATGCTATGCACCTAGTTAGAAGAGACATGATGAACTTGGGGGCTGCACGGTGTGCCTGGACCTGCCCAAGGCCTCCGCCTAAGGAAGGGCGGAGCTCGAAGAAGCGCCCGCGGCTGGAGGCCAACACGACCTTGGGCTCGAGCTCAGCGGGGCGGCGGCGGGCGGTGCCAAGATGGCCAGCGAGAACAAACTGGAGGAGTTGCTGTACTCGGTGCTGTCGCAAGATCGAAGAAGATGGAGGTGCATAGCCACCAACCCCGGATTCAGGACGACCCCCACTCACTGACTGATTGACCTTTGTATTCCATCTTTTCCCTCTTTATGACTTTTCAGTTGCCTTCTGTTATTTTTAAAGGCTTCCCAATTCTCTAACTTTCCATTAATTTTTGCCTTTAGGATACTTACTTTTTCTTTGGGATGTATCTATCTTCCACCTTCCTAATTCCTCCCAGATACACTAGCCTTTGCTGCTCTGCCATCATCCTTGCTAGTGTCCCCTTCCAATCAGCTTTGGCCAGCTCCTCTTCCATGCCTCTGAAATTCCCTTTACTCCACTGTAACACTAATACCTCTGACTCTAGCTTCTCCTTCTCAAATTGCAGGGTGAATTCAATTATATTATGATTAAATTCAATCATATTAGACAGAGAAACTGAGAAAAAGAAAGATGACAATCTTACAAAAGCAAGGTGGGTGAGGGTATTGTCTTCAGGGATAGAACCAGAGAGATCCAAACAGTGAAGAGAAAGGAAGAGGTAATCCAATTGAATTTGATGGCAGGGCGAAGGAAACTTATTTATTTAATGCCGCAGGGATTTTATATCTGATTGCTCAAAGGATTAGTATTTACTTCCTGGAAAATCTAGTACATTCCTAATGCCAGGCAGCCTTAATATTAACCACTTCAGTTCAACATATGCCTTTAAAATGTAACTTATTTCCAAACTGGTCAAGGGTATCCAAAAGTGTGATGCAAAATGAAGCATGTTTAGGTATTCACTTTCCTAATATGTAGAGAATGCCATGACTGCAATGTTAAATAGATAATGTGTTAGTGTTTAAATGTTGTTCAGTGACCATTTCTTCAGTAAATGAGCTTGCCATATACAGTGAACATAAAGCCAGGTTCTAATTTCAGCTTCACTCTACATAAAACTGCAGAGAGCCACCTTGAGTTTCAATGATAGCTTTAATTGGTACACACACTAAAGTAATGTTGTTTAGCACTTACTCCTGGTAGATGAACAATGGAACATTGATTATACGGACAGCGCCCAAAATAACCTTTATTAGAAAAATCACAAGAACACATCAGCTGAGCAGTTCCACATTTATCAGTCAGCATGTGGCCACTCTGACCCACTGCACAGTACTTCATCATTGAGCGATCAGTCCTTGAACGTAGCTCTTTCTATTGAACCACTTCTGGCACGATTTCAACCTTATCACTTAGGACAGGACGAGAATATCCTGATCTGTTCCACCACTGGAAGGAGGTTTCTTATTAATTGACATACTGTTTTGAAATTTCAATTAATTTAACTGACCTAATTTAGCAGATTGTCCTTTTAAACAAGGCAGCTCTATTACTTTTCAATATTATTTTAACTCTTGGTTGTAGTTGGATATCTATAATAAACATTAAACTCTCTGTCTCAGATTACATGCTGCCTTTAGCCATTCTACATAGTGTTGGTCACAGTGTTGTACACAACCTGCCGTGATATCACATTGAATCACCACTGTATGAAAAAGGCTGTTTCACCAAATGATGTCTATTTTCTGAATCCTAATGATTATAGAAATCAAACTAATTGAGCATAATATATATGTCTGGAAGAAGAGGATCAGATGAGCGAACATGGACTGATGGAGCGGGGGATCAGGTTTGACTAATCATTTAGCATTTTTAAGGTTGGAGGTGCAGAGTAGATGAGGGAGAACCTGTTGATGTGACATATTTGACCTTTTGGAAGAGTTTGATCTCACACAAATGAGTAAATTGGTTTATTATAGATAAAGGATAATTGTTATAATTAGGAGATAATTAAAATCATAGTGCACAATTTGAAAGATAATAAACTGGCATGGATTGAGGGTTAGTTAATGGCAGGGAACAGAGGAGAGAGAAGTAAAGGGGTAGTTTTTGAACTGGAGTCTGTGAGTAGCAGAGTGTTGCGAGGATCAGAATCAGAATTGGACTCAGGCTTACTGTCACTGATAGTAAATGGTGAAATTTGTTTTATGACAACAGACATAACAAATTACTGTAAGTTACAATAGAAATAAGCAAACAAATAAATAAATAAAATAAAATAACATGAAAGAGGAATAGTGAGGTCGTGTTCATAAGTTCATGGACCGTTCAGAAATCTGTTGGCAGAGAGGGAGGAACAGTTCCTAAAATATTGAAGATCCTGTTACTAGTAATGAGAAGGGGATATGTCCCAGGTGGTGAGCATCCTGAACGATGGATGCTGCCTTCTTGAGGCACTGCCTTTTGAAAATGTCATCGACCGTGGGGAGGCTTGTACCCCTGATGGAACTGGCTGAGCCCACAGCCCTCTGAAGCATCTAAATAACCCTGTGCATTTGTGCCTCCAACCGAATGTTGTTGCAGCCAGTCAGAATGATCCGCGTGGGACATCTGCGGAAAATTGCTAGCCTTTGGTAACGTACCAAATCTCCCAAAACTTCCAATGAATTATAGACTTTGGCATGTCTTTATTGTGATTTTGTTGATATGTTGGGCCCAGGATAGATCTTCTGAGACGTAAATGCCAAGGAATTTGAAACTGTTGACTCTGTCCATCACTGACCCCTCAATGAGAGCTAATGTGTGTTTCCTGAAGTCTACAGTCTATTCCTTGGTCTTGTTGATGTTGAGTACAAGATTGTTGTTACAACACCACTTGACCAGCTGATCTATTTCACTCCCATATTCCTCTTCATCAATGCCAACAACAGTTGTGTCATTTGAGTTGTGCCTCACCACACTGTCATTAGTGTGTAGAGAGCAGAGCAGTGGGCTAAGCACACATCCTTGAGGTGTGCCTGTGTTGATTGTCAACAAGGAGGAGATGTTATCAGCAATCTCTACTGAGTGTGGTCTCCCGATGGGGAAATGAAGAATCCAGTTGTACGGGGAGGTAGAGAAGCCCAGGTTTTGAAGCTTGAAGGACTGAGAGGATCACGTTGTTGAATGCTGATCTGTAATTGATAAACTGCAGCCTGGCCTGGGTCACATCAGTGCTAGGACTACAGCTATTCACAATATAAGTATATCAGTGATTTGGATGAAGCGGCTAAGTATAATATTTCCAGGTTTACTGCTGAGGAGGGGAGCTTAGGAGAATCAATGGCACCTAACAGCGACCTCTTTGCTTGCGTCTTCGGAAACAGCTCATTTCTACCTTTAATATCTTTATTTTTCTCTTTTAGGGTTCTTTTGAAGACCCTGACCTGCAGTTACACGCAGGCTTCGGTTCTTTGCGGGAATGGGACCCGTTCTCGGGGTTCCATGACTGGCCATTATTCGATGTGCAAGAGGGTTTGGCCTGAGAATTTCCATCGTGTTCAGAAGCCTAAGGTCTCAGGGCTCTGGAGACGGGCGGATCGAGGGTCGATGTCACAGCAGGAGACTCGTGTGTCATCGGGAAGGCCAGAAAATCTTTCACTGTGGGCCCAAAGACCCGAGGTCTTTGCGATCTTCAGACACAGAGCTCGAAAAAAGCGAGAAAACGGACTTTTAAGATCGTAAACCAGCAGGTTGTTGTTATGTCTCCTGCTTGCTGTGAAAATAGGGGACACCTCCCTCTCCCTTACCAGGGAGAGAGAGAACCTGTGGGTTGTTGAATTCGGATGAAATGCAAATCCTTTGGGGTAACTTTGGTCTGCGCCTTTGCTATTGCTTAGCACACACTTGGGCTCAGTGACGGTACCAATGCGTGTTTATTTTTGTCAGTGGGTGGAGGGGTGATCATTGCTCACTGCCGCTTACGTGCAGGAGGGGGACTTTGGGGTTCTCACGTTTAACTGTCGTTCATTCTTTGGGGCACTTCCCTGTTTTCATGGGCGTTTTGCGAAGAAAAAGCATTTCCGGATGTATATTGTATACATTTCTCTGACATTAAACTTGACCTTTGAGCATTAGCTGTGAGAATGCAGGCAGGCATCGGCTGATGTGTGATGTGGGCAAGGAGATAACACTGAAAATCTGAGGCCATCAACCTTTGTACAAAAATAAAAAGGTAGGATACACTTTAACTGCAAGAAATTGCAAAGCGCTAGTGTTCAGAACTTGGGTGTCTCTATACATGGTTCACTGAACGTTAATGAGGGGGTAAGAAGAACATAGAACAGTACAGTACAGAATGGATCCTTCAGCTCATGATGCTGTGCTGACTTTTTCACCTTCTCCATGATCAGTCTAACTCTTCACTCCTACATAGCCATAACCCTCCATCTTTCTTTCATACATCTGCCTATCTAAAGAAAGTAATTTGGAAGGCAAACAGCATGTTGGTCTTTATTGAAAAAGGATTGCAGCACAAGAATAGGGACATCTTGTTCTAATGATGTCAGTGTGACCACATCAGGATATTGGGCAGAGGTCTGGTGTCCCACCATAGGAAGGGCACAACTGCAAATGAGTGACTGCTATGAAGTTTTCACCCAACTGATTCCTGCCACGACAGGTTTGTAGTATGAGGAGATCAAATAGACTTGTTCTGTACTCTTTTGAGTTTACAAGAATGAGAAGTGATCTGATTGAAACTTACACAATTCTTACAGGATTTGATAGGGTCAATGCAGACATATCTTTAGATAGCTTGAATGCAGATACCTAAAACCCAGGTCACCACCTCTGAATACAAGATTGGCCATTCGGGACATGGATGAAATGAAACTCCTTCTCCCAGACAGCGACTCTCTGTATTCCTCTACCCTAGGGGCCTGTGGAGGCTGAGTCAGTGAGTGAATTCAATGCAGGGATCAATAGGTAGGGAAGAGGAGATTTGATAGAAGTTTATAAAGCAATGTGAAGTCTAGACAGAGTAGACATCCGATACGTCTTTCACAGGGTTGAAGTATCTAATACTAGAGAGCAGGTATTTCAAGGTGGGTTGCGTTGAATTTCAAAGGATAAGGTGCAGGGCAATTACACCCTCCTGAACGTTCCTCTTGATCCCGACATAATTTTCAACATGGGTCATCCACTTCTACAATAGTTAGTCTCCAAGGTTGTTGCTGCTTGTACTCCCAAGTCTTCCATTCTTATCCTTTTCCTTACCAAATCAATCCGTTATGTTTCAATTTTGTACTGGCCTGAGTCAGCTTCTCATCGGGTCTGGCTCAAGGCTATAGGCAGTATGCAGGTAATTTCCTTTGTCTTTACAGATCAGACCAGTTCAAGCCAATTTAACCATGTTAGCCAAATACTGGCTTCAGGCTACTTCAGATCATAGGCAGTTCTTCCTACAAGGCTGCCATTTTTACAAAACCAATGAAGTAGCTTCTTATTTGGAATATCAGCAGATCCTCAGCAGGAAACTCCAATTGCTCCACCTTCCATTTGCTAGCCTTTGGTAACATGCCAAATATCACAAAGTTCCCAATGAAGTATAGACTTTGGCATGCCTTTATTGTGATTTTGTCAATATGTTGGGCGCAGGATAGATCTTTTGAGATGTTAATGCCCAGGAATTTGAAACTGTTGACTCTGTCCATCACTGAGCCTTTAATGAGAGCTAATGTGTGTTTCCTGACTTCCCTTTCCTGAAGTCTTCAGTCTATCCCCTTGGTCTTCTTGATGTTAAGTGCAAGGTTGTTGTTGTTCACTTTCAATTGCTCTGATTGAGACATCCCTGAGCAAGAACCAGTTCACTAAACAGTTCACAAAATGGTAGCTGCAAGGACAGTCTCACAAAATGGCAGCATCCATGCCTTCAGCAATATGGCAGAACAAAGACATTTGCTTTGTCAACTTACAATGCCCTTGGCTCATTCCTGTTAGCTAATTCTTTCAGGGCAACAAGTCATTGGTTTAATTAGCTCAGCATAGCATGATGGGCAGACGGTCTGTCCATGTACCATTCCATGTTCTATATTCTATGAAAGCAAGGGAAATGCAATTATTGCAGGAGTGTGACACTGAGGTCAAAGACCAGCTCTGGCGTTATTGGCTGGAAAAAGAGCTGGTTGGACTAACCCTGCTTCTATTTCTTGTGTCACAGGAAATACTTTAATTGTGAATGTGTAATGGTTTATCTTTGATCAGAAAAAGGTTAAATTGTGGAATAAAGACAGCCTAAAAACAGAGGAACGATCAATGTTCCAGCTGATCTTATCAAATATGTCATCTCACACTCTGTTGTCACCACATTGTATCCTGTGTGAACTAAGCTGTGATCGGCTGCCAACGAGTAGTTCAACTACAATAAAACGATTGAGTGGCAAGAGAAGTGGGATGCCCACAACCGGGATAAAAGAAAGAAAAATGCAAGAAGCAGAAGAAACTCATGTAGAAAGACTCAAGCAAAAAGAACGGCTTGGGCCTCAAGCAGAGAGATGAGAATTGAAGAAATAAATGGATGGAGAAGTGTAGGATTTTGTGAATAAAACATGCAAGAGTTGCTGTATGTGCATATCAAAAGCTGTAGCCCTTTTCTTCCATTACGGACAAACCAAAAACAGTCACCTTACATTGATGTCATTACATCAGACATTAACTCTTAAAGTTAACACAAATCAATGACAGCATTTGTGAATTATGTAGAACAGTTTCCATTATGAACAATATGTGTCATCTATCACCCATTGCATTACCCTACACAGGTACCCCCCCCCCCCCGAGAATTCACCAAAATCAGCATCTTGGAACTCGTACGAGCCATTCGGCTCAGATCCTACATGCTTGGTTGGAGTAACAGCAGGAGCCTCTAGCTTGCCCAGGAACATACTGACACACGTGGTCATGTCGTGACACAGGGGATATGGTAGTAGAACCATCCAGGCCTTGGTGGATCGGTTTAAGGTGATCTGCAGAAATACATACAGGTTTACCTTTCCTATCTACAATAGATGTCTTATTCCCCCATTCCAATGCGTGGAATGAGCCATTGCAAGGGGGCTTAAGGGGAGTTGACGTGCATCATGGTGGACAAAACTGAATGAGGTAGAATGGAAGCCAACTGGAACCCAAGAGGCTGTTAGACCTCTTATATCCCGATGCGCTGGCACGGTTGAAGCTGCATAGCAGTCAGCACCTGTTGGCGATCGTGCCGAAGTATGCATGGAAAAACTTAGACCTGGCATTGAATCCGAGTCGTGGGGATGAGTCTGCTGGAGTCTCTGCTGACAGGGCTTAGAGGAGGAGGAACAATGCACCTCTGCCTGGCTGAGTGTAGACTATCGGCCACTTTAGCAAATCCCCTATAGTCTTTCATAGGTGTATTAGCAAGGGTTGTGTGAACTTGATCAGGCATTTGTCCTTAAAGAATTCTTTAAAAGTAAAACAAGAATTGTGATTGCCCAGGAGAGACAGCATGTGGTCCATTAATTCTGAAGGTCTAGTGTCACCCAGGCTGGGCAAGTAGAGCAACCATATGGCACACTCTGACTCACACAGTCCAAAAGTCAGGTAATAGGTGAGCTTTCAGAGTGACATATTTATCACGTACAGGCAGCTCTTCTGGCTGAAGTGGAATTACTTAATAAAATTTGGTATCATCTGCAGTGTGAACTGGGCTTCCACTTGTGCAGACTCCGGGAGCTTCAAAGCGACTGCATTGTTTGACAGGTTGTTGAGCAACTCTGGAATTGTCTGAGAGCATAGGGGTCACCAATGTAGGATTTTGTAAATAAAACATGGCAAGAGTCATTTTATGTGCTTAACAAAAGCCGCAACCCTTCACTTCCACTAACCAAAAGCAGCTGCCTTACACTGACATTATTACATCAGAAAAACCGTCTCTTAAAGTGAACACAACAGCTCAATGGTGTTGATGAATTACGTAGAACAGTTTCTATTATGAAACAATATGTGTCATCTGTCACCCAATACATTACCCTACAGAGGAATAAGGCAACTTATCCATACAATGTATCCCACATTTCATGCCTGGTGAAACTTTCTGCCCACCATTGAGACTGTGTATAACCTCTCCAGTGTAAACATCCTCTTGAGCAGAAGATCTGAGGGAATTGTGATCTTAGCATTAATTTTTTTGGAATTAGAGTAGTGTCAGGTCACTTGACTTCTTCACAGCAAGTCTGAACCTACTTCCCACTGACACAGTCACTGTGGGACCACTACAGGTGGTCGAGCTCACCAAGTCAGGATTTGGGATGAAGGCTGACGATGACTGACTGATAATGGTATCAGCTGATTGATGATTGATTTATGTATGTTTTCTAAAAGAATTCTCATTGGGATCACAGATCATTAACCCGATCTCTACCCCACTGTCTCAAGTATACTGACCATATCCCAATGCCTTCACCACATGGCTTTGGTGTGTTTGTTGGCCAGTGTGTTGAAACAGCTGTGGTTAGCAGCAGCTTATTGTTTCCAGTGTTTGGAAGCCATTCTAGTTCAGCCAGTTTGTTGGAACTAGTGTATGGGTGGGATCTTGTTGGAGGTAGCATCAGAAGTTGATGTGATGGGTCCTGATGTGTATGTTTGAAGGCTGGGTGTATTTTGGAGGTTATGTATTTGCTCCAGTCTTTTGTAACTGGTGAGATGGAGGCAAAGCCAATGAACCTGCAGCTGTGTGTTGAGTGCTATTGCTAAGGGCAAGGCGTTAGCCTCCAGCACACCGTCTGTGTGGCCACTTGTGTCCTCAGTAACCATGGTGCTTTTGTGCCTCAACATAAGAGGGCTGTGACTGGTGTCTGGTTGGACACTGAATTCCCCTGACTTTGGATCCTGATGTGGTTGGTGTGTGATGTGGGGCAGACTCCAACAGGACAACACGTTCCCCATTAAATAGCGAAAATCTACAAGGGGAATCTTTCTAATTTAACCTATCTAATTTAATGTGAGGATTAGTGCAGGATTATCTGCTTGCAAACAGGAGCTTGATATAGATAGCATGGGTCTGTTGGGTCTCTCAATATTAAATGACCCTCTGATTCTTTGCCTTGATTCCCACTGGACGGTGTCAACTTCACTTTAGAAAAAGTTGCAATACATGTATTCAGTTCAACTTGGAATCCAACCACACATGAATACCCATGAATACAGCCAAACGAAACAGCATTACTCCCAGGCCAAGGTACATGTTTGCATATTTGCATATTACCTCTTCTGTAAATCTATTTAAACAACCAATTCCCATGTGAGATCATTTCCCAAATAATCATCATCCTGTCAGGTTCTCTGAAGATACTTTCTGCAAATATGTCCTGCAAAAATGGGAAATGACATAACATTTCAGTGGCGAGTACTTTGCTCTGCTTAATACCTTGAGGTCGTGCATCAGACAGCTTGCTCCTGTTGAGCTGTTTTCACCTTGCTGTGGAAAGGATGGCGAATCAAGTGACCATTTCCTTTTGAGGTGGAACCAGCCTGGTATGTCCCTGGTGAAGTATTTCTGGTGTTCTAGAAGGAAGGTGAATCAGCAAGACCAATATCAAACTTCCTTGGGATGTCATGTCAGTTCAAGGTGAACTTTGACTTCACAGCGTTTATGATTCAGTCAATGTTTCAAGTTATGTGGGGACCTTGTTGAAAGCACATTGCCTTGACTATCTGTTCTTGTTCCAGTAATGGATTGTGTCTCTGATTTTTCCCAGGAAACTGACCTAATACAAAGCAGTTCCTTCAGCAGGGTTTTGTTTTTACCTCGGTACTGTCTCCCCCATCAACCCCATGTCTCATGATTCCCCTAACTTCAGTGATTCTGTTAATATCTGAATTGAATATTCTCAGTCAACTCTGAAGATCCACCACCCTTCTCTACAACTGAACAAATTGGATAACCAGACCACAGCAGATTTTAAAGTGCTGCTGGTCATATTTGACGTGGAAAGACACCAAGAAGAAGCTGAAAGTTAAGGAGCCAAGGTAATCACACCCAGGGATACTGACCTGAAGGCAATGAGCACACATTTCAAAGCTGTACTGAAAGTATTCCTGACTGGAAACTACAATGTGGCCAATTAAATCCCTCGTATCCATAACTCACAGAGCAAGTATGAATTATGAACAATCAAACCTTACAGAATTAAGAGGGCTGCCAAGAGCACAGGGAGTTTGCCAACTCAAAGTGGGTGATTGTAGTTTGCACAATCCTAGCACAGCTTCACTGTGACAGCACATAAAACACTTCGAAGGATATTGTGCTTGACACTAAAAAGTGACACACTGAAAGTTTGAAGCCAAGTTTGAAGTGTTTACAGGAATCAGGGTACCTGCCACATTTCGGGACGTGCCACGGACAGAGGGCTGGATGAGCAGAAAGCTGAGTCAAACACCCAGTGTACGACTTTACAGGAGGAATCCATGCATGAGGAATTGAGTAATGGGCTACTGGGAGGGGTGGGCAGCTTCCAGCCCTCACGTAGTGGTTGGGGTAAGGAGATTGGCCTCATGTTCCTGAGCTAGGAAGTCTTAAAGAAAGCAAGAGGTGAATTGTATAGAAGCTTGTCCCAACTCAGGACCATACCCTACTGTATTCTTTGGCATGTATATCTAAGTACAAAGTTCAAAGTAAATTTATTATCAAAGTACATACACGTCACCAAATACAACCAGTATTTTCTTCCGGGCATTCACAGTAAATACAAGAACCAATGAAAGACTGTCCCCATCAGGATGGACAAGCAACCAATGTGCAAAAGGCAACAAACTGTGCAAATACAAAAAGAAAAAAGATATAATAGCAATATTATTACATAATACATAATAAAATACCAACAAATTCAAGCTGGTAAATGTAGAAGATGTCAAGGAAAAACCAGAAACATTCCAACACATTACAGGATCCTGTAGCAGTTTAACACAATCTGATTACTTACACAGGCACAATCTAGTGACAGACATCATCCATCAAAATCTTACTTTAAAATACAAACTCATAAATGAAATCACACCTTACTATAAATACAAGCCTGATCTAGTTTTAGAGTCAGGATCCCACAAATTACATTATGACTGTTGTGGCGTGACTGAAATTACTGGAGAGACAGAGTTACTGGCAGATACAAAGCAGCTTCTTTATCCGACAAAACAAGGTACAGCAGGCATCATACGGAGACCCTTTGGTGGAAAAGATCCGCTAGCCCAATGTAGGCTCCATATTTATTTGCTAAACACAAAGGAAAATCCCTATTTACAAAGTATAAACAATGCTTTCTTTTGAAGCTACATACAAAACATCATACCTTCTGATTTCATCCTTTCCTCCTGATGCCCGTATCTCTGGTTTGGTATTCACAGCCTTTAGGAGTGCAAGTTAAATCCACAATACATTTATTTGGTATTTTACGTGCTAACATAGAGGACAATTCATATTTATAAAGTATAGATAATACTGTCTTGGACACTACAGCACCTGGTCATACTACGGCGTCAGCAGCTTCTGGTATTCACAACATTTAGAAAATGCATTGTTATGAACTCAATCCACAGTACTTTGTCAAATAGAAAACTGGTGGCCAAACCATTTAAGTGTAAATGAATCGTCGACCCAAAATCGCTCTAACAATGACCAATTTGCTATTACAGATAGGACAATCCATAATAAACGTTTGGATACAATAATAAAGGATAAACAAACAAGAACAATTTATTTAATAGATATAGCCATTCGAAACACACATAACATAAAGAAATCAATAAGTGAAAAACACCAGAAATATGCTGATTTAAAAGAGGAAATTGAAAGACTATGGAACATGAACAAGGTCCACATTGTCCCAATAGTAATATCTACAACTGCCATCATCCCAAAGACACTACAAAATAGCATTAAACAATTAGGGCTTCACAGTAATATTTATTAAATCCTCAGAAAGCCACAATACTAAACACTACTAGATTAGTCCAGAAGTTCCTAGCAATTGAGAAATGAGTGTGCTTGCCTATGCCCGTGCCTCAGGTTTAGCCGGCCTGAGCCAAGAAAAAAATAATTAATAAATCATGTGTTTTTGGGCTGATAGAGCAGTCTGGCACTTTTCTGTCTCTGAGAGGGTTCTGGGAGGCTTTGAGCGAAATATGGGGCCTCATGTTTAAGAAGCCTGGAGATGGGGTGCAAGCCCATGATCGACTCCATTTCTCACCGATTAAAGCACCGAGGAAGATTGAGATCATCGAAGCTAGTGCGGAAGGTGAGAGGGTGCCAGAGGAAGGTGGCACGGTCTCTCCCGCTCACTCGCAGCTCCTGAGGGAAGGCGTCTGCGTTCGAATGACCTCTCTCCCTTGATGCTGTCGGAGGACGGTGCCAGATTTCTGGGTCTTGGGCAAGGTTTAATCAGTGCAGCTTGCAGATTAGGCTTGTTGTTCACGTTATGATGTATTCCTGGCTCTGGTCACTCCTTTTTTGTTGCTATTTTGCGGCCCAGAGATAACAAACTGAGCCTGGACTCTTTTGATTTTCTGTTTGATATTCTGTGTTTTTCACTCATTTTTTGTTGCTAAAGTGAGTCCACAGATTGTGGGAACAGTTCTTTCAAGGAGTGAGTGAAGTGAGTGAAGTTCTCCCCTTTGGTTTAAGAACCCGATGGTTGAGGGGTAATAACTGTTCCTGAACCTGGTGGTGTGGGTCCTGGGGTTCCTGTACCTTCTTCTTGATGGCAGCGGCAAGAAAGCATGACCTCTGGATGATGGGGGGGGGGGGGTGGTGTTGGTCAGTCATTGATGATGGAAGCTGCTTTCCTGCGACAACATTTCATGTAGATGTGATCACTGGTGGGACAGCTTTACCCATAGTGGACTGGGCTGTATCTACTTATTTAAAGTTACTGACCCTCTCCACCTCTGATCCCCCGATGAGGACTGGCTCATGGACCTCCGGTTTCCTTTTCCAGAACTCAATAATCAGCTCCTGGGTCTTGCTGACATTGAGTGAGAGGTTGTTGTTGTGGCACCACTCAGCCAGATTTTCAATCTCCCTCCTACATGCTGATTCAGCCAACAACAGTGGTGTTATCAGTAGACTTAAATATGGTATTGGAACTGTGAATCATAAATATAAATCGAGTAGAGCAGAGGACTAAGCACACAGCCCTGTGGTGCACCCGTGCCAATGGAGATTGTGGAGGAGATGTTGCCAATCCAAACTGACCAGGGTCTGCGAGAGAGGAAATTGAGGCTCCAGTTGCACACAGAGAGGTATTGAGGCCAAGGATTTGAAGCTTATTGATTACTTTCGAGGGGGTGATAGTATTGAATGCCCAGCTGTAATCAATGAAGAGCATCCTGATGTATGCAGTTTGCCTCTGCAGATGTTCCGGTGCAGATGAAGTGACATCTGCTGTTGACCTGTTGCGATGATAAGCATATTGAGTGGATCCAAGTCGCTTCTCAGCCAGGAGCTGATACGTTTCGTCACCAGTCGTTCAAAGCTCTTCATCACAGTGACTGTAAGTGCTACTGGATGACAGTCATTGTGGTAGCTTCCTGGGCACTGGTATAATTGAAGCCTGATTGAAATAGGTGGTTACCTCTGACTGCCCAAGTGAGAGCTTAAAGATATCGGTGAACACTCCAGCCTGTTGATCATCACACGTCGTCAGTCCTGGGCTCGATGCTTTCTGTGGGTTCACCCTCTAAAAGGATGCTCTCATGTTGCCCTTAGAGACTGAAACCACATGGTTATCGGGGGCTGTGGAAGTCTGTGAATGCTCTTCCATATTTTGACTATCAAAGCAAGCATAAACAACATTCTCTTCTGGGAGTGAAACCTTTAATGCCTTTGGTTTCACTTTGTAAAAGGTAGTAGCACTCAAGCCCTGCCGCAGCTGTCAAGCATACTTCAGTTATTCTAGTTTGGCCTGGATCTGTCACTTCATAAAGAAATGGCTTCCTGGAGATTGTACCTAGACCTCTTGTATTTTACTTGGCTATTAGACCTCCGAATGCCACTAACATGCTCTCTGTAGATTGCGGATCTCATGGTTCATGTAGGGTTTCTGATTGGGGAAGATTCTGAATGATTTTACAGGACTCACTCATCTGCAACCGTTATAAAATCTGTAACACTGAGGTGTATTCATTCAGATCCTCTGATGAGTCCTTGAACACGGCCCAGTTCACCGACTTGAAGCAACCCCGTAGCTGCTCCTCAGCCTCCCGTGACCACCTCTTTCTTGTCCTTACCTCTGGAGCTTTGCTCTTTAACCTCCTCCTGTTTGCAGATAGGAGAAGGACAGCCAAGTAACCAGATTTCACAAGATGTGGTCTAGGCATGGAACGATAGGGATTCCTACACGTAATATAACAGTGCGGCAGGTAATACGTTGGTGAAAACTCAGCGGAAATTTTTTCAAACTAGGTAATGACAGAGATCTAGAAGATTATAAGGCTAGCAGGAAGGAGCTCAAGAAAGAAATTAGGAAAATCAGAAGGAGCCATGAGAAGGCCTTGGTGGACAGGATTAAGAAAAACCCCAAGGCATGCTACAAGTATGTGAAGAACAAAAGGATAAGTCTTGAGAGAATAGGACCAATCAAGTGTGACAGTGGAAAAGATCTACTGTGGGAGGCGAGGAAGGAGATTGCTGAGCCTCTGGCGATGATTCTTGCATCATCAATGGGGATGGGAGAGGTTTCAGAGGATTAGAGGGTTGCAGATGTTGTTCCTTTATTCAAGAAAAGGAGTAGAGATAGCCCAGGAAATTATAGACCAGTGAGTCTTACTTCAGTGGTTGGTAAGTTGATGGGGAAGATCCTGAGAGACAGGACTTATGAACATTTGGAGAGGCATAATATGATGAGGAATAGTCAGCATGGCTTTTTGAAAAGCAGGTTGTGCCTTGCGAACCTGATTGAATTTTTTGAGGATATGACTAAACACATTGATGAAGGCAGAACAGTAGGTGTAGTGTATATGGATTTCAGCAAGGCATTTGATAAGGTACCCCACGCAAGGCTTATTGAGAAAGTAAGGAGGCATAGGATCCAAGGGGACATTGCTTTGTGGACCCAGAACTGGCTTGCCCACGGAAGGCAAAGAGTGGTTGTAGACGGGTCATATTCTGCATGGAGGTTGGTCACCAGTGGGATGCCTCAGGGATCTGTTCTGGGACCCCTTCTTTTTGTGATTTTTATAAATAACCTGGATGTGGAAGTGGAGGGATGGGTTAGTAAATTTTCTGATGACACAAAGGTTGGGGGTGTTGTGGATAGTGTGGAGGGCTGTCAGAGATTACAGCAGGACATTGATAGTATGCAAAACTGGGCTGAGAAGTGACAGATGGAGTACAACCCAGGTAAGTGTGAGGTGGTTCATTTTGGTAGGTCAAATATGATGACAGAATATAGTATTAATGGTAAGACTCTTGGCAGTGTGGAGGATCAGAGGGATCTTGATGTCCGAGTCCATAGGACGCTCAAAGCAGTTGTGCAGGTTGACTCTGTGGTTAAGAAGGCATACGGTGCATTGGCTTACATCAATCATTAGATTAGATTATGAGGACACGCAGTCCTGTTTTATTGCCATTTAGTAATGCATGCATTAAGAAATGATACAATATTCCTCCGGTGTGATATCACAAAAACACAGGACAGACCAAGACTGAAAAACTGACAAAAACCACATAATTATAACATATAGTTACAACAGTGCAACAATACCGTAACTTGATGAAGAACAAGCCGTGAGCATGGCAAAAAGTTCAAAGTCTCTCAAAAGTCCCATATCTCACGCAGACGGGAGAAGGAAGAAAACTCTCCCTGCCATACCCAACCACAGTCCGATTCTGAGTCGTCCGAAAACTTCGAGCTCCGACCAGCCTTCCGACATCAAGCACCGAGCGCCATCTCTGCCGAACGCTACGATCTCAGCCCCGGTTGCCAGCAGCAGGCAAAGCCGAGGATTTTGAGGCCTTCCCTCTGGAGATTCTCGATTGCACAGTAGCAGCGGCAGCGAACCGGGCATTTCAGAGGTTAATCCAGATGTTCCTCCGTGCTCTCATGGCTGTCTCCATCAAATCAGAATTGTGCACGGCATCCTACTTACAAATACGATATCATTTCACCAGAGAGGCTACGCGCACTACATCGCACCGCCATCTTCTCCTTCTCCTCCGTGGGACTGAGTTTAGGAGCAGTGAGGTAATATAGGATCCCGGCCAGACCCCACTTGGAATACTGTGCTCAGTTCTGGTCGCCTCACTACAGGAAGGAGGTGGAAGCCATAGAAAGGGTGCAGAGGAGATTTACAAGGATGTTGCCTGGATTGTGGAGCATGTCTTATGAGAGCAGGTTGAGTGAACTCGGACTTTTCTCCTTGGAGTGACGGAGGATGAGAGGTGACCTGATAGAGGTGTACTAGATAATGAGAGGCATTGATCATGTGGATAGTCAGAGGCGTTTTCCCAGGGCTGAAATGGCTAACACAAGAGGCCACAATTCTAAGGTGCTTGGAAGTAGGTACAGAGGATATGTCAGGGGTAAGTTTTTTACACAGAGAGTGGTGAGTGCATGGTATGGGTTGCCGGCGACGGTGGTGGAGGCGGATACAATAGGGTCTTTTAAGAGACTCCTGGATAGGTACATGGAACTTAGAAAAATAGAGGGCTATGAGTAAACCTAGGTAGTTCTAAGGTAAGGACATGTTTGGCACAGCTTTGTGTACTGAAGGGCCTGTACTGTGCTGTAGGTTTTCAATGTTTCTACGTTTCAAACAAGCCTGACTGAAGGCCCCAACAATGATCTGAAAGGTTTCAGGATAGTTTGTTCCTTCCTTTCTGACAGCGGCACTCAATACCTCGAGTGCCTGCTTAACATCGGCCTTTGGTAGTAAGTAAACTGCAGTCGGGATCATGGAGAAGAATATCAATTCCCCAACACAACATTCTCGCACAAGCCAATGACCACTTGTTCAGAGGAGGGCCTGGGCCATCGGCACCTCCTAATAAATCTGCTAAGGAAGCATCATCCTTGCTGTTCAGTTCTCTGGAGTGACTCTTTCTTGTAGGGCCAAGCCTTGACCCAGGCTGACAAACCCCATTGCTTTGCACCATTCCAGAGGAGCAGAGATCCTGAGGCAGTCTTTACTCTGACATTTCCTCCTCAAGAGCAGAACCGACTCCAGCAAATATGTGGCAGATTGCCAGCAGTGTTCACCGCTTGGCAAGGAGCTGTATATTCCTCTGTTCCTGTCCCTGCACAACTGGGCCAGTGTGACAGAAGCCAACCTGGTAACTGATTGAGAGGAATACTAGTGTAACAGTGGAGGTTTGGGGAACGAGGCTCTACTGTCTCTTCAGTGCCAATAGCTTGCAGCGAGAAGTCATGTCCCTAAGCCAAGCCTGAGACAACCATGAGCTTCACGGTGCTGGTCTCCCCACCTGATCCTCCTCCTCTGAGCCCAATAGAGGCCCGCCTGGTTCATAAGGAATGTAGGATGGGGTGTGCTGTGAATGTAGGATGGCCTGTGTTGGATCATCACTCCTCCATCCATGTTTGTTTGTCTAGTTGAATACTTCCAGTCGATAGAAGGTTTGAGTTGCATTGTTCTGTAAGTGGCCATGGTTTCAAATGGTGGCTTATACACTTTACATCCTTTTCAAATGTGCCTCAACGTCTCCCATGCCCAAACCCCCTCTACACCCTAATGAGCACACACTAAGCAGAAGTGTGATTGGGTCAAAGGCTGTGCTGTTCCAGCAGTGACTCTGCTCACACCAAATCCTAAAGAAATACAAAGACCTCACCAAGTGACCTTTCCAGGCTTAATTGTTCCTTTGAACAGATGATGTTAATTCTACTTTGTGGTTTGTGCAGAACGCAAGCAAAGAGCTGCTGAGGTCTGCTTTGTTGGTTTTTTTTCTTTTTTTTCTTTTCAAATCTTTTTATTATTATTGTTATCCAAAATTAACACGAGTACATCGAAGTAAGCAACACTTACAATGTCTCAAGAAAAAAAAACATTATTTTAAAGATTGAAAACATTTTTGGTGATAGTAAAAAAAACCTACTAAGCAAGAAAAAGTAGGAAATAAAACCCCATTAGGTGTTCAACCCCGGAGCCATGCGTCATACAAAAAGCTTCTAAAGCATTCGTTATTGCATTTGTTACATTGGTAGCTAGGAGGGCCATTTTGTTGATGTGGAAGGATACGTCGGCTCCCACCTTGTCACAACGGTTCTCTCAAGTGATGTTATGTCTTAGTTTGGAGAAAATTAGAAGTCAAACCTTTGAACCTATATTTGATTTTGAGAAAAGATGGGGCTCATTTGCTCATTATTATCATTTGAGTTAATTGATAGATTAATTGTAAATTTTTGGTACTTTTTTTTTGTTGTTTTTTTTTTAAAGGGTACTTGCCTGAGTTGATTCCAGGCCAGGGAGAGAAACTCCTTCAGCAAGATTCCCTTAAGTTAAATGACTGTTTTACCAGCTTTTCCTCTGGGTCCCCAGCACTATCTAATCACAAGCCTTAAACCCCACCCCCAATCCAGACAGGTCTGTTCTCCCTCAACCTCCACTTTCTATCCGTTCTCTGACCAATCATTCCCAAAAGCTCCCGCCTTCTGGGGCTTGGTCTTCCTTGCAGATAGAGCCTTTCTCTGCCCCTCAGTACATGCAGGGGTTAACGGGATATTGGTGCTATTTAATTGCCTTTGTCTCCTCTTGTATGGGTACTGTTGCATTGCTTAGAAGTCCTAATGAAGGACAAAACAATTCAAAAGGAGTATGATTAACCTCCTCAGGGTTTAATTTGCTCGTAGCTCACTGAGTGCATATTTAATCAGAACTAGTTGTTAATGGCTTCTTCTGGCAACTCACAGCAGCCTTTAGTATTAGCTGCAACCCTTCAGAGAGACTCCTTTGGTTGGTGGGAGCTCTGGGGCATCCTGAGATAGAAGGTACAAAATAGTAAGCCAAGCACTTTATCTCCCTCAGCACTCCCTACATGTTCGGACACTTGACAACAAACTAAGCAACCAGACAAAGGCTCACAGCACTGGAACATCCTGAATTAATTGACATGAGACCTGCCATGTGAGATGGTCCCCTCCTTGTAGCGGGTGTCAGGTAGCACAATTTGACTCACTGGTCATCTGTCAATTTTACATCTTGTGTGGCGTGAACTTTTGGTTGTCAGAACAATGTAGCAGAGAGGGATTCCTACACCCCTTCTTTGTAATAGTCCATAATATCTTACAAAATAGCAGGAGACCATTCAGCCCATCAGTTTACACGAACATACATAGCATTCCCATTCTGCTCACTGATTTTCCCTGTCACCTGTTCTCCACACATTCCATCAGCCCTACCACCACCTACATATAGCCATAGAACCATATAACAATTACAGCGCGGAAACAGGCCATCTCGGCCCTTCTAGTCCGTGCCGAACTCTTACTCTCACCTAGTCCCACCGACCTGCACTCAGCCCATAACCCTCCATTCCTTTCCTGTCCATATAGCTGTCCAATTTAACCTTAAATGACAACATTGAACCTGCCTCAACCACTTCTGCTGAAGCTCGTTTCACACAGCTACCACTCTCTGAGTAAAGAAGTTCCCCCTCATGTTACCCCTAAACTTTTGCCCTTTAACTCTCCACTCATGTCCTCTTGTTTGAATCTCCCCCACTCTCCAAGGAAAAAGCCTATCCACGTCAACTCTATCAAACCCCCTCATAATTTTAAATACCTCTATCAAGTCCCCCCTCAACCTTCTACACTCCAAAGAATAAAGACCCAACTTGTTCAACCTTTCTCTGTAACTTAGGTGATGAAACCCAGGCAACCTTTTAGTAAATCTCTTCTGTACTTCCTCAATTTTGTTGACATCTTTCCCATAATTCAGTGACCAGAACTGTACACAGTACTCCAAATTTGGCCTCACCAATGCCTTGAACAATTCCAACATTACATCCTCATGAGGACAATACAGACTGAGGACAATTTGCAGTGACCAGTTTACACAACCATGCGTGTTTTGGAGACACAAGTTGAAACTCAGGCGTCCCGGCGGAACCCCGTCAGTCAAATGGAGATCGTGCAAACTCCACCCAGTTGGTGTTATAATTGGGATTCGGGCCAGGGACACTGGAGCTGTGAGCAGCACACTTACTGTGCTGACTGACTGGTGCAATGAGACCGGTAGGGACAGAAGAATGTGTTCACACTGGATCTCTTAGAATCTAAATTACCTGGATTAAAATCAGAAAATGCTGGACAATCTCAGCATGACAGGAAATAACAACAGGGAGAGAATCCATCTCCCTGTGGTGCCACAAATTCAAACCCACTTCTCCCACACCAATCTTTGAGCCACAAATTTAGCCATCTGATCTTAGTAACTCTGTGCCAACTTCTATGTGGCTCAGCTAACAATTCAGAGATTATTATCTTTTTGGTTCTTTGTTTTAATTTAGTCCCTAGCTCTCAAACTCCCTCAGAAGAACCCCTTCCCTACATCATTGGTACCCACATGAACTACAACAACTGTGTTCTTCCCTCCCACTTCAAATTCCACTGAAGGTCAGATGAGTTGTCTCCAACCTGGGTACCAGCGGACAACACAACCTTCAGGGCTCTCAATCCTGGCAACAGACCGAATTTGAAGGCATTAATCTAATACGTGTGACTGCATCCTGAAACACAATAACTCAGTAATTTTCCCCCTCCCTGAATCTCAGATCTCAGGTCATTAACTTTGAGTCTGAGCTCCTCGCACGACCAACACTTGCTGCAGATTTGGTCACCAGGAGCCACAAAGGGTTCCACCTGGTCTCATGTCATGCAGCTAAAAAAACATAATGTGGGACCAGGTGGGCCACATTCATCCTGCATCCCTTTTTTATTTAATTTGTTGTAATTTGGCCTCTTTTAATTATATAAAACTAATACTATATAAAAAACCTTACCTGCTCTCACCTCCTTGCCAAATCCTCTCAAGCTTAAGGATCAAATATTAGACATCTCCAATGGCCCACTCACACAGTAGTCAATACAAAATGGACTCCCCCCTTTTCTTGCTGAAGCCTCTTGAGTCGAAACCTCATTTCCCCACTCTAACGCTAGCCCACTCCAACAGAGGCCACTCCCACAGTGGGTGTTCTGCTTAAACGTCACTTCTCTTTGTGGTTCAAGTGAACCTCATATGTAATGAGACTTACTGTTTTTCATGGTTCCTGCTCTTGCACAAGGCCTCGTCCTGGCGGTGGATGCCAGAGCCACCAAGCAGTTGTCATTAAGGCATGTTGCCTTGTTTCTCTTGGGTACTGGGGTGATCGTGGTCTTCTTAAAGCAGGAGCGGACCACAGCCTGAAGCAGGGAGAGGTTAAAAATAAACCCTGGCAGTAGGTTTTGGTGGTGGTGGACCAACTTATGCAGTTCCTGAACTCAACTTACACCAGAGTTGCTCCATATTTGTTTTAAAAAAGCCAGCTACTGGCTGCTTGTAACACAGACAAGAAGAGTGTAATTTCTGGATATCACTGTGTTTTCAGTGGCTCTTGCACTATTACAGCAAGTGTCAGTGTGTGCTTTGTGGTCTCCTGCGTCATTACAGTGTATCCCTTCATTGTCCATGGTCCCCTCCACTGGTACAGTACATCACTACACGATCGGTGGTCTCCTGTGCCAGCAAGGCCCAACTTGAGCTTGTTGAACTGCAGCTCAAATTTTGCTTGGGTAATTTAGTTTCATTTGAGCCTCCAGGACTTAACATCAGATTCTCCCCGTTCAGAGAACTGCGGATGCTGGAATCTGGAGCAAACAAAAAACAAACTGCCGGAGGAACCCTATGGGTCAGGTGGCATCGAGGAGGCAGAGAGATTTGTGCTGAGACCCTGCATCAGGACTGAGGGAGGAGAGGGAAGATTGTCAGTATGAAGGGGTGAGGCAAGCGCTGGCAGGTGACGGGCAGATCTAGGTGAGGAGGGGGATGATGTGTGGATGGAGCCGAGTCGGGAAGCGGAGGACAGAGGCTGGGAGGTGATATTGAGACAAGAAGGGGCTGCAGAGGCTGGCAAGTCAGGTGGTGAGTGGAACCAATAATGGAGAAGTGCTGGGCAGATAGAATCTGTGGGAGAGGAGGCAAGAAACTCAGTGGATTATCTGTGGTGATGGGCAGGTGAAAAAGGGGAAAAAACTGGGTAATAGGGATCTGGGGTGGAGAGAGGTTTCCGAAACAAGGTGGAAAGAGGTGAGAGAATATGGATGGCTCAGAAGTAAAGAGAAAGTAAGGCGGGGAGGGTGTTACCTGTAAGTGGAAAACTCAATATTCATACCATCGAGTTGTAGATTGTGAGATCGTGAGATATGAAGCTTTTCTCAATTGCATTTGGCCTCACTGGCCTGCATTGGAGAAGGTAGGTCAGTGTGGGGAAGGGTAGGGAATTTGTGACAGTAAGTACCAGGAGCTCGACATAGCCATTACAGACAGAGCACAGGTACTCAGGTACTCACAGAGACAGTCACCCAGTCTCTACTTGGTCTCCAGGTAACTTGTTCTTTTTCTGTCTGTATCAGGACAGACTGCTTGTGATTGTCGTTCCTCTCCATCCCTTTCTTACCTTCATTTGTATATTCCAGCCTGCTCAGCACATAGTGCAGACGATACAACCTGACCCCGACTTCACAATATTAGCAACACATTACACTCAAAAAAAAAGGCTCCACTGTTCACTTAATGACTACATCATTTAGCCCTATTACAGATATTTCCTGTCCTCCTCCATCTTCTCTGTCTAAAGCAACTTGCCTTCTCCCTTTCTCAGTTCTGATGGAGGGTTCTTGATCAGAAACATTAGTTCACTTCTTTTCCCTTAGGTGCGACCCGACTGGCTAAAGTCTTCCACCATTAGTTTCAGATTGAAGGTCTGTAGTTTAATTCGTTTCCCTCTGTGTACCCTTTTAAATGAAGTAGCGCAATCAAGCACCCCTAAGAATGCCATCTTTGATAAATAAAATCCAATTAGATCTGGTTTATACTAACATCCCTGGTACATACAGAGCTTCTCCCTGTCCTCACCTTGGATTTTCTGACCACTTATCTGTTAAACCACTCCAAAGGCAAATAAAGACTGGCCAGAAGGAGCAACCTCAGCATTGTGGGCCTGTTTTGGAAATAATGGACTGGAACATGTTCAGGGAAGTGGCTACCTACGAACATCATGTTAACACTGATGAAAATGCGAGATCTGTGACTGGCCACACAGAGAAGTGC
Organism: Mobula birostris; assembly: GCF_030028105.1. Taxonomy (NCBI): domain Eukaryota; kingdom Metazoa; phylum Chordata; class Chondrichthyes; order Myliobatiformes; family Myliobatidae; genus Mobula; species Mobula birostris. Next base: position 10,903,005 of record NC_092387.1, on the reverse strand, counting down.
ATTGGGGACATCATGATTATTAAACGCACCATTACTAATTACGTGAGGGCAGATCAGAAGACATGGCTGACAGCAGAGGTCCAGGGACAGCTGAGAGATTGGGATGCTACCTTTCACTCAGGGGAAATGATAACTCTCACGTCAGCAGGAGCTGCGTTTTCCCACGCCATCAGGAAGGCAAAACGGGATCATTCACAGAGAATATACAGTCATTTCTGTGACACCAGGTACACGAGGCGCATATCACAGGTCATTCAGACAATAATGGACTATAAGTCCATCTTATGCATAAATGACTGTGACGTTATACATATGTATGGTTGAAGGACAATAAACTGAGCTTAGAGGAAATAAAATCCTTTCTGTGAGTTTAGGAGAATGAGAGTTCATCTTATTGAAACGTACCGAATATTGAAAGGCTGAGACAAGGTGGGCATGCAGAGAATGTTTCATATAGTGGGAAGTCTAGGACCAGAGGGTTCAGCCTCAGAATAGGAGGACATTCCTCTAGGACAGAGATGAGGAGCAATCTTACTTAGGCAGAGGGTGGTGAATTTGTTGAATTCATTGTCACAAATGACTGTAGAGGGTAAATTATTGGGTAAATTTAAAGAAGTTAATCGATGAGTGTGTCAAAGATTATGATGAGAAGGCAGAAGAAAGGGGGTTGAGAGGGAAAATAAATCAGCCATGATCGAATGAGCTAAATGGCCTCGTTCTACTCCTATGTCTTATGGTCTTACGGTAGGTAACCTTGCCTGTTAGTTCGGTCGTGCTGTAGCTTGGTTGGCTGAGAGAAGCAGGAATGAATAACTTGGAGTCTTCATTGGATTACTGGGTGTGCTTCTGCTTGCTCAGTATGGTACCCAGAGCAACTGAAACACATACAGTACTCTGATGAAGGTTTATCAAGTGGGAACATCATGCCTTTGGGTGTGGGAGGTCATTCTAGAATACTAGCCAGTGGTTTGATGAAAATAGTCTGTTAACCAGGACACTTGCTTACCTTGTCGGTGGACAATGAGTATGAAGGTGGTCACTGAATTTCCCTGAGGAATAGGGAGCAGTGGTGGACCAAATTATAGAACTTCGGCACTCACCTTCCACCAGGGCTGCTTCTAAAATTTTAATTTAGCTATCTGTTGGCAACTTGTAACAGTTGGCCACTGGTGTAATTTTCAGATGTAACTGTAGTGTCGTTGGTATGGAGGATACCCAGACCCTCTATAGACCCTGTTTGTGGCTGGCATCCATTGGTACTTTAAGACCTCAGTCGTTGCCATCCTTTGGTCCTTTCACAAAGGTTCAGGACATCCCTGTGAATCACAGGTATCATTTTGCATATTTAATAAAGCAATTTTCCTGGATTTACAATTAATCTCCAAAAGAACATCTTCACATGCACAAAAGACTTTTCGTTAAAGGAATATTTCACTCAATTTGCATAACATTTATTGCACCCAAGACTCTGAAACAGTTCGAGATATAGTAGAGTGACCATATGATTAATTCTTACTGATAATGTACTGCGTGAGACAGGAATAGACATTAAAACCTGTTCAACTAACTACAAATGCTACCCTTGATGGAGTTGGTCCCATTTGTTTTATTTCTTCATATCTTCAAACCCATCATTATTGTTCTAACCAGCCCTCTACGTTGTCAATATTTGTGTTACCTGTTTCACATTTTGATGGAGTAAGAGATTAGATTGGAACAGTATGTTTCATTTCAGCATTTATTGAAGTCAACAAGGAAGACACTGAACACAAGAGATTCTGCAGATGCTGGAATCCGTAGTAACACACACAAAATGAATGAGGAACTCAGTGGGTCAGGCGGCATCTATGGAGAGGAATAAAGAGTCCATGGACTTTTGGTTCCATCAGGACCATTAGAAAGGGTCAATAGTCATGTTGCACTTTTTAAATCGTTTGTGTGGGGAGAGGGGGATTTTGGAGGCAATGTTCTTGTTGCGTCTCCTGTCGGGGGAGGTATTTGAGGGGGGTGTCGATGATAGTGTTGCTGCTCTTTTTTGTGTGGGAGGGGATGGGTTTGCTGTTTCCCTCTGAACTGACTTCCATGGGTTTTTTTTTGTTTTGTGGCTATCTGGAGAAGATGAATCTCAGAGTTATATACTGCATGCATACTTTGATAATAAATTAATCTTTGAACCTTTGAAGGTGCTGAAGAAAAGTTATGGTTGCGGGCATGTGTAGAGGTGTGAAGTGGTCAGTACATTCGCATAAGGTAATAGCCACATGCTCAGTTAGCATCTTCAATCATATAGAAAGTCTTGCACCATTAACTCAGTAAGCGCAAAGTACATTAACATTGAAAATGGTGATTTTTTTTGGCTGCTTCCCACTGCGTTCTGATGCCCAGGAATCTGCAATCACTGTAAAATGTACACAGTAATACCAAAACACTTAGTTTTTCTGCGTGTAGGATACATCAACAAAAATTGTGGTTGAAAAGTAATGTATTGACCTGTTTCCAAGGAAACATGAGTTTGAGGAAAGGCTTCTGTGAGCATCAAGCAGTGTTTTGTGTATACTGCAGTTAGTTGTATTTATATATTGCACCATTATGAATATTAAGGTCTAAATACAGAATCATTTATCAGTGTGAAGCAGAAGGTGTTAAACACAACTCGTCACCAGGCATATATTCTGAAATATTTGCAGAGTTATTCATCAGAATTCCTCTCCTCCTTTGATGAGTTGCCACAATCCAATTTGCTATCCAATTAAGATACTCTAATAAGCACATTTGCCCTTATATAAATTAGAGGACTGAGGATAAGAAGAGATATTCTTTTCAATTAAGCCCCAAAACTAATATCTCAAAAACTTAAAAGTAATGATGAAATTCAGCGATTGACTGATATTCTGCCTTGGGAATTATTATATTTTAAGACCTTCCAGATTCTCCCACCTAAGTAAGGCTTAGTAAGGTACTTGACAAAGTCCTACGTGATAGGCTGGTCCGGAAGGTTAAGGCACATGGAGTCCAAGACAAACTGGCTGATTGGATCCAAAATTGGCTTGGTGATAGGAGGGAGAGGGTGGTGGTGGAAAGGTGATTGGAAGTCTATGACCTGTGGTGTAATTCAGCCATTGGTGATGGGATCCTTGTTTGTAATCTATATTCATGATCTGAATATGAATGTAAAAGGAATGATTAGTAACAGAGCCTGCCTCTCCCTGCCAACTATTAAAGTAGCTTGTTTCAAATTCTATAGTTGTCTGAACTTTCTCATCTGCCACCGTGCTGCTTAGGGTCCCAACCTCCCAAAAGTTGAAACCCTTCCATTACCAAATTGTCCCTCCAGGATATTAGTTCCCTTCGAGTTCAGGTGTAACCCATCTCTCTTGTACAGGTGACTCCTGCTCCAGGAGAGATCCCAATGGTCGAAGATTATGAGGTCTTGATTTTCAAACTTAACTCCCTCTGCAGGTTATTCACTCTGCAAGATCACGTCCTTTTTTCTACCTATAAGTTATTACCAATATGTACAACAACTACTGGCTGCTCACCTCCCACACCTGTCCCACCTCACCTCCCCCAACCACCACCCCTGAGAATATTCTAAAACTTCTCAGAGATAATCTTGACCCTGGACATCTAAGGAGCAATGTTCAATCTTGGAGTTTTGTTTGTAATCACAGAATCCCCCATCTGCACCCCAAGCTATTGTGCTTAGTCCCTGGCTCTACTCACTTTACAGTTATGACTGTGTGGCTAAGCACAGCTCCAATGTCATCTTTGTTTGCTGATGACACCAGTGTCGGAGGCCGAATGAAAGGTGGTGACAAATGAGCGTACGGGAGGGAGATTGAAAATCTGGCTAAGTGCTGCCATAACAACAATCTCTTACCTATGGACTCACTTTCAATGACTCTTCATCTCATGTTCTTGGTACTTATTGCTATTTATTTATCAATATTATTTCTTTCTTTTCAGTCGTTGAACACCCAAGTTAGTGTGGTCTTTCAGTGATTCTATTATGGACTTATTGAGCATGTCTGCAAGAATATGAATCTCAGGGTTGTATATGGTGACATATATGTACTTTGATAAGAAATTTACTTTGCACATTGAACTTTGAGTCCCCTTCCATTAGAACCCTCCTGGTTTCTGCCGTGCCCTGCCTTGCTCTGCTACAGAACTGGACATCGCTGTTGCTCTCCTCTGAAAGGTCATGCGTACACCCAACCCCACCCCCCAGCAGAATCCAAACCAAAATACTTGTTCATGAGGAGAATGGCCACTGGGACACCTTGTGCTTTATGCCCACTCCCTCTACTTTTCCTGGTGATCCCCACTTAACCTGTTGCCTGCATCTGCTGTGTGACCTATGTTGGAAGGCCATGGATGCACCAGAGCGAGTCCAGCCACCCGATGCAGTCAGTCAGGAGCTGCACCCGGACACAGAATCAGAATCAGGTTTATTATCACTCACATACACTCGATGGTCCCTTTATCAGGTACACCTGTACACCTGCTTGTTAATACAAATATCTAATCAGCCAATCACGTGGCAGCAACTCATTGCATAAAAGCACGCAGACGTGGTCAAGAAGTTCAGTTATTGTTCAGACCAAGCATCTGAATGAAGAAGAAATGTGATCTAAGTGACTTTGGAAGAGGAATGATTGTTGGTGCCAGATAGGGTGGTTTGAGCATCACAGAAACTGCTGATCTCCTGGGAATTTCATGCACAGCAGTCTCTAGAGTTTACAGAGAATAAAAAAATCCAGTGAACGGCAGTTCTGTGGGTGAAAATGCCTTGTTAATGAGAAAGATCAGAGGAGAATGGCCAGACTGATTCAAGCTGATAGGAAGGCGACGGTAACTCAAATAACCATGCACTATAACAGAGGTGTGCCACAGAGCATCTCTGAATGCACAAAACATCAAACCCTGAAGTGGATGGGCTACAGCAGCAGAAGCACATGTAGGAGGTACCTAATAAAGTGGCCACTGAGTTTATGCCATGTTTTTTTCAGCAGTAGTATAATGCAATGCATAAATATACTATGAATTAAAATTATGTGTGTGTGTATATATATATATATATATAGGAGCAATTAACAGTGAGGCAGTGCCCATGGATTCATTGCCTGTTCAGAAATTTGACGGTGGAGGGGAAGAAGCTGTTCCTAAAATTTTGAGTGTGTATCTTCAGCCCGTTGTACCTCCTCTCCAATGGCAGTAATGAGAAAAAGCAGGTTGTAGGTGGGGGAGTTCTCAATGATGGATGCCACTTTTGGATATACCCTTGATGGAGGGCAGGCTAGTGCCATTCACGTAGTCTCCAGCAACACAAGTTTCCTTGATCCCCCACATCCTGGGAGAAGAGCAAACAACTCCTTTAACTGGCATCACTCACTACAAAATACAGAGGAACATAAAAGATTGTAACCTTATCTTACCTTCCAACTGCTTAGCCTCCTCACTGAAGCATCTTGACATAAAGCCTCAACACTTACACGTCCAATACAATGCCTCGGCCTCCATAATATTCACTCTCAAAACAGCCACTCCAGAATGACTTGCAAGGTGGTGGTGATATTGACAGCGACAGAAGTTGTCTCCGACTACAGTAGGATGCAGATCAGATAGAGAGCTTGATGGAGCATCGTGAAATAGAATGTTCCCTGACGTGTCTGAGTTAGGAATTTTCGAAAGCCAAATGAAAGAAGCATTAATACAGTAAATGGTCGGTTTCTGAAGAACATTGATGGTGAGAGGGTCCTCTCTCTCAATGTCAGCAAAACCAAGGAGCTGATTATTGACAACAGAAAGAGGAAACCAGTGATCCATGATCCGGGGATGAGAGGTGGAGAGGGTTAGCAACTTTAACTTCCTCGGCATTATCATTTCAGTGTCAGTGTGAGAGGAGGTTGTGGAATCAGATTTCTATGTTGAAGACATATGTAGACAAGTACTTAAACAGGCAAGTCATGGAAGGATATTGATTTGGACCTACTGCAAGTAAATCCACTTTGTGTGAATAGGATAGAAAGTTGGTATGGACACAGTGGGCTGAAGGGACTGTTCGAGCAGCGCCAGAAATCACCAATTGGTGTTCAATTCCCGCTGCTGTCTGTAAGGAGTTTGAACATTCTCCCCATGACAGTGTGGGTGGTCCAGTTTCCTTCCACATTCCCAGGACCTACAGATAGTGTTAGTGAATTCTGGGCATGCTGTGTTGGCAGCAGAATCACAGCGACATTTACAGACCTGGTACAATCCTTGAGTTGTGCTGCCTGTTGACGCAAACAATACATTTCACTAGATGTTTCCATGTTTCGATGTTCATGTGACAAATGAAGTTAATCTTTGTCTTTATCTTTTTCAGTGCTGCACAACTTCATGACTGTGTAGCTCTAAACCAGACACTCTGGCTTCTGAAAGAAGTTCTAAAGAGTCTTGTGTTTTTGTCACTTGCTAGTTTTCTGATTCTTGGATAGGGAACACAAGATGCATCTGTAAATTAATTACAAAAGTTTACACATTATTGAAACTCTGCTGTGTGCCATAGGAGCTTCCTTCCATCTTCAAAACGTGATGATGGATCGTCGCCTACGCCTGCAAAGTAATGTTTCAAGAAGGGTAACTCACATCTCTCTGACCCAGGTGAGTTTTTTAAGGAGATCATAGTTGTTCAGGGAATATTTATAGCTGTTGCCTAAATGGACTTCCTGAAGGCATGAAGTTTCACACAGGAGATTATTAGCATAAATTAGAGTGTGGGCAACCATGTGAGGTGGGTTGGGAGCCAGAACAGAGAAGGGATCATTCTCTGATTGGTGGAATGCCGAGACCCAGTTCCTCAGGGATCTATCCTGGGAGCGGAGATTTTTGTCAAATTACTGGCAACGCAGAAGCACAAGGGATTCAGAGTCGGTAGTATCTCAGCGATATAATTAGCTAAAGGATGGGAAGTGGAGAGTCATGATGACTAAATGTGTTCTTGACTAGTGAAGTGTGCAGTCAAGTCTCTTGTGCCAATATTAAGACCATTCATTTTCTTGTTCTTCAGTCTCATCTTTTTTCATTATTTCCCACTGCAACAGGAAGGGACTATTCATTCCAGCAAGCCTTTGCTAGCTCTCAGTGAGAATGGATCTTTGCTAGATCCCATCAATATCATTCCACCAGTTAGCAATGACATAGGTATTAGGAGTGCTGGTAGCCCTCAATTTACAAAGATGTTGGGAAATTTTTGCAAATTGTAGCAATGTTAGCACGCACTTCAATGTAAAAACTCAGTATCCCAGGGCTCGGGTTCAGATTTATTTTTCATGTATACATCAAAGCTTATGAATGTGTCTTTTGTGTTAACAACCAACAAAGCCAAGGATGTGCTGGGGGAACCTGCACATTCTGGTGCCAACATGGCATGCCTGCAATATTCAGCAGAACCACACCAGCAGAAACAACATCAACTACAGGAAAGCAAGCCCCTTTCCTACACTCATAAAAATTGCTGGTGCAAACACGAGGAAATCTGCAGATGCTTCCTACATTTCTGCTCACACGTAGAGACAGGACTTCAGTCCCAGAACAGGACACCTCGCGACCTCCAGACTGAGCTGGACATTCAGACATTGGGCCACCAACCTCCAGTCTCTGGTTCACATTTTCAGACTCACGGACAACCTCTGTACAAGCCGAGCAGGGCCTTCAACCTTCGGACCTCTACCTCCAGACTTGCTGAGATTTAGATTTCAACCTTCAGGCCTCTACCTCCAGACTTACTGATCTCTGGATCTCAACCCTTGGCTTTGCCCTCTAGATTTTGCCAACATCTGAGTATCAACCCCAGGTTAAGTCCTTCAGGCCTTGACTTGTGGACTTGCACGGACCTCCAATCCCGGTGACCTGGAGGGGTCATCGGCCCTTCGTGCCTCCTGCGCATACAGACTTCCAGCTGGGTATCTATGGTCTCCTCAGTGCCTGCCAACCCAACCTCCAGGGTCGGTGAGCATCGACCGTGGAGTGCTCTGACCTGGACTCCAAACTCTGGCTCCAGCTCCTGACCTCTAACTCTCCCTCATCCATGTCCTTAAGTCTTAACCTGATGCCTAACTTCCCACACTGCCATCAAAAACATTGCAACAAACATAAAAATCAAGGAAGTCTGAGCCACAACATCAACAGACATCACAGCTATCCTGACCTCAAACAACAGTTCCTGCTCCTGACTATTACTGTCTCTGACCTGTAACTCTCCATCGTTCCTGTCCCTAAACTCTAACCTGATCCCTAACTCACCATGCTGTCGCCAAAACCATCGCTATGAACCTAAAAATCACTAAAAACTTAAGAATCATAGTCGAGACAAACCTAACCACACTAAAATACAAGGATCTGAAGTAATGATGTATCAAGTTCAAGTTCACTGTCTTTCAATGCATACGCACATGATTATACTTTACACTTTATTGTTACCAAACAATTGGCATTAGAACGTACAATCATCACAGCGATATTTGATTCTGCACTTCCCGCTCCCTGGATTACAAATATTAAATATTAAAAAGATTAAAAATAGTAAAAATTAGTAAATATTAAAAATTTAAATTATAAATCATAAATAGAAACTAGAAAAATGGGAAGTAAGGTAGTGCAAAAAAACCAAGAGGCAGGTCCGGATATTTGGAGGGTACGGCCCAGATCCGTGTCAGGATCCGTTCAGCACTCTTATCACGGTTGGAAAGAAGCTGTTCCCAAATCTGGCCATACGGGTCTTCAAGCTCCTGAACCTTCTCCCGGAGGGAAGAGGGACGAAAAGTGTGTTGGCTGGGTGGGTCGTGTCCTTGATTATCCTGGCAGCATTGCTCCGACAGCATGCAGTGTAAAGTGAGTCCACGGACGGAAGATTGGTTTGTGTGATGTGCTGTGCTGTGTTCACGATCTTCTGCAGCTTCTTTTGGTCTTGGACAGGACAACTTCCATACCGGGTTGTGATGCACCCTGGAAGAATGCTTTCTATGGTGCATCTATAAAAATTAGTGAGGGTTTTAGGGGACAAGCCAAATTTCTTTAGTTTTCCCTGGAAGTAAAGGCGCTGGTGGGCCTTCTTGGCAGTGAACTCTGTTTGGCTGGACCAAGTTAGGTCATTTGTGATATTGACCCCGAGGAACTTAAAGCTTTTGACCTGTTCCACTTGTGCACCACCGATGTAAATTGGGTCGTGCAGTTCGCTACTCCTTCTGAAGTCAACAACTAATTCCTTCGTCTTGCTGACATTGAGGGATAGGTTATTGTCTTCGCACCATGCCACCAGGTTCTTAATTTCCTCTCTGTACTCAAACTCATCATTACCCAAGATGCGGCCTACAATTGCTGTGTCAACAGCAAATTTATATATTGAGTTTGATGGAAATTTGGCTACACAATCATGGGTGTACAGTGAGTACAGCAGGGGGCTGAGTACACAGCCTTGTGGGGCACCGGTGCTCAGAGTGATTGTAGAGGAGAGCTTGTCCCCTATTTTTATAGCCTGGGTCCTGTCTGTGAGGAAGTTGAAGATCCAGCTGCAGATCTGAGTGCTAAGGTCCAGGTTCCGGAGCTTAGGAATCAGTTTATTTGGAATGATGGTATTAAAGGCAGAGCTGTAGTCAATGAAAAGGAACCTTACGTTTGCGTCTTTATTCTTCAGGTGTTCTAAGGAGGGATGTAGGACCAGAGAGATGGCATCTGCTGTTGACCTGTTGCCTCGGTAGGCGAATTACAAAGGAATTAGTACCAAAGGAAACAACGTTCCTCGAGAGCAAGGTGCACAACACAGCTCATTTAACTCACACTCAACATATTCGAGAAGATCGACATTTAGCATAAGGTGCATTCACACACCAGCTAAAGAGTAAACAGTATAAGGGTGCTGGTGCATCATACATGGTAAGACCTGGGTGGAAGCAAGGAGTTCAGCAGTCTCACGGCTTGGGGGGAGAAGCCGTTTCACATCCTAACAGCCCCATTCCTAATGTTACGGAACATCATGCCTGATGGTAGGTGGCAAAAGAGACTGTGCGACAGATGGAAGGGATCACTGACGATGCCAAGGGCCCTACATACACAGAACTCCTGATAAATATCCCTGATGTTAGATGGAATGAAGTTTGCTTGGTGGGCTTGGGAAGGTTTCCTGACACAATATGTAGATAAACCATCTAGAGGAGAGGCTATACTTGATCTGGTATTGGGAAATGAACCTGGTCAGGTGTCAGATCTCTTGATAGGAGAGCATGTTAGTTGTAGTGACTACAACTCTATCTCCTTCACCATAGCACTGGACAGGGATAGGAGACAATTTGGGAAAACATTTAATTGGGGTGGGGGGATATATGATGCTATTAGGCAGGAACTTGGGAGCATAAATTCAGAGCAGATGTTCTCAGGGAAATGCACTGCAGAAGTGTGGTAGATGTTCAGGGAACATTTGCATGGAGTTCTGCATAGGTATGTTCCATTGAAGCAGGGAAAGGATGGTAGGTTTAAAGAACCATGGTTTACAAAGTATGTAGAAAATCTAGTTAAGAAGAAAAGGAAAGCTTACGAAAGGTTCAAGAAACTAGGTACTGTTAGAGATCTAGAAAATTACAAGGTTTCTAGGAAGGAGCTTAAGAATGGAATGAGGAGAGCCAGAAGGGCCATGAGAAGGTCTTGGTGAGCAGGATTAAGGAAAACCCCAAGGCTTTCTACAGTTATGTGAAGAGCAAGAGGATGGGCCGTGTGAGAATAGGACCAATCAGGTGCGATAGTGAAAGTGTGTGCATGGAGTCGGGAGAGGTAGCGAAGGTACTTAATGAATTCTGTCCTTCAGTATTCACCAATGGAAAAAGACCTTGGCAATTGTGGGATGACTTGCAGTGGACTGAAATGCTTGAGCATATAGGCATTAAGAAAGAGGATGTGCTGGAGCTTTTGAAAAGCATTAAGTTAGATAAGTCACCTGAACCAGATGAGATATACCCCAGGCTACTGTGGGAAGAGAGGAAGGAGATTACTGAGCCTCTTGCAATGGCCATTGCTTCATCAATAGGGATGGGAGAAGTACAAGAGGATTGGAGGGGTGCAAATGTTGTTTCCTTGTTCAAGAAAGGGAGTAGAGATAACCCAGGAAATTATAAACCAGTGAGTCTGACTTCAGTGGTGGGCAAGCTGTTAGACAAGATAGAAACATAGAAACATGGAAAACCTACAGCACAATATAGGACCTTCAGCCCACAAAGCTGTGTCAAACATGTCCTTACCTTAAAGCTACCTAGGCTAGTGCATAGCCGTCTATTTTTCTAAGCTCCATGTACTTATCCAGGAGTCTCTTAAAAGACCCTATCATTTCTGCCTCTACCACTGCCACCAGCAGCCTCTTCCATGCACTCACCACTCTCTGTGTAAAAAACTTACCCGTGACATCTCCTCTTTACCTCCTTCCAAGCACCTTAAAACTAGAATTGTGCACAGTACTCCAAGTGGGGTCTGAACAGGGTCCTATATAGCTGCAACATTACTTCTCGGCTCTTAAACTCAATCCCACGATTGATGAAGGCCAATGCACTGTATGCCTTCTTAACCACAGAGTCAACCTGCACAGCAGCTTTGAGCGTCCTATGGACTCAGAACCCCAAGATCCCTTTGATCCTCCACACTGCCAAGAGTCTTACCATTAATACTATATTCTGCCATCATATTTGACCTACCAAAATGAACCACCTCACACTTATCTGGGTTGAACTCCATCTGCCACTTCTCAGCCCTGTTTTGCATCCTATCAATGTCCCGCTGTAACCTTTGATAGTCCTCCACACTATCCACAGCACCCCCAACCTTTGTGTCATCAGCAAATTTACTAACCCATCCTTCCACTTCCTTATTCAAGTAATTTATAAAAATTACAAAGAGTAGGGGTCCCAGAACAGATCCTGAGAGGCAGGGTTTATGAGCATTTGGAGAGACATAATCTGATTGGGGATAGTCAGCATGACTTTGCCAAGGGCAGGTCATGCCTTACAAGCCTGTTTGAATTCCTTGAGGATGTAACAAAACACATTGATGAAGGTAGAGCAATGGATGCAGTGTATATGGATTTCAGTAAGGCATTTGCTAAGGTTCCCCATGCAAGGCTCCTTCAGAAAATATGGAGGCATGGGATCCAAGGAGACCTTGCTTTGTGGATCCAGAATTGGCTTGCCCACAGAAGGCAAAGGGTGGTTGTAGATGGTTCCTATTCTGCATGGAGGATATTAACCGGTGGAGTTCCATAGGGATCTGTTCTGGGACCCCTCCTCTTTGTGATTTTTATAAATGACCTGGATGAAGAAGTAGAAGGGTGGGTTAGTAAGTTTGCTGATGGCACAAAAGTTGAAGGTGTTATGGATAGTCTGGAGGATTGTCAGAGGTTACAGCGCAGAACTGGGCTGGGAAGTGGCAGATGGACTTCAAACCAGACAAGTGTGAAGTGGTTCATTTTGGTAGGTTCAATTTGAAGACAGTATATAGTATAAATGGTCAGATTCTTGGCAGTGTGGAGGATCTGAGAGATCTTGGGGTCCATGTTGATAGGACACTCAAAGCTGCTGCACAGATTGACAGTGTTGTTAAGAAGGCGTATGGTATGTCGGCATTCATCAACTGTGGAATTGAATTCAAGAGCCGTGAGATAATGTTACAGCTATATAAGACCTTGGTCAGACCCCACTTGGAGTACTGTGTTCAGTTCTGGTCACCTCACTACAGGAGGGATGTGGATAGTATAGAGAGAAGGAGGATGAGAGGTGGCCTGATAGAGGTGTATAAGATGATGAGGGGCATTGATCGTGTGGATAGCCGGAGGTTTTTTCCCAGGGCTGAAATGGCTAACACAAGGAAACACAGTTTTAAGGTGCTTGGAAATAGTTACCGAGGGGGTGTCAGAGGTAACTTTCTCGCAAGAGAGTGGTGTGTGCGTGGAATGCACTGCCAGCGGCAGTGGTGGAAGTGGATACGATTGGGTCTTTTAAGAGCCTCTTCGCTCGGTACATGAGCTTAGAAAAATAGAGGGCTACGTGCTAGGGAAATTCTAGGCAGTCTCCAGAGTAGGTTACATGGTCGACACAACCAAAGGGCCTGTAATGTGCTGTAGATTTCTATGTTCTATGTTCTATGTTCTGATGATTCTCTCAACATTCCTTGCAATCGTTTGTAGAGTCTTGCAGTCAGATACCTTGCAATATCTGTACCAGACAATGATGTGGCTAGTCAGGACATTTTCAATGGTGCTCCTGTGAAAATTGGTTAAAATAGGGATTATGGGGGAGGAGCCTTGCTCTTCTCAATCATTTTCTCAACAGCAAAGTCTTAAACAAGTATTACAAAAACAATTTAATCTGCTCACTTTGGGAACTTGCCAACTGAAACATAACCAAGGGTAAAGGAGCAAGATATTACAGATAATGGCAGGCTGAAAGAGAAAATGCCAGTGACATTCAGCAGGTCAGGCATTACCTCCAAAACAGTCCTTGACTAGAAATGTTGACTCTGTGACACTCTCCACAGATGCTGCCTGTCCTGCCAAGTTTTTTGAGAAGGCTTACTATTCTGAGGGATCTTGAGAGATTGGACAGCCTTTTGTAAGATTCCAAGATATAGGAGTATAATTAGGCAATTTGATCCAGCAAGTCTGCTCTGCCATTCCCATAACCTTCTCCCCATAACCTTTGACACACTTACTAATCAAGAACCAATCAAGTTCCACTTTAAATATACCAATGACTTGGCCTCCATAGACATCCGTGGCAATGAATTCCACAGATTCACTTCACTATGTCGAAAGAAATTCCTCTTCATCTCTGTTCTGAATTTGATGTCCTTCTATTCTAAGGCTGAGCCCTCTGGTCCTAGACTCCCCCACTATATAAAACATCCTCTCCACATCCATTCTATTTAGGCTTTTCAATATTCAATAAGTTTCAATGAGATTCCCCCCTCATTCTTCAGTGAGTACAGGCCCAGAGCCATCAAATGTTATTCATACATTAACCATTTAGCTCCCGGAATCATTCCTGTGAACTTTCTCTGGTCCCTCCCCATGCCAGCACGTCTTTTCTTAGATAAGGGAACGAAAACTGCTCACGGTGCTCAAGTGTGTTTGACCAAAGCCTAATGCCTCAGCATTACATCCTTGCTTTTATATTCTAGTCCTCTCCAAATGAATGCTAACATTGCATTTGCCTTCCTTACCAACAATTCAACCTATAAATTAAACTTTAGGGAATCCTACACAAGGACTCACAAGTCCTTTTGCACTTCTGATCTTTTTCCACCATTCACGCCATTTAGAAAATAGATTACGCTGGTATTCCTTCAACAAAGAGGACTGGGGGTTAGCTAATGTTTTTCCACAGTTTAAGAAAGGCTCTAAATACAAACCAGGAAATTATAGGCCGGCGAGTGTTAGATCAGTTATGGGAAAGTTATTGAAAGGTATCCTAAGGGACTAGGTAGATGAGTATTTGGACAGATGTGAACTGATTAAGGATCGTCAGCATGGTATGTCGTGTCTAATTAATCTTATAGAGGTTGTCAAGGAAGTTACCAGGAAAGTTGATGAAGGCAAGGCAGTGGATGTTGTCTACATGGACTTCAGCAAGGTCCCGCATGGGAGGTTTGTCAAAAAAGGTTGAGTCGCTTGGCTTTAAAGATGAGGTAGTAAATTGGATTAGACATTAGCTTTGTGGGGGAAGTCAGGGGGTGGCAGTAGATGGTTGCCTCTCTGACCGGAGGCCTGTGACTAGCGGTGCACTGCAAGGAACGGTGTTGGGTCCTTTGTTGTTTGTCATCTACATCAATGATCAGGATAATAATGTAGTTAACTGGATCAGCAAATTTGCAGATGATACCAAGACTGGGGATGTAGAAGACACTGAGGAAGATTACTTGCAGAGGGATTTGTAGCAGCTGGAAAATGGACTGAAAAATGGCAGATGGAATTTAATGCAGACAACTGTGAGGTGCTGCGCATTGGAAAGACCACCCAGAGTAGATCTTACACAGTGAACGGTAGGACACTGAGGAGTGTGGTAGGACAAAGAAATCTGGGAATACAGGTCCATAATTTGTTGAAAGTGGCATCACAGACAGATAGGGCCGGAAAGAAAGCTTTTGGCACATTGACCTTCATCAATCAATCTACTGAGTGCAGGAGATGGGATGTTATGTTGAAGTTGTATAAGATGTTGGTGAGGCCTAATTTGGAGTATTGTGTGCAGTTTTAGTCACCTACCTACAGGAAAGATGTAAATAAGGTTGAGAGGGTACAGGCAAAATTTATAACGATGTTGCTGGGTCTGGAGGACCTGAGTTATAAGGTAAGAATGACTAGGTTTGGACTTCATTCCTTAGAATTTAGAAGACTGAAGGGAGATTCGATTGAGGCATGCAAGATTATCAGGCTTTTCCACTGAAGCTGGGTGTGACTACAACCAGAAGTCATAGGTTAAGGGTGAAAGGTGAGAACATCTTCTCTTAAGTAAAACTTTAGAAGACTTATCTTGATGCGGAGAGACTGGTTTTCACAGGTAAACCTCGGAACTGGAGTAGAACTTAGAAAACCAATCTTGACACGGAGAGACTGATTTTCACAGGTAATTCTCAGTGCTGGAGCAAAACTTAGAACTCACAATCCTAAGTGGCCAGGGAACATGAACTACCACACAGGCAAAACCAACGATCTGGCAACTAGTGGTTGTAAAGCCCGGGTTCTTATGCTTCAAATCTTGATGGAAACCAGGTGTGCCGTCATCAAAGAGAATTAGGAGCAAATAGGGAATTAACGGTCGGGACCATGACATTCCCTTCTGAGTCACAGAGCCGGACTCAATGCCAGAGACCAAACTACTATAACTTTCCTCTGTTAGATCAACCCCACCCCCCCCCAACAGTATCCAAAATGATATACCTGTTGTTGAGGGGGGTTCCCACAGGATGCCACAGTGGGAGAATGATTAGCGTGAAGCTGTTACAGCTCTGGGGATTCTGAAGTTCAATGTTCAATTCCAGTGCTGTTCTGTAAGGAGTCTCTGTACGTCCTCCCTGTGGAATGTGTGGGTTTTTCTAGTGTCCTCCAGTTTCCCCCCACAGTCAAAAGGCGTACTGGATAGGTAAATTGTTCCGTGATTGGGTTAGCATTAATTGGATTTTTCAGGGGTTGCGGGGGCAGCATGGTTCGAACGGCTAGAAGGGCCTACTCCGTGCTTAATCGCAAAAATAAATTTAAAAATAACTACCCACGTGGATGTAATATTTCCTCTGAAGAGCAGAGAATTCCATTAGGCAAGATTTTACCTTGAGGCAACCATGCTGACTACAGCCTATTTTATCATGTGCCTCCAAGTACCCTGAGACCTCATCCTTAATAATCAACTCCAACATTTTCCTAACCACTGAGGTCAGACTAACTGGCCTATAGTTTCCTTTCTCTGCCTCTCTCTTGAAGAGTGGAGTGACATTTGTAATTTTCCAGATTTCCAGAACCATTTCAAAATCTAGTGATTCTTGAAAGATCATTACTAATGCCTCCACAGAACTCTGAGGTGTACACCAACCAGTCCAGGTAATTTATATACCTTCAGATCTTTCAGTTTCACAAAAACCTCCTCTCTAGCTATGACAACTTCACTCACCTCTTCTCTCTGACATTCTTGAACTTCTGGCAAAGTGTTAGTGTCTTCCACAGTGAAGACTGTTGCAAAATGCTGATTACATTTGTCTGCCGTTGCCTTGACCCCCAATACTACCTCTCCAGTATCATTTTCCAGTGATCTGATATCTACTTCCACTTCTTTTTTACTCTTTATATAGCTGAAGAAACTTTTGGTATCTTCTTTGATATTATTGGTTAGCTTACCTTTGTATTCTATCTTTTCCCTCTTTATGACTTTTCAGTTGCCTTCTGTTGGTTTTTAGAAGCTTCCCAGTCCTCTAACTTCCCACTACTTTTTATTCTATTATATGCCCTCTCTTTGACTTTTATGTTGGGTTTGACTTCTCTTGTTAGCCATGGCTGTGTCATTTTTCCTTTAGAATACTTCTTCCCATTTGGATGTATTTATCCTGTGCCTTCCAAATTGCTTCCAGAAATTCCAACCATGGCTGCATTGCCATCATCCATGCCAGTGTTCTTTTCCAATCAATTCTGACCAGCTGCTCTCTCATGCCTCTGTAATTCCCTTTACTCCACTGTAATACTGATACATCTGATCTTAGCTTCTCCTTCTCAAATTTCAGGGTGAATTCAATCATATTATGATCACTGACCCCTAAGGGTGCTTTTACCTTAAGCTCTCTAATCAATTCTGGTTCATTGCACAGCACCCAACCCAAAATAGCTGATAGTCATCCCAATTATGAGCTGCTCTAAAAAGCTATCTTGTAAGCACTCTAGAAATTCTCCCTCCTGTAATCCAGCACCAGCCTGATTTTCCCAATCTACCTGCATATTGAAGTCCCCAATGACTATTGTAACATTGCCCTTTTGGTGCACATTTTCTATCTCCTGTTATAATTTGTAGGTCACATCCTTGCTACTGTTTGGGGGTCCGTATACAACTCCCATCAGGACCTTTTTACCTTTGCAGTTTCTTAGCTTTATCCACAATGATTCAACATCTTCCGACCCCATGTCACCTCTTTCTAATGATTTGATTTAATTTTTTACTGCTACACCACCCCTTCTACCTTCCTGCCTGTCCTTTTGATACAATGTGTATCCTTGGACATTAAGTTCCTAGCTATAATCTTTCAGCCATGATTCAGTGATGCTTACAACATTATAGTGCCACCCTGAATCTGTGCCGCAAGTTCATCTACCTTATTCCATATACTTCACACATTCAAGTACAAAACCTTCAGTACTGTATTCACCCTTTCTGAATTTGTCCGAGTTTTACGTTGCCCCTTGTCCTGTTGTCAGCAATTTTGCCCTATCATCAGCCTCTCCTCACTACACATTGCCTCTGTTTGTAAACCAGTTGTCTCATCTGCAGCACTGTTACCCACCTTTCTTACGATACTTTGATGCCCATCATAGAGACATCGGTGAGGTAAGCAGCAACACCATCAGTACCACTCAGCATGGTGCCCATAAGCTGTTGGAATATTGAAGGAGCCACATTTACCCTGAAAGGCAGATGGAGGAAGGAAAACAATCTCTTATGTGTTGTAATCATGAGAACCCTCTGTGAAGTTTCCGCCACTTCTACCTGGTGGTAGACTTCAGCCAAGTCCACTTTGCAAAGTAGCAACCAACATTCAATTTTGCAAAGAGATCTGTTGGTACTGTTAATGGGTACGGGCGTGTCTCCCAAGCCACATGATGACCAGTTAAGGAGTTTGAATACAACCTCACAACCATTGGCTTTCTAGAGCTGCCCATCATGAGTAGTTAATAGCTCTGGTCTCACCAGCTTGTTGCAGTTGATCTCGTTCTTGCTCCATAATTAGTAAGGCAGCATATTGTACCAGTCTTTTGGAACAGAAGACTGGCTTTGTGCCTGGACTGAGATGGAGGCCTGCTTGCAGTTTGGTCAATGACCTAAACCTTCTTGAAACACTGCTCCAAGGCATTGTTGCAGTTGTTGTGTGATCTCACAGACTGATGGTGGTGTAGTGTCAACTGACATGATTTGAACAACTAATATCTGCATACAGACTTCATCCTGAGGGGTGCTCCAGAGATCTTGTCCATCCAGTCAATGCCAAGGACATTCAGACTTGGCTGGTCCATTAGGTAACACACACTGTTGACCTGACTACGGTTCTGCTTCACCATGTAGTGCAGCTCGCCAATCAGCTGGAGTGTTTCATCCCATGCACTGCAGGCAGAGTGATGGCTTGATTTGACTGGTGGGAACCTAAGTGCCCGCCATATGTGTTTGGGAATAATGGTGATGACTGACTCCATATTGAATTGTAGCTTGACCAGCTGACCAATTGACGTACCTTCTCCTGGGGGGGGCGCGAAGTCAACTTAAAGTGTGACCATTACACTCTTTGTAGATTTTGGTGGCTTTTGAGACCTCTTGTCCTCGTGTTTCACTGGCCTAGAAATCAGTGAGGGGTGGCAAAATTCTTCTTTGCGATCATAGTATTGGCATTTGCTGCAAATGTGTTTCTTGAATTGTCAGTTTCTTGCATAATGTCACAGATCACAGTTCCAACAAGCCGTGTTTGACTGCTTGGAGACCTGCCGAGTGATGATATCTGGGCCATTGGAAACTGCATTGACGTGGTTTATTTGACCAGGTTGGAATCGTGTTTCAGGCTGATCAAACACTGACATTCTTGAGTGACAGCATGCAAAGTCATATCAGGGTCTTGCTCCAGCCTGGCCTGGAGCCGTTTGTGAATGTCTGCATCACCAGGTGCCTGGTGTCCACAAATAAATATCAGACATTTGAACTATGATTCAGTCATGTTACCCAGCGTGAACTTTTCACGTTCGTGATTGGCAACACCAGCAAATGTGAAGAAGTCATCAGCATCGTGTTTAACGAGTTTTAGACAATCTGGTTGAGTGGTGCCACAACAACAACCTCTTACTCATTGTCAGCAACACCAAGGAGCTAATTATTCACTTCAGGAGGAGGAAACCTGACATCTGCAAGCCAGTCCTCATTGGAGGGTCATGGTGAAGAGGGTAAGCAACCATAAATTCCTCAGCATTAGCCTTTCATAGGACCTGTCCTGTGCCCAGCACATGTGCAATTACCACCGTGTCATGTTAGCAGAACTAACTAACAAGCCAAGCTTGTATATGAGCCCTGGTGAAAGGGTTACATTTGTGGGGGCTTGTCCAGGATCACATGTGTGTGAATGTTATGTAAGGATTGATTAAGCAGTTTATTTGTGTGTTTAAGCCAGTCTTTAAACTAGTGTTTGTGGAAAGTGAGGTGCTTCGCAATTAAGGTACCTTATTATGGACTCCATGGGGATAAAGGTTTGGTGCGTTTCAAAGGGGATATCCACAAGTAATGCTTGTGTTCTGAGTGGGGTGGATACTCGAATTCCCGATGAACTGCTACTTAGAGTACTGAATTCTGTAAAAGGAGGAAGTTACAGAACTTCCCTTTTGAGCTCTGTAAACTCAAAACTGATTGAGCGGTGTTTTGACCAATCAGCAGTTAAGGATGTTCTGTTAGTCCAGACCACCAGTGACATGACTGAAGTCGTGCTGCCCGATAGGATAGGGGCACCTGGAGAGGTGGGGCCATGGCCAGTCCATATCTCTAGAGAATGGGGGAATGTAGCTGAGGGTGAAGACTTTAAAGACAAGTTGTTTTCGTTTCTGTGGTGAGGGAAAGGAGTTGTCTGATATGAGAAGTCTAATAAGTCCTTCAGCTGTTGATTTAAGTTCTGAGCTGTTACTTCACTGGTTGATAGATGCAGAAGTGTACCTGCGGACAGCTAAGGTAATTGTAGGCTGAGATTGTCCTTTGGGGTCAAGCCCACACCCGATGGGGAAGAAGAATATGAGGTTTGGGCTGAGCACACATCTCAGTCATTGGATACCATAGCTGGCATGGAAGAGTGACTCCATCAAACATCAGATGAGAGGCACCCTCTACATGGTTGTACACCTACACCCAGCTGCCTAAAGTCAAGGAAGAGCTTCATGAACAGTGTTGTTCCACTACAATCAACCCCATCTGAAGCCCACATTGTCTTGTGGAAAGACCAGCTCACCAGTCTCAAACAACCCCCAACAATGGAAATTCCGCCAGATGAAAGCCTTCCCCCAGGAGCTGGGCAACTGGGCAACCTGGAATTGCCTTAACAGACAGGACTAGTGTAGCTCATTCAAAGGCGTCACTGAGCAAATGGGGATACACAACCAGCCCAACAACTTGTGAATGTGGAACTGAGCCACAAACTATGCAACATTTCCTGCAATGCCCACCGCTAGAGGAACCCTGTACTGTTGCAGATATTGTCGAATTCAACAACAAGGCGCAAAAATGTGTCCAGTTCTGGCTGGGCCATGTATAGACTGTCCATGGACATGATAAGAAGAAGTTGTTACTGGATGAATGGCAGTGCTCAGATAATATGAGAAAACAGAGACAGGTCGAGAGTTAAAAGGATCCGGCAGCTGACCTAGTGAGGTTCCTAAAAGCAGAAAACCCATTAGCCACATCAGCTACAAGCTCTGGAAGATGTTCTTGGCTCTGCTGAAAGTTCAGCAGATCTTATGATGAAGTTCAGACACACATTCCAGGAGGAAGGAGAGAAGCTGTCTGCCCACATTTTCAGATAGGAAAAGCTGCTGCATTGTTTGGGCCACAAAGGGGGCTGTCAACTGTCCAGAGAAATTGCTTGAGGGTGGAGCAAGTTATGAAAGATGCGCTGTCACATCACATGATTGCTCTACATATTCAAATGACTCACAAGATGCACACTCCTCCACATTTTACCAGGTTACTTGGAGAAATTAGAGAGGAGGAAAACATGATTGAGAAGTGGAACATTTCCAAAAGCCGAGTAGTAACTTCAGTGGTAGTCTCTGCTGCTAATATGACCCCTGATGCCAAGAGATAGAGCTTTTGAGAAATGAAGTGAAAAGCCTTCGAGCTGAGCTGACTAGATGGATGTCTGCTAATGTTTCAGCTGAACGTGACACGTCTGTTGGGAAACCCAATCCACCTGTAGCACTTACGACGCAGAGGAATGCTGCGGAAAATGGTCTCTTGACTAAAGATTCTGTTACAACTGTGGAGAAGATGGACATTTCAAAAGAGACTCTGAGGGACAGGAAAACTTTTGAAAGTAAATCAGCAGTTAATTAAACAGAGAAGAAAGGAAGCAAAACTACAGAGGGACCCAGTAAAGGAACGAGCTGGCATCTCAGAGAGAATATGTTCCAATCAGCGTATCAAGGGAAATAATAAAGTGCAAAACACTATTCCTGAAGGTTTAGTGGGACCAAGCTCTGGTGTATCCACATGGATTGAAGGTGTTTATGCTAGAGCCATACTTGACACAGGTTCTCTAGTTACTTTATAGATCTTTTTACAATCAGTATTGGGCATATTTGCCATTGACGCCACTCAGTGCCCTTGAGATTTGGGGCCTTAGTACTGATGAGTACCTGTATGATGTGACTTGTTATTGAATATGGGCATTTCAGAAGCAGATGTTGGAGTATTTGAGACTATTGACACACCAGTGTTGGTCTGCCCAGATCTGGTGAAGCTTCCATTCTTGTGGGAATCAATACTCCCATTGTGAGAAGGCTCATGGGAGCACGCAAGGAGAGAAATGGAGTGAATTTTTTGAAGACCTCTCCATTCACCTGGTGTTCAGAGCAGGTACAAGTTCCTCCTAAGCAGAATGATGAGCATAAACGAGGAACTGTGTGGCACACCCTGTCTAAACCAGTCATGTTACATCCTGGAGGAGTAGCTAGAGTGACAGAGGAACCCCCCCTGCTTTCCAGAAGTCTCACCGGTTAGCACCAGTGGAGGATGAAGATATTTGGCCGCAGCTGCTTAAGCTGCAGGAAGCTCAATTCAGTCAGGAGGCAGTGGGAACTGACTTGCTGGAAGGTACGAGTGTAGACAGAGAGAGGCATCCCCAAGTTAGCAGAAACAGTCACAAAGAGTGTCTGAGGCTGAAGAAGATGAAGATGAGTTAAGAAGGTCTCAGAGAATCAGAAAACTCTCAGATAGGCTGGCATATGATGCACCTGAGAAATCGGGTGTTATGTCAATTGCCATGGTGGATTGGGGGTCCTAAAATCATGAAATGCATTTGAATACTGTGTTATTAATAATGGTTTAATAAGTTCCAAAGTCATGAGGACATAACTATTTTTGGAGGTGGGGAAGGCAATGCCCTGGTTAAGATTTCTACTGCGATACTGGGAGGTATTTTAGTTTAGCAGTTTTCTGTAAAAGCAGTGTGTCCTGTTGGTGGAGTGTTTTGGCTTTGGCTAAGGATAAGGAGCCATGTTGTCCGACTTAGGAACGTTGTGTTAGCCAGTCAGGCTTGTCTTGGTATGTGTTGTAAGATGTCCACCGAATGTCGTTTGAAGGAGTGATCTCTTTGTAAGAAGTTCTTTGTGCAGATGCATAGCTCCAAGGAGGGAGTGCCAATAGTCCTGAGTTAGCCGGTTCATTCAAAATTATCTTCGAGGGAAGGTCACACTGTGGCTGGTGTCTTTCACTCAGAACGTGAGTTCAGCGTGTGAGTAAATTGATACCCCCAAAAAGGCGTCCGTTAGTCTTGCAAGAGTTAGTCTTCGCTCTCCAGGGTGCAGGCCTGGGCAAACTTGTATGGAAGACCAGCAGTTGCCCATGCTGCAGGTCTCCCCTCTCCATGACACTGATGTTGTCCAAGGGAAGGGCATTAGGACCCATACGGCTTGGCACCAGTGTCGTCGCAGAGCAATGTGTGATTAAGTGCCTTGCTCAAGGACACAACACGTTCCCTCAGCTGGAGCTCAATCTCACGACTTCAGGTAGCTAGTCCAATGCCTTAACCACTTGGCCACGTACCCCCAACTATTCCAGAAATGAGCTCTGACATTTATGTGCATATTGGACTGGTTTATCTGTAATGGGCCATTTTAGTTTCCTTTTCTTTTCCTGTGAACTGTTTAATAAAGTTGAAATATTGGTAAATATACTTCCCTTATAATTTTATGCAACACGATCTATAAATTTCTTGGTGACTGATAATTGTGTGTGGGGCAATATTTACACAGCATTCACTACAATCAATGCTCCTTAACTGGAATATCCCAACTTTCTTGCTTGGTTAGACCCAATTTATATCGACCCTAGCTGTATGTTACTTATGGAAGGTGGTGTTCTCGCCACTGAGTCACCTGGTCTTTGGCAGAGCTAGCTAATAAGTCAAGTTTGTGGACAAGCCCTGGTGAGAAGGTTACATGAAGAAAGCACATGTCACATCTCCACTTCCTTAGGAGTTTGCAAAGATTTGGTATGACATCTAAAACAAAATTCTAAAGACGTGTGGTGGAGAGTATAGTGACTGGCTGCATCACAGCCTGGTATGGAAACACCAATGCTCTTGAATAGAAGATCCAACAAAAAGTAGTGAATACAGTCCAGTCCTTTACGGGTAAAGCCCTCCCCATCATTAAGCACATCAACATGAAGCATTGTCGCAGGAAAGCAGGCTCCATCATCAGTGATCCCCACCACCCAGGCCATGCCTTCTTCTCACCATTGCCATCAGGAAGAAGGTAAAGGAGCCTCAGGACTCACACCACCAGGTTCAGGAACAGTCATTATTCTTCAACCATCAGGGTCTTGAACCAAAGGGGATAACTTCACTCAACTTCACCTGCCCTATTACTGAACTGTTCTCACAACCTGTGGACTCACTTTCAAGGACTCTTCATCTCATGTTCTCAATATTTATTGCTTATTACACCTAAGTCAGGATGCTGCTCGTTGACTATAGCTCAGCGTATAACACCATCATTCCCACAATCCTGATCAATAATCTACAGAACCTGGGCTTCCGTGCCTCCTTCTGCAATTGGATCCTCGACTTCCTAACCAGTAGACCACAATCTGTGCAGACTGGTGATAATATTTCCAACTTGCTGACGATCAACACTGGTGCACCTCAGGCGTGTGTGCTTAGACCACTTTCTATTCTCTCTATAACCATGACTGTGTGACTATGCATAGCTCAAATGGCATCTATAAATTTGCTGATGATACAACCATTGTTGGCAGAATCTCAGATGGAGGTGAGAGGGCGTGCAGAAGCTAGATATGCTATCCAGTGGAGTGATGTCACAGCAACAACCTTGCACCCAGTGTCACTAAGACCAAAGAGCTGATTGTGGACTTGAGGAAGGGTAAGGCAAAGGAACACATACCAATCCTCCTAGAGGGATCAGACGTGGAGAGAGTGAGCAGCTTCAAGTTGCTGAGTGTCAAGATCTCTGAGAATCTCACCTGGTCCCAACATATCGACGCAGCTATAACGAAGGCAAGATAGTGGCTATATTTTATTAGGAGTGTGAAGAGATTTGGCTTGTCACTTAAAACATTCAAAAACTTCTACAGATATACTGTGGAGAGCTTTCTGACAGGCTGCATGACTGTCTGGTATGAGGGGTGGGGGGGTGTCTACTCCACAGGACTGAAAGAAGCTACAGAAAGTTGTAAGATTAGTCAGCTCCATCTTGGATACTAGTCTCTGCAGTATAAAAGACATCTTCAAGGAACAGTGCCTCAGAAAGGTGGCATCCATTATTAAAGATCATCATCACCCAGGGCATGTACTTTTCTCACTGTTACCATCAGGTAGGAGGTACAGAAGCCTGAAGGCACACACTCAGTGATTCAGGAAAAACTTTTCCTCCGCCATCCGATTCCTAAATGGACATTGAACGCACGAGCTACCTCACTTATTATTAGTTTTTGCATTACTGTTAATATTTGATATACATATACAGTATATACTTAGTGTAATTGATTTACTTATTTATTTATTTCTATATATTACTATGTATTGCTGGTGTTAAGTTAACAATTTTCACAACATACGCCATTGATATTATACCTGATTCTGACTTTGATTTATTTATTATTATTATAAGAACACAATTTTTTTAATACTCAAGCTGGTGAAACCTAAGGTACAGGTATAGCCAAGCACACTTACAGTGGCACGCGAAAGTTTGGGCACCCCAGGTCAAAATTTCTCTTACTGTCAATAGGTAAGCGAGTAAAAAATGACCTGATTTCCAAAAGGCATAAAGTTAAAGATGACACATTTCCTTAATATTTTAAGCAAGATTATTTTTTAAAGGAAAAGGGCCAAAAGCAAAAGTTTGGGCACCCTGCATGGTCAATACTTAGTAATACCCCCTTTGGCAAGTATCACAGCTTGTAAACGGTTTCTGAAGCTAGCTAAGAGTCTTTCAATTCTTGTTTGGAGAATTTTCGCCCATTCTTCCTTGCAAAAGGCTTCTAGTTCTGTGAGATTCTTGGGCCGTCTTGCATGCACTGCTCTTTTGAGGTCTATCCACAGATTCTCGATGATGTTTAGGTCGGGGGACTGTGAGGGCCATGGCAAAACCTTCAGCTTGCACCTCTTTAGGTAATCCATTGTGGATTTTGAGGTGTGTTTAGGATCATTATCCTGTTGCAGAAGCCATCTTCTTTTCATCTTCAGCTTTTTTACAGACGGTGTGATGTTTGCTTTCAGAATTTGCTGGTAAGTAATTGAATTCATTCTTCCCTCTACCAGTGAAATGTTCCCCATGCCACTGGCTGCAACACAAGCCCAAAGCATGATCGATCCACCCCCATGCTTAACAGTTGGAGATGTGTTCTTTTCATGAAATTCTGCACCCTTTTTTCTCCAAACATACCTTTGCTCATTGCAGCCAAAAAGTTGTATTTTAACTTCATCAGTCCACAGGACTTGTTTCCAAAATGCATCAGGCTTGTTTAGATGTTCCTTTGTAAACTTCTGACGCTGAATTTTGTGGTGAGGACGCAAGAAAGGTTTTCTTCTGATGACGCTTCCATGAAGGTCATATTTCTGTAGGTGTCACTGCACAGTAGAACAGTGCACCACCACTCCAGAGTCTGCTAAATCTTACTGAAGGTCTTTTGCAGTCCAACAGGGGTTTTGATTTGCCTTTCTGGCAATCCTACAAGCAGTTCTCTCTGAAAGTTTTCTTGGTCTTCCAGACCTCAGCTTGACCTCCACCGTTCCTGTTAGCTGCCATTTCTCAATTACATTATGAACTGAGGAAACGGCTACCTGAAAACGCTTTGCTATCTTCTTATAGCCTTCTCCTGCTTTGTGGGCATCATTTATTTTAATTTTCAGAGTGCTAGGCAGCTGCTTAGAGGAGCCCATGGCTGCTGATCGTTGGGACAAGGTTTGAGGAGTCAAGGTATTTATAAAGCTTGGAAATTTGCATCACCTGGCCTTTCCTAAAGATGACTGTGAACAAGCCATAGCCCTAACAAGCTAATTAAGGTCTGAGACCTTGGTAAAAGTTA
The DNA here is from genome assembly GCF_030028105.1 of Mobula birostris. Classification (NCBI taxonomy): domain Eukaryota; kingdom Metazoa; phylum Chordata; class Chondrichthyes; order Myliobatiformes; family Myliobatidae; genus Mobula; species Mobula birostris. The sequence goes on along the minus strand of NC_092387.1, from coordinate 10,875,952 downwards.
TCTGAGAGCTCAAATCTCTTGGGGTGCCCAAATGTTTGCATGGTGCTCCTTTCCTTTTTTTCACTCTAAAATTGTACAAAACAAAAATAATACACTAATCTTACTTAAAACATTGAAAAGAATGTTTCATCTTTAACTTTATGATTTTTGGAGATCAGTTCATCTTCTACTCACTTAACTATTCACAGTAACAGAAATTTTATAGAACATATAGAATAGTACAGCACAGTAGAGGCCCTTTGGCCCACAATGTTGTGCCGTCCCTCAAAACCTGCCTCCCATATAACCCCCCCACCTTAAATTCCTCCATATACCTGTCTAGTAGTCTCTTAAATTTCACTAGTGTATCTGCCTCCACCACTGACTCAGGCGGTGCATTCCATGCACCAACCACTCTCTGAGTATAAAACCTTCCTCTAATATCCCCCTTGAACTTCCCACCTCTCACCTTAAAGCCATGTCCCCTTGTACTGAGCAGTGGTGCCCTGGGGAAGAGGCGCTGGCTATCCACTCTATCTATTCCTCCTAATATCTTGTATACCTCTATTATGTCTCCACTCATCCTCCTCTCCAAAGACTAAAGCCCTAGCTCCCTTAATCTCTGATATAATCCATACTTCTAAACCAGGCAGCATCCTGGTAAATCTCCTCTGCACCCTTTCCAATGCTTCCACATCCTTCCTATAGTGAGGCGATCAGAAGTGGACACAGTACTCCAAGTGTGGCCTAACCAGAGTTTTATAGACATGCATCATTACGTCGCGACTCTTAAACTCTATCCTTCGACTTATGAAAGCTAACACCCAATAAGCTTTCTTAACTACCCTATCTACCTGTGAGGCAACTTTCAGGGATCTGTGGACATGTACCCCCAGATCCCTCTGCTCCTCCACACTACCAAGTATCTTGCCATTTACTTTGTACTCTGCCTTGGAGTTTGTCCATCCAAAGTGTACCACCTCACACTTCTCTGGGTTGAACTCCATCTGCCACTTCTCAGCCCACTTCTGCATCCTATCAATGTCTCTCTGCAATCTTTGACAATCCTCTACACTATCTACAACACCACCAACCTTTGTGTCGTCTGCAAACTTGCCAACCCACCATTCTACCAGGGGTGCTCAAACTCTTGCATGCCACTGTATTTCTCAATAGTTAGGAACTTTCAGAAAATTCTATTGGTGTTTAATATTGTGGCTTTCTGAAGACTTACATAGATATTGTTGTGTAGCCCTAATTGTTTAATGCTATTGTGTAGTGCCTTTGGGATGATACCCGTTGTTGATATTACTGTCGGGTCAATGTATAACCTGTTCACTTTCCAAAGTCTTTCAATTTCCTTTTTAATTCTGCATATTTCTGGTGTTTTTCACTTATTGATTTCTATATGTCATGTGTGTTTGGAATGACTATATCTATTAAGTAAGTTGTTCTGGCTTGTTCATCCTGTAATCTGGACAGTTATTATGGATTGTCCTATCTGTAAAAACTGATCGGTCATATTGTTTGTGGTATTCTGACTCTAAAACAGAATCTTGCTTGTATTTATAGTAAGGTATGATTTCTTCTATGAGTTTGTATTTTAAAGTAAAATAGTGTAGTGGTTAGCACAATGCTTTACAATGCAAACGACTTGAGTTCATTTCCCACTGCTGCCTGTAAGGAGTTTGTACGTTCTTCCCGTGACTGCATGATTTCCTCCTGGTGCTCTGGTTTCCTCCCACAGTCCAAAGACGTACCAGTTGGTAGGTTAATTAGTCGTTGTAAATTGTCCTGTGATTAGGCTAGGGTTAAATTGGAAGATTGCTGGGCAGCGCCACTTGAAAGCCAGAAGGGCCCACTCCACACCGTATCTCAATAAATAATATATTTATGTTTTTGGTGAAAGATGTTTGCCACTTGATTGTGCCTGTGTAGGTAATCAGATTGAGTTAAATGATACAGGGTCCTGTAATGTGTTGGCTTGTTTCTGGTTTTCCATGACATTTTCTACATTTATCAGCTTGATTTTGTTGGTCTTCTTATGTATGTTTGTTAATTTTTGTGTTAATCACCTGTTTCTGTATTGCCACAAGGAACCCTTCTGTTTCTGGGAAGAGATCTCCAACTCTGAGCCAGGCGTTTGACGCTTCCTTGTCGACATCTAGTCTGCTCAGATCACGGGGATGTCTTCCATGGAGGGTCATGCTCTTCCACTGGTTAACTTTTGCTTCCATAGTGATAACTTCATTTTTCTAGGTTGTGCTCTCATTTAAGTTTAGTGGTGTGTACTTCTTACCAGAATTCCACATGCTTGTATAGAGTGCTGAATCCTGTTTTCATTGATGAAAATATATCCCTAGAAGTTTTATCTGACTGTTGTGTAGATTTTTAATGCCTTTTATGCCTCTTTCCCCTTCTGTCCTAGGTACAGTTAATCTAAGTGCATTCAAATATACATAATATTTTCTGAAATTTGTCATTTCAGCTCTTAATTTTCTAGATTAGTTTCAGACCAAGATATCATGCCAAAAGAATATATTAATATACAGTACCTATAAAAAGTATTCACCCCCCGCAGAAGTTTTCATGCTTTATTGATTGACATCATTGAATAACAATGGATTCAATTTGACTTTTTTTGACGCGATCAAGCAAAAAATACCTTTTTGTGTCAAAGTGAAAACTGGTCTCTTACAAAGTGATCTAAATTAATTTCAAATATAAAACACAAAATAATTGATTGCGATAAGTATTCACCCATTCAAGTCAGTATTTAGTAGCTGCACCTTTGGCAGCACTTGCAGACTTGAGTCTGTGTGGATAGGTTTTTATCAGCTTTGCGTATCCGGACACTGTAATTTTTCACCATTCTTCTTTAAAAATCTGCTCAAGATCTGTCAGATTGCATGGAGATCATGAGTGAGCAGTTCTTTTCAAGTTCAGCCACAAATTCTCAATTGGTTTGAGGTCTAGACTCTGTCTTGGCCACTTCAGGGCATTAACTTTGTTGTTTTTAGACCATTCCTGCGTACCTTTGGCTTAATGCTTGGGGTCATTGTCTTGTTGGAAAACAAATCTTCTCCCAAGTCGCAGTTCTCTTGCAGACTGCATCAGGTTTTCCTCCAGGATTTCCCTGTATTTTGCTGCATTCATGTTACACTTTACCTTCATAAACCTTCCAGGGCCTGAGCAGTGAAGAATCCTCACAGCATGATGCAGCCACCACCATGCTTCATGGTAGGGATAGTGTGCTTTTGATGATGTATGGTGTTTAATCTGTTGGCCAAAAAGCTCAGTTTTGGTTTCATCAGACCATAGAACCTTCTTCCAGCTGACTTAAGAATCTGCCACATGCCTTCTGACAAACTCTAGCTGAGATTTCATGTGAGGCTTTTTTTCAACAGTGGCTTTCTCTTTGCCGCTTTCCCACAAAGCTGTGACTGGTGAAACACCGGGACAACAGTTGGTGTATGTGCAGTCTCTCCCATCTCAGCCCCTGAAGCTTGTAACTCCTCCAGAGTTGTCATAGGTCTCTTGTTGGCCTCCATCACAAGTCCCCTTCTTGCACAGTCACTCAGTTTTTGAGGATGGCCAGCCCTATCCACTTCTTGATGATTGAATTAACTGTACTCCAAGGGATATTCAGTGACCTGGAAATTTTCTTGAATCCATCTCCTGACTTGTGCTTTTCAATAAACTTTTTGTGGAGTTGCTTGGAGTGTTCTTTTGTCTTCATGGTGTAGTTTTTGCCACAATTCTGACTCACCAGCAGTTTGACTTTCCAGATATAGGTGTATTCTTACTACAATAAATTAAAACATCTTGACTGCACACAGGTCTCCTAAGACAGATCTCCAATTAACTAATTACGTGCCTTCTAAAACCAATTGGCTGCACCAGTGAAGATTTGATGTGTCATATTAAAGGAGGTAAATACTTATGCAATCATTTATCCTGTGTTTTATATTTGTAATTAATTTAGATCACTTTGTAGATATCTGTTTTCACTTCATATGCTTTCATACCCTTAAGACATCCTTTCTGCTCTTCAGTAAGTATATTGTGGTTGAGTGGTGATTAGTTGCAAGATGCATAATGTTTCTATTTTATGTATGGTTTGTGAACAAGTAATAGGATGATATTTTGATGGATTTTTTAAGATTTGCCCTTTAGGTAAAAAATATGTTTTACCTTCTGTCAAAAATTCAGGAATTTTAAGAAAATTGTTGAAATGCATTAATAGATGTGGATGAAGGCAAGTAGTTTTTATACCAATAATTATGAATATTACTTTTGCCGGTACTTTTCCATTTGTGGGTATCTTTATAACCTCTTTCAGCATATCGATTGTAATTTCAGGTATTTCTTCAATCGCGCGTGTGTTCTTTGTCCTCCCTGGTCCAGATTACTTCTTAATTGTGTGTCACTCTGTTTGACAAGATATTAGACCAGAAGTTCATTATCTCTGTATTTGTTAGTAATTTTGCGCTAGGGTTGGTGCGCCGAATTTAGTTCCAATGTCCTGTATAAACTTTTTTCATTGTCTCTGAACAGGTAATTCTAGTTTCCTTCGTCTGGTGCATTCCATGTGTCTATTTAGTCTGGCTTTGTATGCACCAAACTTTTGTTTTAGTGTATCTATAAACTCTACAGTGCTTTTGTTAGGCTGATCATATCTTGTACGGACCTTATATTTCCTTAGCTTTTCTCGTAGCTTTCTTGCGTGGGTTATCTATTTTATACTCCGTTAGGTGGTTTATTTCTGCTCTTAAGGTTTCAATTTTGTTTTTTAATCTCTTCTGCCACTTCGGTGCTCTCATTTCATTACTCAGTTTTGAGTTTCTATTAATGCGTGCCTCTGTTTTAGAGCCATTGACTGCTTGCCATTAATGCTGCAAAGTATGTTATTGTGTGTAGTTCTTCAAATGTCTCAAGTTTTCCTAAATGTGACAATATAATACTGTTGAGAGTATTAACAATGTTTGCACATTTTGATGATATATTTTGTTTTCTATAGGGATTAAGCTATTTTTTACTGTCACTCTACGTTGATCTACTATTTGTTGTGCATTTACTTGCACAAAGGGATATTGTGCTATCAACTGTTGATGAAGTTTGTCCCTGTATGCTGTCTTATCAGTCTCAGTTATTATTATTACTATTTTATGGTTATTATTATATTATGGATTTATTTTGTATGCCTGCAAGAAAATGAATCTCAGGGTAATATATGATGACATTAATGTACTTTGATAATAAGTTTACTTTGAAATTTGAACTTTAGTAATGAACACTGAAGACGACTGCTCTCCAAAAATGATTATTAGCTGTTGGACAGTTTCATCAAATGATGGGTCATCCGGGTTCTTAGGTAGAATGAAGTTGAAATAACACTCGTGTTCAGTGGTACAATTCTCAGGGACACTGGAAGCCTCCCTGCCTTCCCACATACCGCAAGAGGGGCATTTCTACTATCCTGTCTGGCATCCCTACTGTCCTAACTGAGCAAATATAAAGAAGGGAAAACATTAAATAAGCTGGTAAAAAAGAAAAAAATCTACTTTCTGTCACTTAAGCCTCTCCTCACTGAAGCCTCGAAGAGCTAAAGCCTCAAAAACCCCACTCCAACACAGTTCACTCCAGCAATGGCTGCTCTGCTTGCCCCTGACTTATTTTAATTTATCCTTGCCAATCAATTCTGGGCCGCTGTAGGGCACTGTTCAAAATCACCAAACAGCCATGTATTGATGCCTTATGTACTCAAAGGTGTACCTGAGTGAGCTACGTCTTCTCACATGGCAGACAGGTCTTTCAGTCAGCAAGTAGGCTAAACTTTCACATCACACATGAATATTAGAAGCATATTTCTTCTACAAAAACAGAAAATACTGGAAACATTCAAGGAGTCAAGTAGAATACCCAGATCGAGAATAGTTAATGAAGCAGATGCATCTGTTACCTCAACTGAGCAAACGCAGCAGCTTCTAAACAAGTACAAGGGAGAGGGAGCTGGGAGACAGAGAGATTAAATGGGGGAGATATGTGAATGGATGGGAGACCCGGGGTGTGGTGAAATTGTGCCAGTGTATGAATGAATGAAAGGAATGTGGGTCTGGAGCTGAATGATCTTCACCAAATCTCAATCATCCACAATATAAAGGAACATCCAACCAAGGAACAGTGATATTAGGAAAGACTAATTTGTTTATTTAGTGATGCAGTGCAGAATAGTCCCTTCCAGCTCTTCAAGCTGCGCTGCTTTGCAACCTCTGACATCCAGATTTAGCCCCAGCCTAATCACAGGACAATTGCAATGACCAGTTAACCTACCTGGTACATCTTTGGACTGTGGGAGGAAACCAGAGCACCCAGAGGAAGCCCACGCATTCCACAGGGAGGATGTACAGACCCCTTACAGAAGACACTGGAATTAAACTCCGCACTCTGATGCCCCAAGCTATAATATTGTCATGCAAACCGCTACACCTCTGTGGTGCCCACACGCAGTATTAGGCAGGATGTATGGGGTGTATTTTGAGAGTGATTAATTGGGGACAAATCCACATCTAGTATGTACAAGTCTTTAAAAAGCCAGCTGTTTCGAATTAGACCATAAGACCATAGGAGCAGAAGTAGGACATTTGACCCATCGAGT